>NC_044031.1:697558367-697876352 GCF_901765095.1 Microcaecilia unicolor
TGGGATGGGTGTTGAACTTGTGGACTGACTGGTCTGGGAGCTGGTAATTTGTTTCTGGGCTCATAAATGAACCCCATGGAGTCTAGAAGGAACTTGGACTCAGGGACCAGTACAGTTCCAGAGAAAAGTAAGTTCTCTTCTATTTTATATAGGTAAATAGAACACTCATCCAGACTGTTAAACCCACCCTTGATCAACTGGTAAAGAGGATGTGCATTCTTTCCAGGATCCAACCTGACACTGCATGCCTGATTACACTGTCACACTTAACCATGAACTAATAATGGTTTTCACCTTCAGGCATCAACTGATCTCTTTTCATTATCCCAAAGAGAGTAAAAAGCTCTTTGTGGCTAAGATGCTTTGTTAGTTGGCATCTTCTAGCTGAAGTTATTTATGCAAGGAACTTAAAGGAACAGCCTATTTGAATAGCTTCCAAGATGGTTCTCTATAAAATATGGAACGTGGGTTTGTTGTTTTTATATGTAATTGTATTTTCTGTTGTTTTATATTGATTCTTGTGTGTGATGATTTAATTGCTTTATTGTTTTACTGTACTCCACTGAGGATTTATAATTGAATTAGCAGATTATAAATGTTTACATAAAGGCGATAAATACTGCAGCATACCAAAGGCTTTATTTACATAATAATTTCAATGCACGATGTGCAACTTGTTTGGCAACCTGCTCTTGCACAGTTCCACTAGCCACTTCAAGTTTTCACATTTATGCGCATGTACACTAATAAAAACATCTGCAAACAATAAACTGAAGTTATATTATCATTTTATCATTACAACTCACTCACCATTTGTAAAACATCTGAAGAAACCATCTGCATGCAGCACATTGCTGTAGCCAAAGCACAGACAATGGTGGAGATGATATTCAGAGCACAGACACTGAACAACAGGTCCTGTAAAAAGACAGAGCGCAGGCTGTCAGCTTTTATCTCAAAAGTACAGATGACAGCATTGCAAATATTTTCAGCCCAGCTGATAAGAAATACTATCAATTGTTTTGGGGCTCAGAAGGGCTTAATTAGTTATGACAGTAACGTTGCTGTTATACACAACCCATTTCTAACCCCACATCCAGTAACCCACTATGGCAACATCATACAATGATGGTGGCAATACCCAGGTTTGAAATGTAGAGAAAGAGATAGGGGTTTAAGCTGTGCATGTAGGCAGGTTACACTTCTTGAAGCTGTTGGGTTTTTTTATGTTCTATGGTGCTGCGGAAGCTCAATCCATTTATGACACATTTTCTACTGTACAAAGTTGACACTGAGGGGCATTTTTGAAAGAAACGTCTAAGTTGGGATTTGGATGTCTTTGTAAAACGTCCAAATTCGGAGGCGGGGAAAAGCTCATTTAAAAAAAAAAAAATGGAAGTCCATCTTTCGTTTCGAAAATACCAAGGACGTCCTTGGATTTGGACATCCTTAGATTTGGACGTCTTTGACTTTCGGCAATTTTCGAAACCAAAGAAGTCCAAGTCAAAAATGTCCAAATGCAAGCCATTTGGACGTGGGAGAAGCCAGCATTGAAGTGCCCTGGTCCCCCTGACATGCCAGGACACCAATCGGGCACCCTAGGGGGCACTGCAGTGGACTTCATAAAATGCTTCAAGGTTCATAGCTCCCTTACCTTGTGTGCTGAGCCCCCCAAAACCCACTACCTCCAACTGTACACCACTACCGTAGCCCTTACGGGTGAAGGGGGCACCTAGATGTGGGTACAGAGGGTTTCTGATGGGTTTTGGAGGGCTCGCTGTTTCCTCCACAAATGTAACAGGTAGGGGGGTATGGGCTTGGGTCCAACTGTCTGAAGTGCACTGCACCCACTAAAACTGGTCCAGGGACCTGCACGCGCTGTCATGGACCTGAGTATGATATCTGAGGCGGGCATAGAGGCTGGCAAGTAATATTTTTAATAATGTTTTTTGAGGGTGGGAGGGGGTTAGTGACCACTGGGGGAGTAAGGGGAGGTCATCTCCAATTCCCTCCAGTGGTCATCTAGTCATTCCGGGCACCTTTTTGTGCCTTATTCGTAATAAAAACAGGTTTGGGTGAAAACATCTAAGATGTAGTCATGGACGTCTCTGCTTTTTTCGATTATGGGTCAAAGATGTCCAGGTCTTAGGCATGCCCCAGTCCCGCCTTCACCACGCCTCCGATATGCCTCCTTGAAATTTGGACGTCCTTGCGACGGACTTCAGTTAGATGTCCAAAATCGGGTTTCGATTATACTAATTTGGACATCTCTGAGAGATGGACGTCCAAGTGCCGATTTATGTCGGAAGATGGACGTCCATCTCTTTCGAAAATGAGCCTGACTGTATTTCAACCTCTGGTCTGCAGGCAAATATTAATTAACTATTGTATTGGTAGTTAACTTTTGCTACCAAGAAGGGGAAAAAAAACCCTGAAATAGAGATGTTATTTATTGATTTGGATCTATTTACTGCTTTTTTGAAGAAATTCACCCAAGGCAGTGTACAGCAAGAACAGACAAAGGCAATAGACAATTTCAGTACAAAAAAATATTCAAATAAGAGTATACATTATGGCACAGTGTGCTGCTTACAATGTCAACACAATACACATTAAAATATATTAGACAGCTTAGGGTGTAAGCAGAGGTAGAACGTAATAGAGAGATGAGATAGAAAATAAAGGGACTAACTTAGTGGCCCTTTTACTAAAGATTAGCACACACTAACATACATTAGCGTGTGCTAACTGCTGTGCAGCCTATTTTATACCTATGGGCCACATGGCAGCCAAGCCAATGACCATTAGCACAAGCTAAGCTTTAGTAATAGGGCCCTTTAGGATGATCAGAGCTAGAATAGGAGTGGATAAGCAAGTCCTGTTACAGTGTGTGCAGCCAGTGTTTGTCCTTTGTGTATACGTATGTGTATGTGATTTGCTTCTAAAATTCAAAAGTTGTTATACAAACTACAGTACCTGCACATGTTTTCATAATTTAAAACACTGCAATTAGCTCTACATAGAAAGGTCTTATAGTGAAACCTACTGGTTCAGACTGTCTAAGGGCCACAAATTGCTAGCCAATGTAGCCAAGTGGTTCTGCAGTGCTATGCATATTTTTCATTGCTGCCCTGGTTCCAAACACCAGCAGAAACATGCTTATCTATATAGTGATTAAATTGTGTTCATCTGTGGAATACCAATTCAAAGTCTCCCTTACTGACATGCAGGTTGGGGATCTATAAAGCCTCATTTAGCAATACAGAACACCTGAATTGCTTGTGGTGAGGATTAATGAAACAGAAAAGCTTTAAAAATTAACAAATGTAATGCAGAGACATAAGCACACACCACCAGGATTGGGATTACATATTGGAAATTGGAAATCTTTCCTGATCTCTAGATTTACCTTTGCTTCCCCACACTTAAAGATCCTCTATGCTTATCCCATGATGCCAGGTACACTGAACATGATATTCAAAGTGACTGATGGTGCCAGGCTACAATGGTATTCTGTTAAAAAAGTCTGGGACGTTATACACTCAATACGCAGAACTAGGGCACCTAAAAGGAGGTGCCCCTTTATAGAACTGTCCCCATAACATACACATGCATACATACATACAGACAATGCACATATAAACACGGATACATAAACACACAAACACACACAAGCAACACAGATGGATAACATAATGCACATATAATACAGATATATACACACACAAACACATGCAACACATATAGATAATACAATGCACATATAATTCCAGGGTTCAATGCAGTTTACATTCTAGGTGAGACAAAAGCAGACAGTGTTAGTGTGAGGTATGAGAAACATTAGAAACCACTGGTGTAATGCATGAGACTAAAAACATTAAAGGAAAGGATAATGGATGATATTAGGAAGTAGAAGTAGAAAGAGGAAACGTAGAAACAGAAATGCATTTCCTCCTGTACTGAACAAAATACAGAAAGCCTTTTAACTCCTAACTTGTCACCTGCTCGTAACCTTTATCTTGTCTTCCTCTCTTCAATAGTCCCTTTCCCTTTGAGTCCTATCTGTCTGTTCTACCCTTATCCCTTATTTGTCGTGTCTGTCTTGATTTAGATTGTAAGCTCTTTAGAGCAGGGACTGTCTTTTCTTAATGTAAAATTGTGAAGCGCTGCGTACGACTGTCTTTGGGAAGAGAAAGGTTTTTAGCCTCTTCCTGAAGCTGAGGTAGCTGTTTTCTGTTCATACATAGAATATAGAATATTCGTATACAGAATATAAGGGAAGCAATTTGAGCGAGAATTATTTCAATGGAGATGGAATTTTTCTATATTTATGTTTGGTGATCTATTAGTTCCACTAGCTCTGTATTATTTGTATTGGAACTGGAAGTTACCCAGACATCACTGATATTCAGTGGTGGTACTCAAAAAACCATCCAGTTAACCTTGAACAGCAAAAAGGCTGTCCTAAGTTAACCAGATAGTTATTCAGGAACTGCTGCTGAATATCAGGACTACCTGGGTAACTCCTGGCAAGCCACCGGGGATGCAGATAGTCAACCCTGATACCCGGATAGGAAGCAGTACAGAACATCCAGGTCTAATTCAGTCAGGGCTGCTTTTACAAAGCCGCACTAGCGATTTTCATGCAGCAATTGAGAGGCAGCCCATAGGAATTAAATGGGCTTCCTCTCTTTTGCCAAGTGGGAATCACTAGTGCGGTTTTGCAAAAGAAGCTCTCGGTGCCTAGTGGCATTTAAAGAAACACTGACCACTGCCAGCTGAATATTGCTGTCTTAGGGGGTCTTTGCTGGTGTCAGCCTGTGCTGGTGTCAGCGCTTGTTTTTGACGCACACTGAGGCCCCATTGTACTGTAGAAGGTAAAAGACCATCTTTTTTTAAAAGAAATGTCAGTGCAGCAAGTGAACCATTTGCCATGCGGCCATTTCGGGGTGGGGGGGAGCACTTACCGCCACCCATTGAGGTGGCAATAAGGGCTCCCACGCTAACTTGGTGGTAACCCCACACTGCCCGATTACTGCCGGGTAAACACCAGCACTACGAAAACAAAAATATTTTTGTAGCGCCGGAAGGGGCACGCGCTGAGGGTGGGAACTACCGTTGGGCTTACTGCAGTTTTGTATAAGACCCCCTCATATCCTAGACATATGCCTAGTTTGCCAATGTCTGAATCCAGCCCTGTCTGAGGCAACAGGTAGTAGTTGGCAGTACATATAGCAACCAATAAGAAAACTGTATGATTCTGTCAATAGTTATCACAGTGGAACTAACAACCAAGAAAATAAAATATGTATCAGAAAAAAATTACTTTTTCTGGTTCTGATCCCTGATTAGATTCAGGAATAGCAAATTCTTTCCAATCCCTTTGAGAGAGTGAGAGAGTGTGTGTATGTATCTGTATTATGTGTGCCTGACTGTATTTTTGTTTCTGGATCCAAAAGACAATTCAAAATGAGAAGATTTCCAGCTCTCTATTCCCCTTACTTGGAGTTAAAATATGGAAAACTCCACCTATTCCCATAAGAACAGAAAACAGGTACCTCAACTTCAGGAAGAGGCTAAAAACCTTTCTCTTCCCAAAGACTGCTTCATAATAATCCATCATGACTTAAAAAATAATGTTAGGGAGGGAAAAGCCTCAGAACCCACCCGGAGCTTCACTACACTCTCAGATATTAGTGGGTAGAATCACCTCATTGACTAATGAAACCTCCCTTAAGTATAAACAAGCTTGCAGTTCAGTGCCAAAATGTTCAAATAATAATGTTCAAATAATATTCAATAAATCCTCTCAATTCAGATTGTCAAATCTTCAAAATCCAATTATCAGAACAGCTGTACAATATTTTGTAATTTTCAGATGCACCCTGACTCCACCTCAGAGTGCCCTGGCACTAAGGGGGCAACTCTATAACAGGGTGCCTCCATTTTGCTGTCCTGAGGGCGGGCGTTAGGTCTATAATTGTATCTGGGCACCCAGATTCTGATACAGAATTCTAGCATAACCCTGAATCAGTGTACTTAACATTTACTTGTCCACAGTTGCACCTGTCATAGAGCTGGCATATGTGTGGTTGAATAAATGCGACAGGGATACATGTAACTTGCTGGTTCACAGGGGGTCTCCTTGGAGCCCAACCTTACTCGCAACCTTTTTGGAACCATTATTAAGCCGGTTGATTCTTTTTTGCTCCTTTGGGTATTACTTTGGATTCCAAACTTAGTTTCATACCACAGATCTCCATAGTTTGCAAATCTGGTTTCCACATTCTCAGGCAATTATGCCAAGTTAGATGCTACTTTAACCACGACACCATCCACTCTCCTATTCTTTGCTTATTCCCAGGTTAGATCTTTGTAATATTGTGTATCTTCGCTGTCCCCATTTTCGTAGAAAGAAGTTGCAAACACTCCAAAACACTGCTATAAGACTTCTATGTCATGTCCGCCTCTCTGATCACTTTTCTCCTCTTCTTCAATCATTGGCTTCCAGTGGAACAATGCATCATTTATAAAACACTAATCCTCACTTTTAAGGTGTTTTGGATAGGTTTACCTAAATACTTATCTTCTTTAACAATCCCCTATTCTCTGTGTCGTGTTCTTTGATCCCTAAATGATCATTGTCTGGTTCACCCAGGCCCAAAACAGGCTACTCTTGAATTCACCAGGCTGAGCCTTCTTTTTCGTTTCACTATTTCTTTGGAATACAATGCCTCTAGCTATACCTGCAGAATCTTCTCTGAAAGAATTTAACATAGCTTTGAAAACCTGGCTTTTTGCCCTTGCTTTTGATTCTACATAAGGAGTGGCATACATCTGTCAGGGCTTGCTCTTCTTCCCCTTGTTCCCCTTCATTTTCTTCCCCTCTCTGTCCATGATGACCCATCTACCTACCTACCTACCTCCCTTCTAATTTTCCTTCTAACTTGATTTTGAACGTATGAGTTTTCTTTCCTATCCAAAACTGTAGTTCCTTTCCTACTATATATATCTGTAATTTAATTTAGTCTGTACATTGCCCTGGTCTGCCAGTTAGTAAGGGCGGTATAGAAAGTGAAATAAATGAAATGAAAAAGGAAGTTACCTGCATAAGTGAGTGATATGCCTACATCTGCCCCTGTGTAAGCCCCCCTTGCACATGCTTATTATGGAGTCCTTTTACTAAGGCACGCTAATGATTAGTATGCACTAAGGGGCCCTTTTACTAAGCCGCATAGGCACCTACGTGTGCCCAACGTGTGCCAATTTGGAACTACTTCCCGGCTAGCACATGGCCTGGGCAGTAATTTCATTTTTTACGTATGTCCACTATGCGCGCCAGAATTTCTGGAGCACGACTCTAACCGGGCAGTAATCGGCAATGTATATGCGCTGACAATTACCGACCGGTTAATGTGCGAGATTTTACCACTAAATCAATGGGTGGTGGTAAGGTCTCAGGCCCAAAATGGACACGCGCCAATTTTTATTTTGCCGCTCGTCCATTTTCAGCCCTCAAAAAAGGGCCTTTTTTTTAGATGTGCTGAAAAATGGACCTGCGCGCATCCAATACATGCAACTACACCAGCACAGGCCATTTTTCAGTGCACCTTAGTAAAAGGACCCCTAAATAATAAAATGCCCATTATATTCTTACAGCCATCTTATTATTTAGTGCACACTCATTGTTGGCGCACGCTAAATCTGTTAGCATACCTTAGTAAAAGTACCCCTATGTATGTTAAGCAGATATTTGCAGAATAGCGCCTGGGCATTCTGTTAGTACATACGCGTATATGTGTACACATTCATAAGTAAGTGCTAACATCTTATGCACAGTTGGACCGGGAGCTGGAGGAGTGACTGGGCTCTCACCTGAGGAGCATCCTGCTACAGCAATGAACTATATATAGCTTCATACACAGCTGAGTGGAGTGGCCTAGTGGTTAGCGCAACAGTCTTGCAATCCAGAGGTGGCCAGTTCAAATCTCACTGGTGCTCCTTGTGATCTTGGGCAAGTCACTAAACCCTCTATTGCTTCAGGTACAAACTTCACATGCCAGGACACCAACTGGGCACTTCTAAAAAATAAAAATAGCTCCCAGTTGCATAGCTCCCTTACCTTGGGTGCTGAGCCCCCCAAAACCCACTCTACACCATTACCATAGCCCTTATGGGTGAAGGGGGCAGCTACATGTAGTTACAGTGTTTTTTTCTTTTTTTTTGGGGGGGGGGGGGTTGGAGGGCTCCCATTTACCACCACAAGTGTAACAGGTGGGGAGGGGGGATGGGCCTGGGTCCACCTGCCTGAAGTGCACTGCACTCACTAAAAACTGCTCCAGGGACTTGCATACTGCTGTCAGGGAGCTGGGTATGACATTTCCGGTTGGCATAGAGGCTGTCAAAAAAGGGTTTTTTTTGGGTGGGAGGGGGTTGTTGACCACTGGGGGAGTAAGGGGAGGTGATCCCCGATTCCCTCCGGTGGTCATCTGGTCAATTGGGGCACTTTTTTGAGACTTGGTCCTAAAAACAAATGGACCAAGTGAAGCCGGCGAAATGCTCCTCAGAGCCGGCCTTCTTTTTTCCATTATCAGCTGAAGCTGGCCATGTCTTAACAATGCCCCGTCCCGCCTCTGTCCCACCTCCTATACCCTTACGAAACGCCCCCTTTAACTTTGGCCGGCTCTGCGACGAAAAGCAGTTGGAGCCGGCCAAAATTGGCTTTCCATTATACCGATTTCGCCGGCTTCAGGAGATGGCCGGCCATCTCCCGATTTGTGTCAAAAGATGGCTGGCAATCTCCTTCGAAAATAAGCTGGATAGTAACATAGTAGATGACGGCAGAGAAAGACCTGTACGGTCCATCTAGTCTGCCCAACAAGATAAACTCATTTGTGTTACTTTATGTGTATACCTGACTTTGATTTGTATCTTCCATTTTCAGGGCACAGACCGTAGAAGTCTGCCCAGCACTAGCCCCTCCTCCCAACCACTAGCCCCGTCTCCCACCACCGGCTCTGCCACCCTATCTCCGCTAAGCTTCTGAGGAGCCATTCCTTCTGAACAGGATTCCTTTATGTTTATCCCACACAGGGCCATGCTAACACGGTAAGCGAGGTAAGCATGGCAGGGGGGCGCTTCCCTCTGGGGGGCGCCGCCGCACCATGCTCATCTCGCTTGCCCTCCCGCAACATCCCTTTTCATTTTTTTTCTTTTTAAATTTACCTCCGTGGTGGCGGTTCCGGCAGCGCAGCGTCAGGGAAGGAGGCAGCGCTCTCGACGTCTCTAGACTTCCCTTCGCTGTGTTCCGCCTTCTTCTGACTTCAAGGATGACGTCAGAAGAAGGCGGAACACAGCGAAGGGAAGGCTAGACGTCGGGAGCGCCGCCTCCTTCTCTGACGCTGCGCTTCCGGAACCGACACCATGGAGGTAAATTTAAAAAGAAAAGAAAAGGGATGTTGGGGGGAGAGAAGAGGGCGGGCAGCTGAACAATGGGAGCGGGAGGGCAGGGGAGAGACGAGAGCATGGATGTGAAGAGGGGGGAAGAGGGCGGGCCAGGCTGGGACATGGGAGCGAGAGGAGAGAGAGGAGCATGGATGCGAGGGGGGGTCATGGAAGGGAGAGAGGGGAATTGCTGGATAGGGATTAATGGAGGGGGCAGGGGACAGAGGAGCATGGATGGGCATGGATTGGGAGGGCAGGGCTCAGGGAGAGAGGGGAATTGCTGGAAAGGGATGAATGGAGGGGGCAGGAGACAGAGGAGCATGGATGGGCATGGATTGGGAGGGCAGGGCTCAGGGAGAGAGGGGAATTGCTGGATAGGGATGAATGGAGGGGACAGATGGGCATGGATGGATATGGATTGCAGGACAGGGCTCAGGGAGAGAAGGGAATTGCTGGATAGGGATGAATGGAGGGGGCAGGTGACAGAGGAGCATGGATGGGCATGGATTGGGAGGGCAGGGCTCAGGGAGAGAGGGGAATTGCTGGATAGGGATGAATGGAGGGGACAGATGGGCATGGATGGATATGGATTGCAGGTCAGGGCTCAGGGAGAGAGGGGAATTGCTGGATAGGGATGAATGGAGGGGGCAGGTGACAGAGGAGCATGGATGGGCATGGATTAGGAGGGCAGGGCTCAGGGAGAGAGGGAATTGCTAGAAAGGGATGAATGGAGGGGGCAGGGGACAGAGGAGCATGGATGGGCATGGATTGGGAGGGCAGGGCTCGGGGAGAGAGGGGAATTGCTGGAAAGGGATGAATGGAGGGGCAGGGGACAGAGGAGCATGGATGGGCATGGATTGGGAGGGCAGGGCTCAGGGAGAGAGGGGAATTGCTGGAAAGGGATGAATGGAGGGGGCAGGGGACAGAGGAGCATGGATGGGCATGGATTGGGAGGGCAGGGCTCAGGGAGAGAGGAGAAATTGCTGGACATAGAAGGGAGGGAAGAGAGATGAAGGAGATGAAATGAGGGAAAAGGAAGAGAGGAGAAAAACTGCACAAGGATGAAGAAAATAGGCAGAAGCTGAGGACCAGAAATAAAGAAGAAAGGAGGAAAGGAAAGAAATAAATGGAAAGGAAACCCTGGAAACGGAGTTAAGAGGACAGATAGCAGCAGAATCAGATACTGGGCCAGCATGATCAGAAAAAGAAAGTCACCAGACAACAAAGGTAGAAAAAAAACATTTTATTTTCATTTTAGTGTTTGGAATATGTCCACTTTGAGAATTTACATCTGCTATCTTATTTTGCAATGTATAGCAATTTGTTTCTAAGAATATTGCTGACAATTCCTGTCAGTGTGGCAAGTGGTGAGCGATCATTTTCGGGTGGGGGTGGGGGGGTGGGAGGGCCGCCGCCGCCAACTGATAGTCTGCAGGGGGGGCGCCAACTGATAGGCTGCAGGGGGGTGCCAGAGACCCTAGGCACGGCCCTGATCCCACGCATTCTTGAATTCCATTACCGTTTTCATCTCCACCACCTCCCGCGGGAGGGCATTCCAGCCTAGACTTGGTGAGAGAAGGACGTGTGCTTGAAGGCTCGGTCTCTAGAGAGCAGGAAGGGTGCTGGGCTGGCTCCTTCCCCAGGTGGGCAGAGAGGCCCGGGGAAGAGTTTCCCAGGAAAGGCCCAGGACATGGGGCCTCTGGGCCCTACGGACCAGAAGGCCCGGAAGGGTTGTGTGCAGCTCAGTCCAGCCTCGGGGAGCAGAGAAAGGAGCCCTGTGGACCGCAGGGCTCAGCGCCTCCGAGATGAAGAGGTAACAGGTACCTCCTCCATGACCCAGCGGTTTCCGGAAAGGGAGCCTGAAGAACATGGAGGGGGGAAGTGGATAGGGAGGGCCTCGGGCCTCCAGACGGTGGAAGGTGAGGAGCCGATGGTGGTACACCAGGAGCTTCAGCCGGGTCCGGGCGTACAGGACTATGATAGTGATTGGTCGGAGGAGGAGGAGGATGAGGATGAAGACAGGGAGGATGGTGCACGGTCGGTGAGTGAAGGACCGGGGCACTTGGCTGAAGAAGTGGTACAAAGGGTGCGAATGATTAAAGCCCTGGAGAAAGACATAGAGGAGCAGGGGAAACGGCTGAAGATGGCAAAAGCCATGACTAGGCTGGCCCCGGGAGATAAACAGGACATTTACAAGAAAGAAGAAGCTCGTTTGTTAAAGCAGCTTCAACACAAAGAAAAGACTTTGGTTTCATTAAAGAAGAATACTGATAATCCCTTAAGGGAACTTTACATAAACCAGGAGAGAATGGCACAAGGCACAGCAAAATCTCAGAGTCAGGTTTCCCCAGTATATACAGCAGAACTTTTTCAACAACAACAGTGTGTGAGTGAGGACTTGCCAGCTACAAACACTGGACATACACTGCAATTTATGAAGGGCTTAGCAAGTCAAACAGATTCTGGTGCACTTACTGTGATGGCTGCTTCTGGTAATGAGAGGGGAGGAGGCAGCAGGGAGTCCATAGTATCTCTGGAGCCTACAAGGACAGAGAAAGAGCTACAAAAGGCTCCTACACATTTGCAGGCTATGGAAACCAGAGATAGAGACTTTTTCATACAAGAGCTCCAGACAAGTGTTCCTAGTCTTACAGAAAGAAGGTTTCCTGA
The DNA here is from genome assembly GCF_901765095.1 of Microcaecilia unicolor. Lineage (NCBI taxonomy): Eukaryota > Metazoa > Chordata > Amphibia > Gymnophiona > Siphonopidae > Microcaecilia > Microcaecilia unicolor. The sequence continues at coordinate 697,570,482 of NC_044031.1, forward strand.
AGAAGGCAGGACAGGAGAAGGTACAAAGGACAGTTTTACTCTGGTTGAAGGTGCATTTGTGGAAGAACTGTTGCCAGCAGAAGAGCTCTGCTTGCAAACACAGCTGCACTCTACAGGCTCCCTGAGTGCAGGAACGGTTGCTAAATTACAAGGAGTAGCTGCAGCTGGGCAAGCAGGCTCTGGCGAATCCTGCCTTCCAGAGCTGGAAAGACAGGAGGTTTCTGCCAATCAGGAGGAAGCAAGGGGAAATTCCTCTCATAACACAGAGACTGGTCTCGCGCGGGACCCTTCTGAGCAGAATGCAACAGCCAGCCAGCTGGGAGCAGAGGAGCCTGAGCAGCAGGATATTCAGAGGGAGCAGCAGTGCAAGGTTTCTTCTGAACAGATAAGCAGGGATCTCCCCTGTGGACAAAATCTGGAGAACAGTGACAGTCTAGTAAATGGTTTCAGTTTGGACTTGGGGGGGAAGGCTGCTTTGGATGGGGTGGATGAGCAGGGTGGGGGATTGGTAAGAGAAGAGGGACAGAATGGGTGTACTTTTGAAGCTATGGAGGTGGCAGTCTGTGATCAGAGGAGGGGGGAGGAAGGGAGGGGGGTGGTGCCAGGGCAGGCTGCAGAAGGTAGAGGGGGTGGGGGCATGGGGACAGCTCAGAAGGGGCAGTTGAAGAAGGGCATGGGTTTGGATGGTCGGGACGGTTCCAGGTCAGGGAAGAGCGGGGGTGGGGAGGGGAAGATGTCGGTATCTTTTGCGGCTGTGGTGAGGGGGGAAGGAGAGCAGGGGAGGGGGAGGTTAGGTTTTGCGGGTAGGGGGGGAGACGGGTTTGGAGGAGGAGGGAGGGGGCAGGGGCAGATCCCCAAACGCCGAAATGTCATTCAGCTTAAATGGGTGGGGGAGGGGGGTATGCCATCCCGGGATAAGGTTTTGCAGCTGGTACTAGGGCTAGGGTTTATTCCAGAAGATTTATATGCTTGCATCCACCCGGCTAACATTCCGGAATATGATGTTAGTTTTTTGACTCAAAGGGGGATGGAGGTGTTTTGGGAAAAGTATGAAGAAGTTCGAGGGAGGGGGGAATGGAGAAATTATAGGGTGATTCCGATAAGCAGACCTGATCTGGTGCAGGTGACCCTTTTAGTCCGGAATGAATCCATCTCAGCGGCGGACCTGGCCTTCTGGGTTCAGCGGTATGCTGAATTGAGAACTCCACTAACCAAGCTCCCGGATCCAAGTAGAGTTTGGGCAGGGGGTTGGGGGGCTTTAGTTAGGCTTAAACAGGTGGGTCAGGTGGTCCAGCATATTCCCTCGGCAGCTTTTATCGGGAGAGATAGGATCCTGTGCTTCTATAAAGGACAGCCAAGACAATGTTTTAGATGTGGGTCTTTCCGCCACTTTAGCATGTCCTGCCCGGTACAGCAGTGTGCAAAGTGTGGGTCTAAGGATCACCTTTCGGAAGAATGTTCCTCTATCCGGTGCAATCTTTGTGGGGATCTGGGGCATGCCTTTCAGAATTGCCCGAGGGCTTTTCATAATGAGGGGGAAGAGGGTGGGGGACGGGGGAGTTTGGTCCAGGAGAGGGGGGTGGGGGGAGGGCGGTTTCAGGGTCAGGGCCCGGAGGTACAGGGAGTAGGGAAGCTGCAGAAAGGGAGGAGGGAGGAAGAGGTTTCAGGGGTACGGGGGGAGGAACAGGTGAGGGAACGGGGGGAGGGAGAAGGGGGTTGGGTTCAAGTTCGTAAGAAACAAAGGGGGGCTGTGGGGAAGGGTAGGGAGGAGTTGGGTGGCTCGGGGTTTGGATCACAGGAGTGTAGGGTGGAGAACCGTTTTCAGATTCTGGAAGAGGAAGGTAGGGAGGAGGAGATCGAGGAAGGTGGGGGAGGGGAGGGAGAGGGAGTCCTGGGGGGGGATGAAGGGAAGAGGAAATTTGAGGTGGAACAGGGAGAGGGTGGTAGGTGTAAGAAGAAGGGGGGGAAGGTCCGGATGGTAGGGGTTGGGAACGAAGGAGGAGGGGGGGGGGTTGGAAGTAGAGGGAGTGGAGAAGAAGGGGACAGGAGAAGGAGAAGGGATTAAGAGGCGGTCTGATAGGATCAGATCTAGACAGGAACAGGGTAAAAGGGGTGATGGGAATGAGGTAAGGGGGGTGGGGGGGGCAGGGGAGCAGCTCAGAGTTAGAGAGCAAGTAGGGGAGGGGGGTGGGGGCCTTCTTTTGTGAGAGGGGAGATGGTGGTCTGGATGACTCTAAGAAGAAGAAGGGGAGGAAGAAAGGAGGGGGGGAGGGGGAAGGGAAGGATAAGGGTTTTAAACTTGGTGTTCGGGATTGGGCGGAGGAAGGAAGGGATTCTGCAGAAGGGGTGCAGGGCGTTGGTAGTGGGGTGCTGCAGAGGGCAGATATGCAGGAAGGAGGTGAGCAGAGGATACCTTCTACTCAATGATGGTAATGGCAGGAATTGTTTTTTTGTTTGCCACATTGAATGTGGCGAGTGTGGCTTCCCAGAGGGCGCAATGTTTGGCCTTTGATGGCCTCTCTAAGATTCAGGCAGACTGTATTCTGCTTCAGGAAACACGGCTACAAACGCTAGAAGCGATTAGGCGGGCACAACGGGCCTGGAGATGGGGACCTTCGGTTTGGGGTTTGGCAGGAGAAAGGTATGGGGGGGGTAGGGATCTTATTCAAAACACATAATGTAGATATTCAAAAGTGATAGAGTTAGGTATAGGGAGGTGTTTGGTGTTAGATGTGTTGTGGCACGGGGTGGCGTTGCGGATTATTAATATTTACGGGCCTCAAGTAAGAAGGAACGTTCCTCGTTGTTTGGGAAAGTTAAACCTTATCTCTATACAGCACGTCAGGTGGTTTGGGGGGGGGGGGGATTTTAATACTATTTTAAGGAGGCAGGATAGTGGGGGGAGGACAGCGCAGGTGAGGTATGATGGGGTACGTTTGGCAGGGATAATGAAAGGGGCAGGGCTGGTTGATGTGCACATAGAACATTCCCCTGAGGTACAGGGTTTCACATTTTCACGGGGTCAGTGTAAGAGTAGGATAGATAGATTTTTGGTTCGGGAAGGGGGCATGCGGGCAGGGCCCCAGATTAGTGGACGTAGACTTCTCGGACCATAAGCTGGTGTTAATTGAGGTAGGAGGTTGGGCGGGGCATAGGCCAGGAAGGGGTTTATGGCGGCTCAACCTTAAATGGGTAGCAGATATGAGAATGCAGGAGGAGTATCGGGCCTTCCTGGAGGATCAGCTCTCCATCCAGGGTATTTTTCCCTCTATTGGAGAATGGTGGGAGGTAGTCAAAAAGCGCACGAGGAGATTTTTTACCCAACAGGCAAGAAGGGAAGGACGGGAAAGGACGAGGTTAGGAACGGCACTTAAGAAACGCAGGGATTATTTACTCTCCACAGGGGGTAGGCGGGAGGATATCCTGGAACTGCAAGCGCAGTTAGAGAAGGTCCAATACGATAGATATGCCTCCTTGCTTTATGAACGTGATTTCGGGAAATTGATTAGTCCTGATCCGTTTGTCTGCTGTAAGGAGCGGAGGGAGTGTAGGGTAGTGGGAGGGTTAAGGGACACAAGGGGGGTAGTGCAGGTTTCGAAGGAGGGGATTTTGAAGGTAGTAGGAGAACATTTTGCACGTTTTTTTTCGGGAGGACACTTGGATAAGGAGGTGATGGGACACTATATCGACGGGACACCAGGGGTGGGAAAGGGAGGGCCCCATCTCCAGGCCCTGTCACGTCCCTGGACACTGGGGGAAGTGGAGGAGGCCATCGGGGCCTTACGGAAAAGAACGGCTCCAGGGCCAGATGGCCTGACAGCTGAATATTACCAAACTTTTAAGGTCCATCTGGCTCCAATTCTGTTGCAGGTCTGGGAAGCCGCACGACAGCAGGGGATTCTGCCCCAATCTCTGACAGAGGCAGCATTAGTTTTGCTTAGTAAAGGGAAAGATCCTGGGTCCCTGTTGAACTGGCGTCCTATCGCCTTGTTGAATGGGGACAGGAAAATTTTTGCACACATGCTCTTAAAAAGGATGAAGTCAGTGGTCCAGGAAGTGGTGGCAGTTTCACAGCAGTGTGGGGTTAAGGGGAGGGGGGTCTTGGAGGCGGCTGCATGGGTTAGGGAGGGTCTAGAGCACAGCCGGGGGGAGGGGAACGGGAGGTTGGTGGTGGCTTTAGACCAAGATAAAGCTTTTGATAGGGTACAGTGGTTTTTTCTTTGGAGGTTGTTAGAGCATTATGGATTTCCAAGGGATTGGGTGGCACAGTTACAGTTACTTTACACCGGGGCCAGTTGTTTTCCTCTGGTAAATGGTTGGAAAGGGAAGAGTTTTGGGGTCACAGCAGGGGTTCGGCAAGGATGTCCCCTAAGTCCTCTGTTATACACCTTCGCAATAGATCCCTTTGTTAGGCGTTTAGAGCAGGGAGGGAGAGAGGGATTTCGGGGGGGTGGAGGTGAGTACAGGGTGTCATTTGAGGGTGGTAGCTTACGCAGATGACATCACAGTGTGGGTGGCGGATCCAAGGGAGGGGGAGAAGTTGCAGGAGTTGATTTCCAGTTACTCACGGGCCTCGGGGTCACTGATTAATTTCCAGAAAAGTCAGAGTTTATGGGTGGGTCCACCAGGGCTGGCATTTGCTTTGGGAGGGGGGTTTCCGGCCGCAATTGCCAGAATGAGAGTGTTAGGGGTTTATTTTGATGAAGGAGATTATGCATCTTTTAACTGGCAGCGGTGCATCCAGGCAGCTACAGTCAAGGTTGACAGATGGAAAGGCTGGAGGATGACAATGTCTGACCGGGTTCAGCTGATTAAGAGGCACCTGGTGCCCATGTTCCTGTTTCTCAGTTATATTTGTTTGGTGCCAGCACACTGTTATACTACCCTGTATAGTGTGTTTTTCCAACTACTCTGGGGGAATCGGCTGAACCCGGTTAAACGGAACATTACATACTTACCCCGGAAGGATGGCGGGGTGGGAATGGTGAACCCAGTGTTATTTTTCAGCTCCCTGTTCCTCCAGTTTAATTTGGGACGGGCAGTGGGTAGGGACCCGCCAGGGTGGGCACAAAGTGTCTTGTTATGGTGGGAAAGATTTTGGATTCCATGGCGGATGGGGGGAAGGGTGGCGGCTTTAAAGAAGGGGGCACCCATGCAGGTAGGGTACTATTGGATGTTGGTTCGGTTGGTAAGAGTTTGGGGGATCACGGTGGAGGAAATTAAGGCAGGGAGCAGGGAGGTATGGGTGGAAAGGGTGCGGGCCCAGGCCTTTTCAGCACCCCTGACACTCCGAGATGCACCTGGGTCGGTGCTGCAGCAGGGCTTGCTATTGGTTACATCGAGGCGGATTCCGCCTAAGTACAGGGACATTGCTTGGCTGTCCTTTCATGGGAAATTGTATGTGAGAGGAAATCTCAACTATAGGACTATGCAGGATCGGGATTGTCCAAGGGGGGAATGTATGGGTACGGAAGAAACAATGGACCATTTTTTGCGGGATTGCCCATTTTCAAGGACCGTGGGGGATAGAGTGGCATCGCTTTTGCACATTTCTAGCTTCCGGTCGTACTCATATGCTGATTGGGTCTATGGGCGGCAGCAGCGAAGTGGGGGTTTGGATCCGGTGACGGAGTTTATCATTTCGGTAATACTCAGGTTTTACCTTTGGATGGCTCGGTGTGGGGTGTCCCTGCACCAGGACTACAGGTCAGCTGAACAGGTTAGTTGGGACATAATTAGGGGAGTTCAGGAGGTGGCTAAATGGGAACGGGTGACGGAAGGGTTACAGAAGGCAAATGTGTGGTGGAAACATGTTCATTTGAAACCTCCATAGGGGAGGTTTGGTATAGGGTGGGGGTTTTTAAGGTGGGGGGGGTTAGTTGGCTTTGTATAGGTGTTTAGGGTCTAGGAGATATGTGGGAGTTTTTTATTGCTTGTACATACTTTTGTTGAAGTATTGTTTTGCGTTTCTTTTAATAAAAGAGTTCTCCAAGTATCCACCACTCTCTCCGTGAAAAAATACTTTCTAACATTTTTCTTGAGTCTGCCCCCCTTCAATCTCATTTCATGTCCTCTAGTTCTACCGCCTTCCCATCTACGGAAAAGGTTTGTTTGAGGATTAATACCTTTCAAATATTTGAACGTCTGTATCACATCACCCCTGTTTCTCTTTTCCTCCAGGGTATACATGTTCAGGTCAGCAAGTCTCTCCTCATACGTCTTGTAAAAATTTTGATACATTGCAAATACAACCAATTAGCCGACATTAAGGGAGGCCAACATTACACATAATGAGGAAATCAAATAACAGAAACAATTAGACTATGGGGGTGTTTTACAAAGAAGCATTAGTGTTTTTGGTGCACACTAATGATTAGCTCACACTAAATGCTAGAGACAACCATAGGAATACATGGGCATCTCTAGCATTTAGTGCATGCTAAAAATGCTAGAATGCTTTTGTAAATGGACCCCTCTCTGTTTAAATCTTATAAGCTATTTAACAAATTTACTCCTAAATCCAGTGGCGTAGCAAGGGCGGGGCGGTGGGGGCGGTCCGCCCCGGGTGTCATCGGGTGAGGGGGTGCTCCACTCCCGCTGCTCCGTCTTTAAAATGTTTTTTTTTTTGAAGCGCCGGAGAGTGGAAGGCAGCGCGCCTCGCGTCTGCCCTGCTAGTAAAGAAGATCTCGCTGACGTCGTCGTCCTTCCCACACTGAGTCCCGCCCGCCCTCGCGGTAATAGGAAGTTGCCTCAGAGGGGGGTGGGACTCAATGTGGGAAGGGCGACGACGTCAGCGAGATCTTCTTTACTAGCAGGGCAGACGCGAGGCGCGCTGCCTGCCACTTTCCGGCGATTCGAAAAAAAAATTTTAAAGCTGGACAGGGTAGGAGAACGGATCTCAGGTTGGGTTGGGTTGGGTCGGGGGGGATTCAAAGGGGAGAAGGGGATTGGGGAGGGGTGGGGGCGCTCAGAGGGGCCCTTAAAAGGGATTAGGGAGGGTGGGAGAGCATCAAGGAGAGGAGAAGGGGATTGGGGAAGGGTGGGGGACCTCAGAGAGGTGCTTAAAGGGGATTAGGGAGGGTGGGGAGCTCAGAGAGGGGAGAAGGGGATTGGGGAAGGGTGGGGGACCTCAGAGGGGTGCTTAAAGGGGGTTAGGGAGTGTGGGCGAGCTCAGAGAGGGGAGAAGAGGATTGGGGAAGGGTGGGGGAGCTCAGAGGGATGCTTAAAGGGGATTAGGGAGGGTGGGAGAGCATCAAGGAGGGGAGAAGGGGATTGGGGAGGGGTGGGGGAGCTCAGAGGGGTGCTTAAAGGGGATTAGGGAGGGTGGGGGAGCTCAGAGAGGGGAGAAGGGGATTGGGGAAGGGTGGGGGACCTCAGAGGGGTGCTTAAAGGGGATTAGGGAGGGTGGGAGAGAGGGGAGAAGGGGATTGGGGAGGGGAGGGGAGGAGTGGGGGACCTCAGAGGGGTGCTTAAAGGGGGTTAGGGAGGGTGGGCGAGCTCAGAGAGGGGAGAAGAGGATTGGGGAAGGGTAGGGGAGCTCAGAGGGGTGCTTAAAGGGGATTAGGGAGGGATTAGGGAGGGTGGGAGAGCATCTCTTGGCTCTAATCCTCGACTTCTCTTCACCACATTGAACTCTCTCCTCAAGGTGCCCCCTCCCCCAACTCCCCCTTCATTATCTCCTCAGACCCTTGCTGAATTCTTTCACAACAAGGTTCAAAAGATAAACCTTGCTTTCTCTACCTCACCAGCTCTCCCTCCACTAGTCTGTTCCCCTCTCTCTCCTTCCCCTCATTCCCTTTCCTCCTTTCCTGAAGTTACTATTGAGGAAACTACACTTCTCCTTTCTTCCTCAAAATGTACCACCTGTTCCTCTGATCCCATTCCCACCACCTTCTTAATGCCATCTCTCCTACTCTTATTCCTTTTATCTGTCACATTCTCAACCTCTCACTTTCCACTGCGACTGTCCCTGCTGCCTTTAAACATGCTGTGGTCACACCTCTCCTTAAGAAGCCTTCACTTGACCCTACTTGTCCCTCTAATTACCGACCCATCTCCCTCCTTCCTTTTCTCTCCAAATTACTTGAGCGTGCTGTTCACCGCCGCTGCCTTGATTTTCTCTCCTCACATGCTATTCTTGACCCATTACAATCTGCTTTTCGCCCTCTCCACTCAACCGAAACTGCGCTTACTAAAGTCTCCAATGACCTATTACTGGCTAAATCCAGAGGTCAATATTCCATCCTCATTCTTCTTGATCTTTCCGCTGCTTTTGACACTGTCGATCACAGCATACTTCTCGATACCCTGTCCTCACTTGGATTCCAGGGCTCTGTCCTTTCCTGGTTCTCTTCCTACCTCTCCCTCCGCACCTTTAGTGTTCACTCTGGTGGATCCTCTTCTACTTCTATCCCTCTGCCTGTCGGCGTACCTCAGGGTTCTGTTCTTGGTCCCCTCCTCTTTCCTATCTACACTTCTTCCCTTGGTTCATTAATCTCATCCCATGGCTTTTCCTACCATCTCTATGCTGATGACTCCCAAATCTACCTTTCTACCCCTGATATCTCACCTTGCATCCAAACCAAAGTTTCAGCGTGCTTGTCTGACATTGCTGCCTGGATGTCTCAACGCCACCTGAAATTAAATATGACCAAAACCGAGCTTCTCATTTCCCCCCACAAACCCACCTCCCCGCTCCCCCCGTTTTCTATTTCTGTTGATGGCTCTCTCATTCTCCCTGTCTCCTCAGCTCGAAACCTTGGGGTCATCTTTGACTCTTCTCTCTCCTCATATCCAGCAGACCGCCAAGACCTGTCGTTTCTTTCTTTACAACATTCGTAAAATCCGCCCCTTTCTTTCCGAGCACTCTACCAAAACCCTCATCCACACCCTTGTCACCTCTCGTTTAGACTACTGCAATCTGCTTCTTGCTGGCCTCCCACTTAGTCACCTCTCCCCTCTCCAGTCGGTTCAAAACTCTGCTGCCCATCTCATCTTCCGCCAGGGTCGCTTTACTCATACTACCCCTCTCCTCAAGACCCTTCACTGGTTCCCTATCCGTTTTCGCATCCTGTTCAAACTTCTTCTACTAACCTATAAATGTATACATTCTGCTGCTCCCCAGTATCTCTCCACACTCGTCCTTCCCTACACCCCTTCCCGTGCACTCCGCTCCATGGATAAATCCTTCTTATCTGTTCCCTTCTCCACTACTGCCAACTCCAGACTTCGCGCCTTCTGTCTCGCTGCACCCTACGCCTGGAATAAACTTCCTGAGCCCCTACGTCTTGCCCCATCCTTGGCCACCTTTAAATCTAGACTGAAAGCCCACCTCTTTAACATTGCTTTTGACTCGTAACCACTTGTAACCACTCGCCTCCACCTACCCTCCTCTCTTCCTTCCCGTTCACATTAATTGATTTGATTTGCTTACTTTATTTATTTTTTGTCTATTAGATTGTAAGCTCTTTGAGCAGGGACTGTCTTTCTTCTATGTTTGTGCAGCGCTGCGTATGCCTTGTAGCGCTATAGAAATGCTAAATAGTAGTAGTAGTAGTAAGGGGATTGGGGAGGGGTGGGGGAGCTCAGAGGGGTGCTTAAAGGGGATTAGGGAGGGTGGGGGAGCTCAGATGCGTGCTCAGAGAGGGGAGAAGGGGATTGGGGGGGATGGGAGTGCTCAGATGGGAGAAGGGGTCTGAAGCTGGAACTGGGGTCTGACAAGGGGGCAGGAGGGAAAATGGGTCCATGCCTGGGGCAGGTGGGAGAATGGGTCTGGGACTGAAAGGGGGGGGGATGCAAGGCATGTGGTGGATGAAGGGGACTGGAACTGGGGGCTGAAAAGAGGGGGCAGAGAGAGAGGGGACAGATCCTGGATGGAAGGGGGGAATGTGAGGGAGGGCAGACCCTGGACGGATGGGAGAGGGAGGGCAGACGGATTGAAGGGGCAGAGAGAAAGGGCAGATGGTGGGTGGAAGAGGAGAGAGAAAGAGGGCAGACTGGGGCAAATGGTGGATGGAAGGGGCAGAGATAGAGGGCAGATGTTGATGGAAGGAGGAGAGAGAGATGGCAGACTGGGGCAGATGGTGCATGGAAGGGGCAGAAGTGGATGGAAGGGAGAGAGGGCAGACAGTGGATGGAAGGGGCAGAGAGAGAGGGCAGACACTGGATGGCAGAGAGAAAGCGAAGACAGATGCTGGATAGAAGGAAGACAGTGAAAAGATGAGGAAAGCAGAAACCAGAGACAACGAACTGTAAATATATATTTTTATTTTTTTGCATTAGGATAAAGTAGTATTGTAGCTGTGTTAATAAATGTTTATAATAGAACATGTAAATAAGGTAATCTTTTTACTGGACTAATTTTAATACATTTTACTTTCAGAGAACAAAACCCCCTTCCTCAGGTCAGGATAGGACACTAAGTACTATACTGAATTGACCTGAGGAAGGAGGTTTTGGCCTCTGAAAGCTAAATGTATTAGTCCAATAAAATGATATTGTTTGTTTTATTTCTATTTGTTAATTTGTAAAGTGGTAATTGGTATTTGTTAGTTTTTTCAAATTTACATCTGCTGTCTTTATATTTTGCACAGTACTAGAGGACATTTTCTGTTTCTGTGGTGTTGCATTGTATGCAGAGTCTGGCATCAGGGGTTCAGTTTAATTTTTGTCTAAATAGAAAGTTTATGATTACTTATTCTATAGTTGATTAGGGTGTATCTGTATTTGTGAAAAAGACATGGCTTTCGGTTGGCATTGACTGTGCAGGATCGACGATCTGTACTAATCTATCTGTCTTCGTTTTACAATAGGTGAATTGATGTTCTAGTGCTCACTGCAGTGTTTAAGATGCTTTCCTTTTCCTTGTGTGACTCGTACAAATTACTGCTTATGGTATGGTAGAATTGCTCTATAGGTCCTGAGTGTTTTGTATTCTCGGTATGCCTAATACTGGATTTTTGGGGGGGGGGGGGGTGTTAAAAAATGACCGGCCCCGGGTGTCAACTACCCTAGCTACGCCACTGCCTAAATCTCAAAGAAAGTTACTTCTCATAACCTTTAAGAAATTGTTTCAACTGTATCATCTTTACCCTGAAAAAATACCAAACACTTAGATGGATACTTCAGAAAAAAAAGTTGCTCCCAGGGCTGAAACTCTAGATTTCAAAGCTAAAAAAGCTTTTTGTCTGAGTTGTGTAGACCTGGTGACATCGGGAAAAATAGAAATTTTTGCACCACAAAAATTTACATCTCTTTTCTGAAAACAGTGTTTCATTATCAACAATTCATCACTCTTGTTCCCTGAAGTGATTAACAAGGTAGAACGGGTAGTTATAACATCTTGAGTGTCCTCAAAAAAAGCTGGTGTTATCAATTGATCCAGTTGTTGCTGATCTACTTGGAACTTCTTATCAAGAACATAATAACAATTTGTATCCAATTCCGCAGAAGTTAAGGCCAAAACTTCCTAAAATACTTCCTCAATAGGATCTCAAATGACAACAAATATATATAAGGAAAATTTAAAAAAACATGAGTTCCTTACTCCATTAGCGTTTTTCATCATCTCTAATTTTAAATGACTATTATAAGAATCCTTAATTGCGGTGACTGACGCTGTCTCTGTTTTGCTTATGTCACATTCGTGACTTTTTTCCCCTTGGGTTGTGCTCCTCTCGCCCTCTGGTAGCCAGAACCGGTGGCTGCCATAGACTTTCCAGATTCTTTTCATTCCGGTCCAGATATTTTAGCCTTCCAGTCTGGTGTGGAAGTTTGGCAGCTAGCCTCACCCATAGCTGCCTTGTGATTGTTGCAGCTGAGCTCAGCTGTGATGAGCTTATTAGCCACCTGGGAACTTGCTGCCTTTGCAACGTTTTGCTTTAGGTCCAGGTTAGTGTTGGTGCAGTGTGCACTTTTGACTTATGTGTTTAGCTTCCCTGCTTTTTCCTTGTGGCTCCCCTGCTTTCCCTTTTGGTGCTGTTAGAAGTACTTCTGGTTTTGGTGCTGTTAGAAGCACTTCTGTTAGTGGAGTGCTTAGGAGCACTCCTGATTAGTTTAGTGCATAGGAGCACTTCTGTTAGTGGAGTGCTTAGGAGCACCTTTGTTAGTTTAGTGCTGTGGAGCACTGCTGTAGCTTGGTGCTTAGGAGCACCATTGTTAGTCTATGTGTTTAGCTTCCCTACTTTCTCCTTGTGGCTCACCTGCTTCCCCTTTGTTAGTTTAGTGCTGTGGAGCACTGCTGTAGCTTGGTGCTTAGGAGCAACCCTGTTAGTTTAGTGCTTAGGAGCACTTCTGTTAGTATAGTGCTTAGGAGCACTTCTGTTAGTATAGGGCTTAGGAGCACTTCTGTTAGTGTAGTGCTCAGGGGCGTAGCTATGGGTGGGCCTGGGTGGGCCCAGGCCCACCCATTTTCGGCCCAGTCCCGCCCACCCAAGCGCATGCACACTGCAGCAGCAGCAGCCTAGCGTACAGCAGAGACGGCACCCGCTCGCGCTCTGGCTCAGCTGATCTCTCCAGGAGGTTCCTTCCTGCTTCCAGCCCGATTTCGTCTCAGGCCCGCCCACCATGTCACCCAAGCAAGCGCACATAACATACATACTCACTGACTGCAGCAGCAGAGCAGCAGCCTGGCCCTAGCGTAAGCGTACTACCACATCGCGGGCACCCGCTCAGGGCAGGCTCAGTACTCCAACCTGTTGGATCTATTTTACTAAGCGTCTCGCGCCCCCTTCCCTTCCTCATTGAGAAAGAATGGTCAATGGTTCACTACTCTCAGATGGAAGCTGGAAATCGCCAACGGGTCACCTATCTACTTGTACCGTAAACGTAAAGCCCCGGAACCCACACTGCTGCTAGTGCTGAAGTACTTCCAGAGCTCCGCCGAAGGCCTGGGAAGTAGAAGGCAGAGCCCGAGCTCAAACCCTCCAATCCCGTGTGCACAACCAGGAGGCGGTGCTGCAATCCACCAATCGGGTGTGAGAGTTCTGCGGTTTGCGGGAGCCGCCTTCAGCTGATGGTCTTTGCATTGAGCCATGCTGTTCTCTTGCGTTGCACGGTGCTGGCCTGTGCTGCTCCACAGCCGCTTTCTCAGATCCTTCTGCAGTGCTGCCGCTGCCCGCACCATGTCTCTGCTCATCTCTCGTCCCCAGTAGAGCTGGGGTTGAGGGAGGAGAATGACGGCGTGTACAACGGGAGCTGGGGTGGCCACGGCGAGGTAAGCGGATCTCCTGGGCCGGTGTTTAAAAACAGGCTTATTGCGCCGGGGAGAGTGGTTCTTTGATTGCATAGTCACCAGTGGCGTAGCCAAGGGTGGGCCCGAGTGGGCCCAGGCCCACCAACTTTGGGCTCAGGCTCACCCAGATGCAGCACACCTATGATGTGACTGGCAGGGATCCCGAAGCCCCACAAGCTGAAAACTCCCAACAATTGACCTTCCTGCATACCTTGTAAATAGCAGATCTTCGCCTAGAGTGAGCAGTGGTTGATACATACTGCTCGCACCGGCCTCACAGCTTACCTCTGACATATTCCCACCTATGCGGAAACAGGAAGTTTATCAGTGGAAAGGCTGTGGGGCCAGCATGAGCAGTGTGTATTAGTTGTTGCTCGCTGCCGGTGAAACTCTGCTATTTAAAAGGTATGCGGGAGAGGGGGGATGTTTGAGAGATATATGGCATGCAGGTGAGAGGAGAGTCCAAATTACCTGTGGGACGGGGCGGGGTTCTTCTGCCCACCCATCTTGGGCACAGGCCCACCCAAAGTTGGGTGTCTGGCTACGCCCCTGGTAGTGCTTAGGAGCACTTCTGTTAGTGTAATGCTTAGGAGCACTTCTGTGGTTAGGTGCTTAGGAGCACTTCAGTCTGGTTACGCTGTAGGAACACTTCTGAGTTTCTGAGTTTCCCTGCTTTCCCCTGTGGCTTCCCTGCCTTTCCTTCTTGTGCTTAGGAGCACTGCTGTCTGATCCTGGCCCTGCATTCCTGGTTCTTGGACGGTCAAGCTTGCTCAATAGTCCCAGTCCCTGTGTTATTCTGCATCCGGTAAGTCCTGCCAGCCGCTTGAACCCAGGGGCTCAACTCCTGGGGGACAGTGGCTAAGTGCAGGTGAAGCAGTGCGGACCAGTTCGGTGTACTCCAGTCCAGTGTGTTCCAGTCCAGTGTGTTCCAGTCCGGTGTGTTGCAGTCCAGTGCGGACCAGTCTGGTGTACTCCAGCCCAGTGTGTTCTGGTCCAGTGTGTTCCAGCCCGGTGTGTTCCAGTCCAGTGTGAACCAGACCGGTGTACTCTAGTCCAGGGTGATGTAGTCCAGTGCGGACCAGTCCAGTGTACTCCAGTCCAGGGTGTTCCGGTCCAGTGTGTTCCAGTCCGGTGTGTTCCAGTCCAGTGCGGACCAGTCCGGTGTCCTCCAGTCCAGGGGGTTCCAGTCCGTGTGTTCCGGCTCGCTGGGCGGCGCCTGCAGTCCTTGCCTGTGCCGGTGTGCTAGCCCAGTGTTGGTTGGTGGGTTTTGCCTGCTGCTGTTGCTCCTTGTCAGCAGCCCAAGGGCTCACGTTTGCTCCAGAGCCCGTCCCCGCGGGCTCTGAACCTGAGAACCTGACAGCTTATCACCATAGACTGGGTCCCCCATCAGTTTCTTTCTCATACCCCCTTCCCACAGCCTTTGCCCAGTCTGTTTGTCTTTCACATACCCCCTCTCCAGCCTTCACCCAGTCTGTCTCTCTCTTTTATACCTTCACTCTCAATTGCCTCTCTGCTTCACCTGTTTAGAGCGTGACAGCTGAAAGCATGCTTTGGGAAGGGAGACCTTTAACTTTGCAGTTGATTAGCAGAGGCACCTTAATTATCTGATTTATTAAAATTTCTTGCCCACAGGCACCAAATAGGGGGAAAAACAATCATAGTTGATGAATTTCTAAAGGAGCTACTACTAATCTGGGAGGGGATTCCACCCCCCCCCCCCCCCCCATTTCACTGGGGACAATTTTGGAAGAGTGAGAAAGGAGACGTGAGAAAGGTCTTAGATGCTGGCTCCTAAGTTTTTGGGCTGGCTCCTAGATTTAATGAAAATTTTTCGAGGCCTGCTATAAGTTATAGCACATTACATACCTGTCATTAACTGGGTATAAGTGGTCATGCTTAAATTTAGGTAAGCCAATTTGGGTTTACATTAGTATTCTATTATAGAATCAGTGCTCCTCGTATTGCCTTGGGGCACCTAAAATGAGGGGCCCTGTTATAGAATTGCCTTCCTTAGTATATAGGGCCTTACATTTTGTGGAAAATTGCCTCATACAATTTTCTTTATGTAATTTTAGTACAGCTGATTAGTACAATTCTTCATCTCATTAGCAATTTTGCATAACTTTGATAAATGCATGATTAGTTGTGAATAAAATGACAAATAGCATGTGTAAAATTTCACAGATATGTTTATACACACTAATCGTATTCTGAGGTCATTCATACTTCAGTAAATCATCATCTAACAAGCACTAATTGAATTGTCAATGCGTGGCTTTGCTTAATAGTAGCTACCATTATGTATAACTCTAAGAAAGGTTAGCATTAGTAAAATATTAGTTTGATCTTTTATTAATTCAAGTATGGATTCCAGAGTTCTTCATCTACTATAAGTACTTACCCAGGTAGATTAGCCTGTCTGAATTTCCTTCCTCACTCAACTAATATTGTTCATGAGCTTTTATAGTGTCCATACTTATACATGGACCGCAAGAGGTGTTCCTAGATATGGACTTAGGTCAGAATGATTTTCAAAATTCCACATGTTGTTTTACACCCTGTTTTGCAACCTACAGAAAAATCAGGTGCAAATATACTCTCAGTCTTTAAACAATTTTTCAAAGAGAAAGCAATGGGGTGCCGTTTCTTTGAAAAGTTGAAAAGTGTGGTAAAAACAGCCACATCGCTTGCATCGTTCTATTTTGTTCAAGCAGCTGAGAGAAGTAAAATAGTGTGTGTATTTGTGAAAATGTCATATGTTCATGTTGTTCCTCCCCTGACCTAAATATGCTTTTGAAACGCTACTTCACAATCCAGTACTGGCAGGCGATGTCGATTATCAGCTAATCCAGTTTACACAGATAAATGACTTTGAAAATCACTTTTCCCATACTTTTTTAATGCAGTTTATAAATCTAAATGTAATTATAATGAAACTGAATTATGAATGTTTGTTAGTCTCTGTTTAAGTCACCAATCTTCTCTTATAAATAATTGTTCGCTCCACTATTGTATTTTTCTGTCCCTGTAGCTCTGTGATATACAATTCTCCTTGACAAGAACTGTAAACAGTGTGCCCCCTCACTGTGTTGCATGTTTCACTGTTCCAATTATATTTCCAGCAATTAAGATCCCCTGTTATCATACTCTGAGCCTGCTGTCTTTTCCCCATTGTTTCAACAGTCTTAGTTAACTTTCTATATTGTATTTGATGTTTGGAACAAATTACTGTAATCTGAACTTTTCTAATATGTATTCATACTGCTGCAGCAGTCATTTTGCATTATCTCATTCCTCCATACTAGGGGTAACTTTTTAAGCTTTTTCTCCATATAAAACCTGTTTTACATGCAGAGAAAGGCCCTTTATAAAATTGTGCAACCATGTATGTATGTCAAAAATGCATGCATGGAAAGAGTTTAGTTTGTTGCAGGTCAATATTCAGCCTGCAACAGACAGCAATCTTAAAGGCACTGACCACTGTAAACCAAATATGATTCAAATATTTTAAGCTGGCCCCAATCCAGGCACCAGCATTTAATATCCGGATCTTGATTGGTCACTGGATGTTATCCATGTGTTGTCTGATATTCAAATCAGATAACTGGCTGAACAATGTTACGGCAGCCTTTTTTTCCGTCCTAATTTTATTTGGAAAAGCAAAGAGCCAGAAAAGCACAAGGAGCCTTCAAAGTGGAGAGCGTCTCAGCTATATTTTATTAGTCAAACCCAACAAGATCCGCGTTCCGGCAATAGATGCCTTCATCAGGGGTCTACATGTGATGTAATAAGTATTCCAAAGTAAAGGCCTTTACAGTGTGTTTAGCAGCATTTCACGGTGTGGAATGTCCTACAAGGTTCACACTCCACAGCTCCTGCACTTTTTGGTGTCTCTTTAACTGGTGGACCTGTCTTTTTCAAGGCAAGTTTGCTATACAGCTTTGGAATACACATCACATATAGACACCTGACGTAGGTATCTGTTGCTGAAACGCAGACTGAGTCGGGTCTGACTAATATAGTATAGCTGAGACTCTCTCCATTTTGAAGGCTCCTTGTGCTTTTTTGGCTCTTTGCTTTTCTGCTTTGGTTTCCCTCTCCTCTGTATCCTAACTTTATCTGGACACTTACCCAGGTACAGGCAAAGAACACCGGAGTAGAGGAACAAATAAACTGTTACAATGCCACACAAGGAAAGGAAGAAGTAGGGTTGTAGAAGGTCTTCCAACATAAAAATGCTCACACAAGAATGCATGTCCAAAATTTATTAGGGCAACAGCTAAGAACCAAGCAACTAGGACACGACATGAGATTGTGTTTCAGCATAGTCACCTGCCTCAGGGGTCTAAAGGATAACCCAATAAATTTAAAACTAATATGAATGCATTGTGAACAAATCATAATCAATGCAACATATAGACAATATCTGAATACATTTTTTCATTATTTATTTACTAGTAAAAAAGGCCCGTTTCTGACACAAATGAAATGGGCGCTAGCAAGGTTTTCCTCGGAGTGTGTATGTTTGGGAGAGTGTATGTGAGAGTGACTGTGTGAGAGACAGAGTGAAAGTGTGAGTGTGTGTGTGTGAGAGAGAGACTGAGTCTGGGTGTGAGTGTGTTTGTGAGAGAGTGTGTGTGTGAGAATGAGAGTGTGTGCAAGTGTGTATGTGAGACACAGTGTGAGAGAGAGTGTGTGTGTGTGTGTGTGTGCGAGAGAGAGAGTGTGTGTGAGACACAGATTCTCTGTGAGAGTGAGTGTATGAGACCAAGCGAGTGTGTGAGTGACTGTGTGGCACATAGAGAGTGAATGTGATACAGTGTGAGACAGAGTGTGTGAGAGTGTGAGTCAGAAAGACATTGTATATGAGAGAGAGAGTGTGAGCCCTGCCCTCCCAATCCATGCCCATCTGTCCCCTGCCCCCTCCATTCATCCTTTTCCAGCAATTCCCCTCTCTCCCTGAGCCCTGCCCTCCCAATCCATGTCCATCCATGCTCCTCTGTCACCTGCCCCCTCCATTCATCCCTATCCAGCAATTCCCCTCTCTCCCTGAGCCCTGCCCTGCAATCCATATCCATCCATGCCCATCTGTCCCCTCCATTCATCCCTATCCAGCAATTCCCCTCTCTCCCTGAGCCCTGCCCTCCCAATCCATGCCCATCCATGCTCCTCTGTCACCTGCCCCCTCCATTCATCCCTATCCAGCAATTCCATTCTCTCCCTGAGCCCTGTCCTGCAATCCATATCCATCCATGCCCATCTGTCCCCTCCATTCATCCCTATCCAGCAATTCCCCTCTCTCCCTGAGCCCTGCCCTCCCAATCCATGCCCATCCATGCTCCTCTGTCCCCTGCCCCCTCCATTCATCCCTTTCCAGCAATTCCCCTCTCTCCCTGAGCCCTGCCCTCCCAATCCATGCCCATCCATGCTCCTCTGTCCCTTGCCCCCTCCATTCATCCCTTTCCAGCAATTCCCGTCTCTCCCTGAGCCTTGCCCTCCCAATCCATGCCCATCCATGCTCTTCTGTCCCCTGCCCCCTCCATTCATCCTTTTCCAGCAATTCTCCTCTCTCCCTTCCATGACCCCCCCTCGCATCCATGCTCCTCTCTCTCCCATGTCCCAGCCTGGCCCGCCCTCTTCTCCCCCCCCCTTCACATCCATGCCCCCCCCTTCGCATCCATGCTGTCGTTTCTCCCCTGCCCTTCCGCTCCCATTGTTCAACTTTACTGCCCACCCTCTTCTCTCCCCCCAACATCTTTTTTTTTTTTTTCTTTTTAAATTTACCTCCGTGGCGGTTCCGGCAGCGCAGCGTCAGGGAAGGAGGCGGCGCTCCCGACGTCTAGCCTTCCCTTTGCTGTGTTCCGCCTTCTTCTGATGTCATCCTTGACGTCAGAAGAAGGCGGAACACAGCGAAGGGAAGGCTAGAGATGTCGGGAGCGCCGCCTCCTTCCCTGACGCTGCGCTGCCGGAACCGCGTGCGTGGGTGTAATCCGTTTTTTAAAAAATTTTTTCCGCCCTCGACGTCATGACGTTTGATGCGAGAGCGGGGCAGAGACGGCTGGCTGGCTTCACACCATGAATCCACGAACCCTACAGCCAGGGAGTGTTTGAGTGACTTCAGAACATTGTCTTCAGAACGTTCACGGTGCGTTTTATTATATTAGATGCTATTTATTGGGATTTATTAACCGCCTTGATGAAGAGATTTACTCAAGGCGGTGTACAGCAGGTACAGTTTAACATAAAACTTACAATTTTGTTAACAGCATAACAATAATGAAATAACCAAGAATAAACTAAATACAATAAATGAGGTAAACTTGAAAATACTAAATTGAAACCTAATAATAGAACTACCATGAAATAGTATCAAAAATATACATATTTAACAGCACTGGAATTCAAATACCAGAGATACCAAAGACTACAGAACTAAGCAAATACCGTACCTCTACCACACCTTCTAACATCGCTTAACATGAAATTCAACCAACAAGATTGTAAACAGCCAATGTCCTACCTATAACATTATACACAACCTAGACCCAACTATAATGTAAACCGCACTGAACCCTGAATAGGGGATACTAGCGGTATATAAGATCCGAATTGAATTGAATATAATTCAAGCTGTTCTTTTAGAGGGTCTCATGATCCTTTTAAATGCTGTTAGTATATTATATAGTAGTTGTCCCAAAGAAAAACAATCTCCTTCTGTGCGTCCTGTATATTTCAGTTTATTTTAATATTAAGTAAGCTGTATATGCTGCCACGTAGAAAGCCTTTTTGAAATCTGTCCAGCTTTATTTTATATGTTTTTATTTAAAAAGTTCTTGTATCCCGCCCATCGAATAATCTGAGTGGCTTACAAAATCATGTACATAATAAAAACTAACTTACAATACTTAACAGAAATAAACATAAAGTAAAATAAATGACTGCAAAATTTTACATAAACACAAGTTCAAAAAGCAACAGTATTACCTAACTTCTCCTTTTTAGGAAAATAAAACGGAATGTTGTCTGCATATAACCAATAATCAACACCAAGACAACCCAAAATCTTGCACAAAGGAGCAATGTATATATTAATTAGCAATGCTGAGAGAGAGATGAACCTTGAGGTACACCCAATTGGAAGTCCTTATAGGAATAAAAGTGTATTCACTAAAAACCAATGCACTAATTTATTTATTTATTTGTTACATTTGCAGCCCACATTTCCCCACACATTTGCAGGCACAATGTGGCTTACATAATACCGTTAAGGCATTTGCCAATTCGGGTACAGGATTAGTACAAAATGTTGTATTGGGATAGGGAAGGTAAGATTCCATCAAGTTGGGTTGAGGTACTGCACAGAAAAAAAATTATTTCCAGGTCACTTGGCGTTTTCTCTTGATTCCTAGGCTTTATTTCAGTTCATTTCACACAATTCGTTTAATAACAATTTTTAAATGCACGTTAAAACTTTTTAACATGCATAAAATTCACTTAACACACCTGTATAAGTCGTTGGTGAGGCCCCACTTGGAGTATTGTGTTCAGTTCTGGAGGCCGTATCTTGTTAAGGATGTAAAAAGAATTGAAGCGGTGCAAAGAAAAGCTACGAGAATGGTATGGGATTTGCGTTACAAGACGTATGAGGAGAGACTTGCGGACCTGAACATGTATACTCTGGAGGAAAGGAGAAACAGGGGTGATATGATACAGACGTTCAAATATTTGAAAGGTATTAATCTGCAAACGAACCTTTTCCGGAGATGCGAAGGCGGTAGAACAAGAGGACATGAAATGAGATTGAAGGGGGGCAGACTCAAGAAAAATGTCAGGAAGTATTTTTTCACAGAGAGAGTAGTGGATGCTTGGAATGCCCTCCCACGGGAGGTGGTGGAAACGAAAACGGTAACGGAATTCAAACATGCGTGGGATAAACATAAAGGAATCCTGCTCAGAAGGAATGGATCCTAAGGAGCTTAGATGAGATTGGGTGGCAAAGTCGGTGGCGGGAGACGGAGATGGTGCTGGGCAGACTTATACGGTCTGTGCCCGGAAAAGGACAGGTACAAATCAAGGTAAGGTATATACAAAAAGTAGCACATGTGAGTTTATCTTGTTGGGCAGACTGGATGGACCGCGCAGGTCTTTTTCTGTGCCAGAACCGGTGGTGGGAAGCGGGGCTGGTGGTTGGGAGGCGGGGATAGTGCTGGGCACACTTATACGGTCTGTGCCCGGAAAAGGACAGGTACAAATCAAGGTAAGGTATATACAAAAAGTAGCACATGTGAGTTTATCTTGTTGGGCAGACTGGATGGACCGCGCAGGTCTTTTTCTGCCGTCATCTACTATGTTACTATGTTACTATGTTTAATGGAATCCAGTTCTTGAGCATCATTTAGCCATTCTGGATAGTTGAACATCTACAAAGAATTTTAAGAATCAAATTTTAAGCTCACCGGTGTACTATGAAGATCTGACTTGGTTTTTGGATTTAGTTCTATTTCACCACCACCACTTATCTCATTCTTCATGAAATCACTGTCATTCTTTGCCCGGATTTGAAGGCGGCCAGGGATGGACCTTGACGCAATGGCTCAGGGAGTCTATTCCAGGCATAAGGTACGGCAAGATAAAAGGAACGGAGTCTGGAGTTAGCGATGGGGGAGAAGGGTACAATTAGGAGAGATTTGCTTAGTGAACAGAGTTCCTGGGAAGGAGTGTAGGGAGAGATGAGGGTGGAGAGGTAGTGAGGGGCAGCAGAGTGAATGCACAAGGTTAATAAGAGGAGCTTGAACTGTATATGGAAATGGATAGGGAGCAAAACCTTCGCATTAACTGTTGAAACTGAGTCCAGCAAGAGATAATGCAGACAAAGCACATGTACCATGCATGATGCAGATGATAGACAACGCAGATGCACGTAGAGGGTAATTCTATACAATATGCGCTAACAGTTATATGTCCATTACGGGAGGAATTCAGTACAGGTTGCCAAACGTTTTGGCGCCAGGAAGATGTGCATCAAATGCAAATTCTATTAAAGCAGTTCTACGTGGACTGTCTTTATAGAACACATACCCCTGGATTCTATATAGTGCGCTTAGAGATCTGCGCTGAAATCCAGTCATATTCTGTAATAGCGCGTGTAACTTAATTGGCTTAACAAGCTAATCAGTATTGATAACAGCACTTAATAAACACTAATTGGTAATAATTATATTTTACTCGCACAACTTGCTAAGTGTCTTCTGTAATGAACTGCACCTAAATTCTAATGCACACAATTCAAAAGGGGAATGGCTATGGGCAGGGAAATGGGCATTTCGTGGGCATTCCAAAATTTATGCACGTAGTTATAGAATATGGTCCAGTGTACATAAATCTACATGCAGGGATTTATGCCATGTTTTTGTTGGTGAAAATAGAGGCACGTAGTTTTAGGCGCTGAGATATCAACTAAGCGTGTTCTATATATTGCGCCTAAATCTAAGTGCTGCTTATAGAATACGCTTCAGCAGAAATGTTTACTGCATGTATGTTTTTGGTGCCTTATATAGAATCTGGCCCATAGAGACAAGTTCACACCTAACTTTGGGAACGAGCACTTATGCCAGCCACAAGCCGATGTAAATACTTGTGTCCAACTACAGTTGGTTAAGTGCGGAAATGCAAGTATTCTATACCTATGCACCTAAATCCTGGGAATGCCCCACCCATGTCCCTCCCCTGGCCATGCCCCCTTTGGAGTTGCACATGATATGTTAGGTGTGCAGGTTATAGGATAGGGGTGTTGGGCAGATCTACATGTAACTACTAATGACTGTTAATTAGCGCTTGTTAATACTAATAATTGATTGTTATCATCTTTTTAGCCAATGAGTTTACACACAGATCCATGATCCATGCCAAACATTGCTCGCCCAACTTTGGGCAACCTATACAGAATCCAGCAGGATGTGTATAAATCCTTAGAATAATAGCATATATGCCTATATGTATAAATGCCACAGTTCTGCCTAAGCACTATTCTGTAAATATATGCATATCTTACACCACATGTATTTTACAGGTAAGTGTGTACATAGATGAAATCTGGGCAGAGCATGGACAGGTCTTATATTTATATGTGCAACTTATAGAATACTTGAGCTATGCACATATTACCAGAACTTAGGTGCACACACTTATACCAGATCTATGGCTGGCATAAGCACTCATGCCTTTCACTGTTATGCTAGTATTCTGTAAAGAGAAGTAGGTACCTACATAACATTGGCCATGCAACACCAATACCACACTTGCAATACCACAGAGTGTGCATATGCACTTAAGTACCACTATATTGCACACTTACATACACAAGGCACCTATAAATGAATGGGCTAGTTATAGAATTGTCATTTTAATTGCACCTACTGAGATGTGTGAAGTGATCTGCTTTAAGTGCTGCAGTAACAGTCAAAACATTGTGTTAATTGAAAGGCACAGTCCATGCTCAAGACCTGCCCATTTCTGAAGGAGTTCTCAATAGAAATCAAACAAAATAAAACATGGAAAAGAAAATATGATGATACCTTTTTTATTGGACATAACTTAATACATTTCTTGATTAGCTTTCGAAGGTTGCCCTTCTTCGTCAGATCGGAAATAAGCAAATGTGCTAGCTGACAGTGTATATAAGTGAAAACATTCAAGCATTACTATGACAGTCTGACAGGGTGGGAGTTCTGAAAGAGGAAGTCCCTCTGGATAAGTGACTATTACTTTGCTCGGAGACTTGAGACTTAAGCTTGAAATAGAAGAGAATTTATCAGTTTATTGATAAAATCTGTTATTAGCTTGATAGAATGGTCTAAAATTCTTTTGACCTAGTTTAGGTTTAATTGTTAGCCCTAGAGCAATTAAAAACATGGAATTAATTTATCAGGCCTAAATTATTTTGCCGTTGTTTAAATGTAATTGTTATGAGATCTAGAGCAGCCAAACATAAGGTATTAGATTATGAAGTATACAATTCCTTTGCCTTATTTTTAGGGTGCTTAATTGCCTTCAACAGAAAGGGCAGTTTTCTATCCTTGGCAAAAGGTGAGAAAACTGTTATTCAGCTGAATTAGATGTTAACAAAGGGATTGTTAGGAAGGTAGAACAGATACAAAGGTCACTTGAGCAGACTAATTACTGTGTTAATCATCAAAGAGGCTGTTGGAAGCACTTTTCCTAGACGTAGAGACATAGATAAAAATGGTGCTAAGTACCTTCTTTTCTGAAGAAGTTCTGAAGAAGCTCCTCTGGGAAATTTGGGAGCTCATTTTCAAAGCACTTAGACTTACAAAGTTCCATAGCTTACTATGAGGTCCTTTTACTAAGACGCGCTGAAAAATGGTCTGCGGTAATGTAGATCCGTGTTTTGGGCATGTGCAGAATCATTTTTCTGCGCACCTGCAAAAAATTGCCTTGCGTCTATTTTGGGTCTGAGACCTTACTGCCAGCCATTAACCTAGCAGTAAAGTCTGACGCAGTAGCCACGCGGTAATGACCTACATGCATCAAATGACACTTGGCGCATGTTCAATACGCGCGTCTGAAAATAAAAATTAATTTTCGGATGCACGTATCAAATGCTCACCAAAAATGAAATGACCACAAGAGCCAGGTGGTAGCCGGGCAATAACTCCATTTTGGCATGAGTTGGGTGCACGTAGATGCTTACACGGCTTAGTAAAAGGGCCCCTATGTAACTTTGTAAGTCTAAGTGATTTGAATATACGTCTCCACATGATTTAAGTTTAATGCCATTTATTGAAATGGTATTAAGTACTCTGCATTACAAATTTGTTAAAATAGTCTAACATTCTTTTGCCTTAGTTTGGGTTTAATTATTAGATCCCTAGAGCAGTCAAAAATAAAATTTAGAGTTTAGACTTCTTAAATCAAGCATGGACATTGTTTAAAATACCATTTTGGAAGCCGAGACCAGATGTACCCCACATGTTAAAAAAGGTGAAAGAAAAGTCAAAGGACAGCCAGCATGATTAAAAGATGAACAGACACTATTACAACCAAAATAACTTCTTTCAAAAAATGTAAAAAGATTGAAAAGAAAAAATAGGAAGCAGTATAAACAGTGGCAAGTTAGATGCAAAGCATTGGTATGGAAGAGTAAAAGAAAATTTGAAATTAAGCTTACCATAGACGAAGGATCAGGAAATCTAGACTGCCCCAACTTGACATTTCGTCCTTTAGATTGTAAGCTCCTTTGAGCAGGGACTGTCCTTCTTTGTTAAACTGTACAGCGCTGCGTAACCCTAGTAGCGCTCTAGAAATGTTAAGTAGTAGTAGGCCAGCTTGAAGAATGGTCTAGAATTTGACAGTTAAGATTTAATGCTAAAAAAATGCAGTCATGCATTTCGGATGCAAAAACCCAATGAAGTAGTACAGTATAGAAGGTGCACAAAAGAAGAGCAGAATTTGGGGATGATCATATCTGATGACCCTATGGTGACCAAACAGAGAAAGTGATGGCAAAAGTCAGGAGGATGCTTGGGTGCATAGGAAGGGAAATGGCCAGCAGGGAAAAAGAGGTAATAATGTCTCTGTATAAATCTCTGGTAAGATCTCATTAACAGTACTGTGTATAATTTTGGAAACTGCAGCTTCAAAAAGAAATAGCATGAAGTCAGTTCAGAAAATGACTACTAAAATGGTTAGTAGTCTTTGCCATAAATTTGGGGGATTCTATATATGGTGCCTAAAAAATATGCATGGAAAACATTTCCACCTGTATATTCTGTAAGTGGTGTCTAGATTTAGGCGCAGTATACACAATATGCTTAGTTGATATCCCAGTGCCTAGAACTATTTGCATCCACTTACACCAATAAAAACATGGCAGAAATCCCGGTGTGTAGATTTAGGTGCAGTTTGCCATATTCTATAACTATACACGTAAATTTTGGAACGCCCATGAAATGCCCATTTCCCCACCTATAACCACACCCCTTTTTGCATGTGTGCATTAGAAGTTAGGTGCAGTGTATTACAGAATACACTTAGCGAGTTGTGCAAGTAAATTCTAATTATTGCCAATTAGTGCTCATTATTGCTTGTTAAGCCAATTAAGTTACACGCGTTGTTATAGAATACACCTGGATTTTGCTGTGGATCTCTAGGAGTGCTATATAGAATCCAGGGGAAAGTAGATAGGGCAAATTTAAAGATCTTAATATCTATACTTTGGAAGAAATGCAGGAGAAGGGAGATATAATATAGACATTTAAATACCTCAGTGACATAAAAGCATAGGAGGCAGATGTCTTTCAATTGAAAGCATCTCTGGAACCAGGGGGCATAGGATGAAGGCAAAAAGGGATAGACTCATGAGTAATCTAAAGAAGTATTCTTTATGGAAAGAGTGGTGGATGAATTGAACAGCCTCCCAGTGAAGGTGATGGAGATGAGGACTATATCTGAATTCAAGAAAGTATGGTACAGGCACAGAGGATCTTAAGGGAGAGGAAAGGATAGTAGATCTTATAGATGGGCAGACTGGATACACCATATGCTTTTTATCTGCCATGATTTTCTCTGTTTCCAGGGGACAGGAGGTACAGAGGTTCTAAAAATTATTAGTGTAATGTACAAACAATTCTGTTTCCTTTTTGTTTAAAGTTAAATTCTTATAGAAATGAAGATGCCAGATCTGTAATTACCACTTGCACTACTGCAAAGGCATTACAAATAACTGCATGGTCTATATGAGCAGTGACTGAATAATTCTAGAATTCTGATATACTAGTAAAAAAGGCCCGTTTCTGACACAAATGAAACGGGCGCTAGCAAGGTTTTCCTTGGAGTGTGTATGTTTGGGAGAGCGTATGTGAGAGTGACTGTTTGAGAGTCAGAGTGAAAGTGTGAGTGTGTGAGAGAGAGAGTGAGTCTGGGTGTGAGTGTGTTTGTGAGAGAGTGTGTGTGAGAATGAGAGTGTGTGCAAGTCTGTATGTGAGACACAGTGTGAGAGAGAGTGTGTGTGTGTGGGCAAGAGAGAGAGTGTGTGTGAGACACAGATTCTCTGTGAGAGTGAGTGTATGACACCAAGCGAGTGTGTGAGTGACTGTGGCACATAGAGAGTGAATGTGATACTGTGTGAGACAGAGTGTGTGAGAGTGAGAGTCAGAAAGACATTGTATATGAGAGAGAGAGTGTGAGCCGTGCCCTCCCAATCCATGGCCATCTGTCCCCTGCCCCCTCCATTCATCCTTTTCCAGCAATTCCCCTCTGTCCCTGAGTCGTGCCCTCCCAATCCATGGCCATCCATGTTTGTCTGTCACCTGCCCCCTCCATTCATCCCTATCCAGCATTTCCCCTCTCTGCCTGAGGCCTGCCCTGCAATCCATATCCATCCATGCCCATCTGTGCCCTCCATTCATCCCTATGCAGCAATTCCCCTCTCCCTGAGTCCTGCCCTTCCAATCCATGCCCATCCATGCTCCTCTGTCACCTGGCCCCTCCATTTTTCCCTATCCAGCATTTCCCCTCTCTGCCTGAGGCCTGCTCTGCAATCCATATCCATCCATGCCCATCTGTCCCCTCCATTCATCCCTATGCAGCAATTCCCCTCTCCCTGAGTCCTGCCCTTCCAATCCATGCCCATCCATGCTCATCTGTCACCTGGCCCCTCCATTTTTCCCTATCCAGCATTTCCCCTCTCTGCCTGAGGCCTGCTGTGCAATCCATATCCATCCATGCCCATCTGTCCCATCCATTCATCCCTATCCAGCAATTCCCCTCTCCCTGTGTCCTGCCCCTTCCAATCCATGCCCATCCATGCTCATCTGTCACCTGGCCCCTCCATTTTTCCCTATCCAGCAATTTCCCTCTCTCCCTGAGTCCTGCCCTCCCAATCCATGCCCATCCATGCTCCTCTTTCCCCTGCCCCCTCGCCCTCCATTCATCCATTTCTAGTAATTCCCCTCTCTCCCTGTGCCCTGCCTCCTAATCCATACCCATCCATGCTCCTCTGTCCCCTGCCGCCTCCATTCATCCTTTTCCAGCAAGTCCCCTCTTGCCCTTCCATGACCCCCCCCTCGCATCCATGCTACTCTCTCTCCCATGTCCCAGCCTGGCCCGCCCTCTTCTCCCCCCCCCCTTCGCATCCATGCCTCGCATCCATGCCCCCCCCTTCGCATCCATGCATCCCCCCCCCCCCCCGTTCGCATCCATGCATCCCTTTTTTTTTTTTTCTTCTTCGTTTTAACTTTACCTCCGTGGCGGTTCGTGCAGCGAAGCGTCAGGGAAGGAGGCGGCGCTCCCGACGTCTAGCTTTCCCTTCGCTGTGTTCCGCCCGAACACAGCGAAGGGAAGGCTAGACGTCGGGAGCGCCGCCTCCTTCCCTGACGCTTCGCTTCCCGATTTGTTTGGTTTGAGGCGAGGGCGGGGCAGAGACGGCTGGCTGGCTTGAAGGCTTCACTGGGAGTGACGTCAGATGGCTTCAAGGCTTCAAGGCTTCAGGGCTTGAAGCTTCCGGCTTCAAGTTTCCGGCTTCACAGAACGTTGTCTTCAGAACGTTCACGGTGCGTTTTATTATATTAGATATATGTAGAGCTCCACATGTGAGAGCAGCCTGAAGAAATGACAGTAATTTTGCAGTTTTACATTCTGTATGTCTGCTGAGTTTCCATAATGCCAGAAATTGTATGAACATTGGCTGACGAGTAACAAATGGATTAGGACATGTGCTTGCAGTGCTACTTGTTTTGTATAATTCCATTCAAATTGCTAAAACTGACCTCAAGTTCATGCATGCAAATAGATGCGTACTGTAAACAAGATGTCTTTGGAGGATGAATGTTTAAGTCCCCAAATATTTAGAGACAATAATATGTCAAGCAACAAGCGGAGAAAGAATGAAGAGCGTAGCTCATATAATTCATTTCAACTCCTCTGCAAGTGTGTGTGTAAAACTCTCTTTGATTCGGAGGAGAAAGGGGAACAGGAGCCTTGAATAGTGTGGTACACAACCATTTCATTGGTTTGGCATGAATAATTGAAATAAGCCAGGTTTGTTGACACCATTAGAGAAGTAATTTTATAAGGGGGGTGGGGGTGGATTAATGCAAGAAAAAGTTATGTGGGTCCCAACTAATGTACAGCCGGGACCCACATAACTGTCTTTTGTGGGCCCTGGATGACTATCGACTGGGAATCGCGTAAGTCACGGCACCCAGTGTTAGCAAAATTAGCCCTGGATATTGAGTACCAATGCCTGCATATAGCCCAGCACTGAATACCCAGAGCTAATTTAGCTGGTGATAGTCAGTATTTAAAAAAACGCTGATGGTCACCGACTATTGGCCAGTTTGGGAACATGTTTGGAGGAAGAAGACAAAGCTCCTCCCTGAACTCAGAGCTTTATATGTCTAAGTTAAGACTTGAATTCTATTGGTTACTATCCTTGAATAGACTACCTCCTATTCAGATTTGATTGGCACCCTCCTGGTGCAGAAGCCTAGAATTTTCTTCCTGCAACTGCAGAAGAAGGCATATGTTGGAAGAGTGCTACAGCATTTTTTCAAATTATTTTCCATGGTTGTCTTTCCATCTTACACTCTCACTAATTTAGGTGTACTTTATAGAATACACCTAGGTGTATTTTTCTTCTGTGCCAAATTGTTAGGCGTGATATATAGAAATCTAGCCCTAAGCCCTTAATGTGTGGTGAGTGTGCATCAACATGCTACCGCAAAATGAATGAAAGCGTTTTATGGTATTTTGCCTGTTAGTGAACTTGGAGTGGGCGTGTCAAGGGCAGACAGAGGACATTTAAGCATTAACCAGCTGGCATGTGCTAATTGGTTAATACAAGGTTAATGAGTGGAGTGGAGGAGTAGCCTAATAGTTAGTGCAGTGGGGGTTGATCATGGCAACCTGGGTTCAATTCCCACTTCAGCTCCTTGTGACCCTGGGCAAGTCACTTAACCCTCTATTGCCCCAGGTACAAAAACTTAGATTGTGAGTCCTCTAGGGACAGAGAAAGAACTTGCATATATGTGTACAATGCTGCATACATCTAGTAGCACCATAGAAATGATTAGTAGTAGTTAATGAGGGAGCACTTAGCACCTTTTAAATAGGAGGTGGTAAGTGGTCTCATGTTAACTTTTTACAGGTACCATGTGCTAATGGTGAAATTAGTGCATGGCCTGCAAAAGAATATAAAAAAGGATAATTTTTTAAAAAGTGCAGCATTGAACCTTGGTTTAGCACATGGGAAAGAAGAGCTAAACCCAGATTATAATGCCCTTTAGTCAAAGGGCCCCATAGTAAACAAATGTACATCCCTAGAATTTAATAGCAGAGTACATTTGCTCCAACAAAGACAGGATTCCATCAAGGTTAACTCTCGATTATGGCAATCTGAAAATACTTTTCCAACAAACTTAGCAATGATAGAAATTAACAGAACTACATGACAAAATGTATACCTGTTGAGCACTAGAACTGGAACTCTACCTTTCACAACCTGAGCATACACGCTCTCTTTAAAATGAGCTGTTGTTCTAAGACAGATACTCGATAAGCTGGGATATCAAAGTGGCTGTACTGTATCTGTTTATGTGTAGAGATACGTGACTGGGATAGGAAGGGAAAAATTCTGCAGCAAAACTAGAATGCATCCATAAAGCTGCAGTGGTGGAATCATAAACTTAACCTTGGGCAGAGGACAATGTATTTCTCTCTTAAGCAAGAAGAATGTAAAAGAATAACCTGAGGGAAATTAGCAGGAAAAACTAACAAATCACAAATAGCTCAATTAAGGGAGTTGCTTTCTTACCTTGGTGATAGAATGCAATCTGGAGACAGAAGGCTACATATTCAAATCCTGAGCTCTGCTACATTGTGCTGCATCAATACACAGCTTATTACTTATTATCAGGTTCTTACTAAAATGGCAAGAGCTGTGTGCTCCCAATTAAAGTGGTCAACCATAAAGATTAAACCTTTTAACTTAAGGTGGGGTGCACTTGAACAATCAACAACTCCAAAGGAAAGCCCAGCACCTGATGTCTTCAAACTGATATATTTAATAAGACAGTTTTGTATATCTTATACAATGGACCTCAGTGGTGACTCATCTGTTAATAGGCAGAAATTTTCTTATCTCTCCTTGCCTCTCCACCGGTCCAAATTTTTCATCCAATATCTTATCTTAAACTTTATTTGTATTTCTATGAAGTGACTTTCTTAAAGCTTTAAACTAAGAAACTTAGCTTTAAATGTGACTTGTGAACAGTGGGACCACTGGCCGACATGCGGCATGTTTCGCTGAAGCTGTGCCTGGGTTGGATCCACTAAAAAACCAAAATTGACAGAAAAAGTTAGCAAAAAAGAAAAAAACATCAATTTTGGCTTTTTTAGTGGACCTGACCCTGACGCAGCTTCAGCGAAACATGCTGCATGAGAGCATCTAAATGGTGCTATTCGTGCTAAGCTTATAAGTCCCCTTTCCGTGAATTGTCAGTGGCAATGTAACAGCAATGCTGCTGAAAATTCCATCCAAATGCTCCGGCACGGTCTGTGCAGAGCTGGGGTGGGGTAAGGGAGTGAGAGTGATCTGACTAACTATATTTATAATGCTGATTTTCAGAACAAAAGCTGTCCCTAATCAAACTGCTTAAATATGAGGTGCATTTTCAAAGCATTTAGACTTACAAAGTTGCATAGCAACCTCTGGAACTTTGTAAGTCTAAGTGCTTTGAAAATAAGCCTCTTACTAAGTCTACTGCAACTGAATATCACTGCTATACATATAGCTGCTGACATCGAGTACATTCCATATATATTCAGCATTGCCACTTTCTGTATAATGGTGCTGGGTACTTGCATTTTTTCATTGCCAAGGCTGCTGTTTAAAAAAAAATGCTCACCGCTGGATTTGAATATTGACCCATTAGTATACTGGACCCCATGAATCTTGTCTTCTATAATAGTCAGGTGATAGTAGAATGATCCCAATTAGCAACCACTACTACTACTACTACTACTAAGCTGGGAATAATGGTGACCTTTGGGGATTCTTATCCTCAGTGCTTCTCCCCATGGAACTTAGCAGATCAAACCTGCCTGCTAAAACAGATGTGCAGTACTAGGTTATTTAAATCTTAATGCCTCTTGTCTTCTTCCTGAAGGGATCAACGCAAACATGACATCTGCTACTGTCTGATCAAGCTCACCAGAGACACAACAGATAATTGTGGCATCTGATGAAGAAGCTGAAATAACCTCTTTAGTTCAATAATACAGGTCAACCATGGGTACATCACCCCAAAGGGTAAAAGCAAGAATGCCTATTAGCACAGTGTACTAAACCTAATGAAGAGAAACCAATCTCTTTGAAGCTACGGACGCTAACCCTGATGATAATTTGAGAATATTAGTAACAGTCTGTAGTAGCTATTAGATATTCCTTTTACCAATTCTGTATCACATTTTAAATTTGATATAATGACAATATTAGGGACAAAAAATGTACTTTGTATTTGCTTCCATAGCAACTTGGTTTCATGTGGCTTCTCAAGAGACTCATAATTCCTTAGATCAGTGCTTCTCAATCCTCTCCTGGAGGCAGACATAGCCAGTCGGGTTTTTAGGAATAACACACTGAATATGCATGACATAGATTTACATATAATGGGTCTTCAGTGTATGCAAATGAGTTTGTGCATATTCATTGATGTAGTCCTGAAAGCTTGACTAGCTAGGTGTACCTTCAGGAGAGGATTGATAAGCATACCTTAATAAAATGTAGAGCTTTTAAAACACTAAGAGGCTCTTTTACTAAAATGTGAAAAGCTAATGCCCAGATGATCAGAAGCAAACGCAGGCGCTAGAGGCTGTTAGCACCATACTAGTGCCTGGGTTTGCTACCGCCCCATGATCAGAGCGCCCGAGCACGTAAAACAATGCGCTCATGGGCTCTGAACACAGCTAGCATGCAAAACAGGGCTTTTAGCACAAGTAGCATGCAAATGCATGCTAAATGTATTCCTCCCCAATGATCACTGAGCAGCGCGCCAAAACATTTGTGCGCTGTCCACAGCAAACTCTACACCAGCTCAGAGTTGGTGTTAGGATTTGCAGACCATTGGGGAGGAATGGTGAGCCTTGTCCAGCATGCATTTGCATGCTAGCAGGCCCCCCATTCCCCCCAATGCAGCAGCCCCCCCATGGGAACTTTGACCTGACCCCCCCCCCCCCCAGCAACACGGGGGTTGGAGGTCCGATGAACCTCCAGTCCCCTTGACCTCCCCCCAACACAGGTTCAGGGGGGGCTGGAGATCTGGTGGGTCAAATCCCCTCTAACCTCCCTAATATCCCCTCAAATGGAGCCCTGGTGGCACAGTGGGCTGCGAGTCAATCCCCCCCGACCTGGTAGTCTAGCGGCCCTTCCCCATCTCCTTTCCTTTGTTGGAGGAGGGAGGTGGACTCCTTCCTCTTCCATCAGCGATGCCTCAAAAATGGCAGTGCCCAACCCTGCCCAGTGCATCCTGGGATGTGCTGGGCGGGGTTTCACACCATATAAAGGAGACCCTTATATGGTGTGAAGCCCTGCCCAGTGTATCCCAAAATGCACTGGACAGGGCTGGGCACTGCAATTTTCGAGGCGACACAGATGGAAGAGCCAACAGGTAAGGGGGTGTGGAAGAGAGCTGCTAGACCACCAGGTCGTGGGGGGGGGGGGGGGTTGACTTACGGCCCACTGGGCAACCAGAGACATCTGAGGGGAAGCTGGGGGGATTAGAGACCCACCGATTCTCCATCCCCCCCAAACTTGTGTTGGGGCGGGTCGAGGAGACCGGAGGTCTGCTGGACCTCCAGACCCCATTTCACTTGGCTCAGGGGGGAGGGGGAGGGAGGTACTTGGGGTCTGGTGGTCCCATGGATCTCCAGCCCCTGTGTTTGACAGATCTGGGCTTTTGACTGCCCAGATCTGTCAAAGAAGTGTGGGAGGATTGTGCCTGAGTGCATGCTCAGGCACAATTCTCCCGCACTTTACACTATGATCAGAGATAATAGCATGCTTAAATTTTCATGCTATTGTCTCTGATCATAAGGGTGGTAAAGCCCCATGCCGTTCCAGTGCTATTTTAGAGCGCTGTTTGGAACAGCGCGGGGCTTTCGATCATCTGCCCATAAGTGCATTAAGTGCAAAGTCTATGTGCTAAATGCAGGGTGGGTGTCCAGGATCTTGAGGGTGGATGTCCAGCACCTGACTTGCATTTACCACACAGTGCAGAGCCTTACC
Source organism: Microcaecilia unicolor (assembly GCF_901765095.1). Taxonomy (NCBI): domain Eukaryota; kingdom Metazoa; phylum Chordata; class Amphibia; order Gymnophiona; family Siphonopidae; genus Microcaecilia; species Microcaecilia unicolor. Next base: position 697,605,014 of record NC_044031.1, read on the forward strand.
ATAGAGTAACATGCTATATACAATGCCAAACAGCATGGGAGCACTACGCTATCTGCCACTGTAGGTAGCATGGTGGGAGATAGAAAGAAATTGTCCAATGCCATCCCCTCCCCCCACATGACTGATCTCCTCTTGATCCTGGCCCGAAGTTCTGATTGTTCCTGAGCCATTACGTCAAGCTCCATCCCTGGCCGCCTTCAAATCCGGGCTAAAGGCCTACCTGTTTGATCCTGCTTTCAATTCCTAACCTGTCACCTGCTCGTAACCTTTATCTTGTCTTCCTCTCTTCAATAGTCCCTTTTCCCTATGTGTCCTTCTGTCTGTCCTTCCCTTATCCCTTATTTGTCCTGTCTGTATGTCCTGATTTAGACTGTAAGCTCTTTTGAGCAGGGACTGTCTGTTCTTCAAGTTCAATTGTGAAGCGCTACGTACGACTGGTAGCGCTATAGAAATGATTTGTAGTAGTAGTAGTATTGTTCTAATCTCACCCTGCTAATGCGGTCTCCCTTTGAGCCACCCCCCTGCACATTCAATCCCTCCATGAAGTGATGCTCTGATCCCACCCCTATGCAGAAACCCTGCGTCCTTCCACAAACCTCACCCCGCTTAAAAATTCTACCACCAGGCCACCCCTCCCCCACTACCTTGACTCCCCCTCGGGACCTATCCATGGCTCTTCATGATGGTCAATGATGGCAGACTGGGAGTGGTCCCCCTCTGCTCTTGTCTAGGCCTCGGACTCCAAAATGGCTGCAATGACCCCTAGTGATGGTCTTTTGATGTTATGCTAGGAGCCATCTTTCCATATCTTCTTATATGGAAAGATGACTGCTAGCTGTAGTAGTGTGAGACTACAGATAGGGATTAATGCAGTCATTCTGGAGCCCGGCCGAGATCCAGGGAGCAACAGAGGAGTACTGTTCCTGCCTGGCTACTTCTGACCACCATGGATAGCCTCCAGTAGGTCCTGGGGGTGTGGATTGTGGGGGATGCGTGGCATTGGAGGGAGGAGAAGGTTTTCTTCGGGTTTTTGGATGGTGTGGGATTGGAGTTTTTGGGTGTCTTCATAGGAGGACGATGTGTGTGGGGGGATTGGATGTGTAGAGAAAGATTGGATGTGTGGGAGGAATCAGAGTGATGGGGTTTCAGGGAGATGGGATTTTTACTTTAGGATGGTGGATTGGAGAGAGAAGGGTGTCAGTAGAGGGCATGAAATTGAAGGAGGAATGCTGCAGAAGACCTACTTTTGACAGCAGTCATGCTTCCAGACTCCCGATAGCTTAGCTGTATTTAATGCATCTTCTTGAGGTGATGCTAACTGCAGCTGCGTTATTGGCATTCATAACAGCTAGCATGTGTTACAGACCCATGCACTAGCTAGCATAGCTGACCATCAGGCTCATTTTTGAAAGAGATGGACGTCCATCTTTCCACATAAATCAGAACATGGACGTCCATCTCCCAGGGATGTCCAAATCGGTATAACTGAAACCTGATTTTGGACGTCTCCAACTGCAGTCCATCAGAAGGACGTCCAAATCTCAAGGGGGCGTGCCAGGGGTGTGTTCAAGGTGGGACTTGGGTGTTCCGGGGGGGGGGGGGGGGGGGGGGTTCAAGGTGGGACTTGGGTGTTCCTAAGACATGGACATCTTCCAGTGATATCCAAGACTAAAACTTAGACCTTTTGAGCTAGACCTATTTTTATAACAAATAGCTGCAGTGGGCATTGAAACCACTTCCCCAGGATCAAAGTCTGCTGCACTAACCACTAGGTTACTCCTCTACTCCACACAAGAGGTGCCCCAAATGACCAGATGACCACTGGAGGGACTCAGGGATTACCTCCCCTTACGCTCCCAAATCATAAACCATTTTTCCAAAGAGCACTTTAAAAAGGAAAAGATATACTTTTTTTTGTAGAAAATGGCCTTTCCTGTTCTGATTTTGGACTTTTAAAAAATGTCCAAATTCAGACTTAGATGTCATATCCAAAAATGCCCTTTCTGTATTTGATTTGCCCAAAGTCTCAAGGAGCAGAAGTGGGAATTGAACCCATGTTGCCAGGATCAAAGCCTGCTGCACTTACCATTAAACCACTCCTCCTCTGTTTTGGGCATCTTGCATTTGGACGTCTTTGTGTTTGAAAATGGCAGAAAAACAAAGCTGTCCAAATCCCAGGACGTCCATGGTATTTTCGAAAAAAAGATGGACGTCCATCTTTTTTAGAAAATGATCTTTTCCCTGCCTCCAAATTTGGACATTTTACAAAGATGTCCAAATTCCAACTTAGACGTTTCTTTCGAAAATGCCCCTCCATGTCTCTGACCTTCCTATCACACATTGTTCCTGGCCCTACTGGAATAAACAGCTAGTAGGGGAGTTTTACTGTACTGTTTTAACATTCGGGTCCACACTACTGTCTACTGCATGGTAAAATCTAAGCTAGTTGCTTAATGCAGCTTAGTAAAAGACCCCCTAAGTGCATATACCTGCATCATAGCAAGATACTATTGCACAAAGAAAGGGGGAAGGTGTTAATTCTTTTTTTATGGATTAATGCATTCCTGTAATCAATAACCCTGAAGACAAAAGGTTCAAATATCTCTATTGATCACAGTGTATAAGCAGTCTTTCTACAATGCAATAAAGACAACTTCTTTTACCCTTGATTGACTTCAATTACACTGTTTCATTTTCTAATGCCACAATAATCTGAAAAAAAGAGATAATGAGCAGTAAAGTTTTTTCACCCATGAAATTACTCTTGATGTACACCTTTCACTTAGAAATTCAAGGACAGATGTACCTTAACCTAGATTACCAACTTGGTTGTTTTAAATGGAAAATCTTTAAAAAATAAAATGAGTCCTAATTACTTAGTTCCATCGAGCCTAGGCATACTGTTTATAGACACTTTAAAAAGCATCACAGGGTAAAAGTCCTACTAGATTCCACAGTCAATCTACAACGGCATACAGTTTAATTATATCTATTTTTAATGATACAATTGCTCAGGTATATTGAAAGAGCAATTTTCAAAGCCATTTATACAAGTAAATAGCGATTTACATTCCTAAGGGGCCCTTTTACTAAGCTCTGGTAAACAGTGACCTTAGCACACCTGGAAAATGGCCGATTTTCCATTTTCTAAATTAATGGCCATGCACTAATGTTGCCAATAGCGCGCAGCTGTTAACAAAAATTAGCATATGAGCTCTTTTTAGGTGGCAAGGGCTCACACGCTAATCCCATGCTAATCAGTACGTGGTAAAGTGGCTGAGCTACCTGATTCATGCTATCACGTCCACTCTCTGCCCCCCCCCAGATACGCCCCCTCAGAGAAAAATAAAGAAACATTTTTTAGTGCATGGTTTGCACTTGCACATTTGACTTTTACCACAGAATGCCTCAGCACATCTTGTGGTAAACACTCTTAAGCTTATTGCGGTGTAGGAAAAGGACTGAAAACTGCCCTCCTTATGTGGTACTGGTGAGTTTTCAAAACAAAAGTATGCACACACTTCAGTTCCATAAGTTGCTCTAGGGAATTTATGTGTTTATATTCACACCTATTCATTGGTATGCACAAATGTTCTAGGTTAATTTACATATACACATGTGCATTTTCAAAAATATGTACATAAATGCAAACCCCTCTCCAGCCTCTTGCCCAGGAGCATCCCCTCTAAGTCTGGATAAAGTTATGTGTGTACAAGTTATATGTGCATAAATGTATGCCCACATCATATCTGTAATGTTAAATCAATTTTACATATAATACACAGCTATGTGCCAAAATAGATTTAAAGCTGTCCTCAGAACAACTGTTTTCTTCCAGTTCCACCTTCTCTTTGAAATCTTATTAAACTTTAATGCAGTCTATCTCTACTGCAAATTATTTGACAAATTATACAGTTGTCAACTTTTCAACAATAGGGCACTTGGCTCACTATCAGGTGAATTTTCGAAAGAGAAGTGTGCCCATCTTCCGACACAAATCGGGAGATGGGCGTCCTTCTCACAAAGTCAGCCAAATCGGTTTTACTTGCCATAATTGGCCGCAACGAAATTTAGTCACATGCACCGGTGCTTGGCGTATTCTATAAATAGTGTGGTCACCTAAATTAAGGCGTACTTTATAGAATATGCTTAAGAGAATTTCATTTTGGCGCCAAATTTTTAGGCGTGATATATAGAACCTAGTCCTATGCGACTTAGTCATAATGTAACTACAGTACAACTCCGATTATCCGGACTATCCTCTGCAGGGGGTGGTCCAGATAAACATAAATCCAGATAATCACAGCGCGTTTAGCTCGGCTAAACGTGTGATTGTCTCAGGGACTTCCAGGTCTCAGCCGAGTCAAGCACCAGGGCCGTGCCTAGGGTCTCTGGCGCCCCCCTGCAGACTATCAGTTGGCGCCCCCCCCCCCCCCCCCGTGAAAATGATCACGCCCCCCCCCCCATGAAAATGATCGCTCACCACTTGCCACACTGAAAGGAATTGTCAGCAATATTCTTAGAAACAAATTGCTATACATTGCAAAATAAGATAGCAGATGTAAATTCTCAAAGTGGACATATTCCAAACGCTAAAATGAAAATAAAATAATTTTTTTCTACCTTTGTTGTCTGGTGACTTTCTTTTTTCAATCATGCTGGTCCAGTATCTGATTCTGCTGCTATATGTCCTCTTAACTCCATTTCCAGGGCTTCCTTTCCATTTATTTCTTTACTTTTCTCCTTTCTTCTTCATTTCTTGCTCTATATCCATTTCCAGCAATTTCTCCTCTCTCCCTGGGTCCTGCCCTCCCATCCATGTCCATTCTTGTCCCTCTCTGCCCTTCCCTCCTCCATCCATAGCCAGCAATCCTCCTCTCTCCCCTCCCCTCCATTTCCAGCAATTTGTCCTCTCCCTGGGCCCCCATGTCCATCCTTGTCCCCCTCTGCCCTTCCCTCCTCCATCCATAGCCAGCAATCCTTGCCTCCTCTATCCCCTCCCCTCCATTTCCAGCAATTTGTCCTCTCCCTGAGCCCCCATGTCCATCCTTGTCCCTCTCTGCCCTTCCCTCCCCCATCCATAGCCAGCAATCCTCTCTCCCCTCCCCTTCCCTTCCAGCAATTTGTCCTCTCCTTGGGCCCTGCCCTCCCATCCATGCCTCTCTGCCCTTCCCTCCGCACCCTGGGGCCTTTAAATCTTTTACTTCCGGTCGCAGCAGCATCAGTGAAAGCGGAGCGCTGCCGACGTCTCCCTTCCCTTTGTGCTCTTGGTTCCCTCAGTGTCCGCCTTCTTCTGACGTCAGAAGAAGGCAGGACACTGAGGGAACCAACGAGTGCAAGGCAAGGGAGACGTCGGCAGCAGTGGCGTAGCTAGGGTAGTTGACACCCGGGGCCGGTCATTGTTTAACACCCACACCCCCCCCCCCCAAATCCAGTACTAGGCATACCGAGAATACAAAACACTCACGACCTATAGAGCAATTTTACCATACCATAAGCAGTCGTTTCTACGAGTCACACAAGGAAAAGGAAAGCATCTTAAACACTACAGTGAGCACTAGAACATCAATTCACCTACTGTAAACGAAACCAGGCAGAATAACACAGATCGTCCATCTTACACAGTCAATGCCAACCGAAAGCCATGTCTTTTTCACAAACACAGATACACCCTAATCCACTATAGAATAAGCAATAACCTTTCTATTTAGACAAAAATTAAACTGAACCCCCGATGCCAGACTCTGCATACAATGCAACACCACAGAAACAGAAACTGTCCCCTAGTACTGTGCAAAATATAAAGACAGCAGATGTAAATTTGAAAAAACTAACAAATACCAATCACCACTTTACAAATTAACAAATAGAAATAAAACAAATACAGAAAATAAAATAATACCATTTTATTGGACTAATACATTTAGCTTCCAGAGGCCAAAATCTCCTTCCTCAGGTCAATACAGTATAGTGCTGTTACAGTATCCTATCCTGATCTGAGGAAGGGGGTTTTGTTCTCTGAAAGTTAAGTCAAAATGTATTAGTCCAATAAAAAGATTACCTTATTTACATGTTCTATTTATAAACATTTATTAACACAGCTAAAATACTATATCCTAAAGCAAAATAATAAAATATATATTTACAGTTTGTTGTCTTTGGTTTCTGCTTTCCTCATCTTCTTTTCACCGTCTTCCTTCCATCCAGCATCTGTCTTCGCTCTCTCTCTGCTCTCCAGTGTCTGCCCTCTCTAATGTCCCTTCCATCCACATCTGCCCTCTATTTCTGCGCCTTCCATCCACCATCTGCCCCAGTCTGCCATCTCTCTCTCCCCCTTCCATCCACCATCTGCCCTCTCTCTCTCCTTTCCCTCTAGCATTTGCCCTCTATCTCTGCCCCCTTCCATCCACTTTCTGCTCTTTCACTCCCTTCTATCCACTGTCTGCCCTTTCTCTCTGCTCCTTCGATTCACCATTTGCCCTCTCTCTTTCCCCCTCCCATCCATTCAGGGTCTGCCCTTCCTCTCACTCCCCATTCCATCCAGGATCTATCCCCCCTCTCTCACTGCCCCCTCTTTTCGGCTCCCAGTTCCCACCTGCGGCTGCCCCTAGTTCCAGATCCATTGATTCTCCCATCCACCCCTGCCCCAGGCATGACCCCATTCTCCCTCCTGCTCACTTTTCAGACCCCAGTTCCAGCTCCATGCCCCTTCTCCCATCTGTCTCCCACCCAGTCCCTTCTGCCCATCCGAGTCCCCCTCACCTCATCTGTCTCCCACCCAGTCCCTTCTGTTATCCAAGTGCCCCCACCCTCACCCCATCATCTGTCTCCCACCCAGTCCCTTCTGCCCATCCGAGTCCCCCTCACCCCATCTGTCTCCCACCCAGTCCCTTCTGCTATCCAAGTGCCCCCCACCCTCACCCCATCATCTGTCTCCCACCCAGTCCCTTCTGCCCATCCGAGTCCCCCTCACCCCATCTGTCTCCCACCTAGTCCCTTCTGCTATCCAAGTGCCCCCCACCCTCACCCCATCTGTCTCCCACCCAGTCCCTTCTGCCCATCCGAGTCCCCCTCACCCCATCTGGCTCCCACCCAGTCCCTTCTGCTATCCAAGTGCCCCCCACTCTCACCCCATCTGTCTCCCACCCAGTCCCTTCTGCCCATCTGAGTCCCCCTCACCCCATCTGTCTCCCACCCAGTCCCTTCTGCCCATCCGAGTCCCCCTCACCCCATCTGGCTCCCACCCAGTCCCTTCTGCTATCCAAGTGCCCCCCACTCTCACCCCATCTGTCTCCCACCCAGTCCCTTCTGCCCATCCGAGTCCCCCTCACCCCATCTGGCTCCCACCCAGTCCCTTCTGCCCATCCGAGTCCCCCTCACCCCATCTGTCCCCCACCCTCACCCTGCCTCGTCTTCTCCCTGCCACCCGTTTTTAAAAAGAAATTGCCGACGCGATAGCGAGCGCAGCACCTCGTGTGGAAGTAAAAGAAGCGAATCCGATCATCTCATTGGGCCTTCCTTCACTGTCCCGCCCTAGAGGAAATAGGAAGTTGCGTCAGAGGAGGGCGGGACAGTGAGGGAAGGCCCAATGAGATGATCGGATCCGCTTCCTTTACTTCCACACGAGGTGCTGCGCTCGCTATCGCGTCGGCAAATAAATTTAAAGGGCTGGTGCGGGGGGGTGCCAGGATGAAGACAGCGGGAGCGGCGGCACCCCCCTTTCTGGTGACACCCGGGGCGACCAAAAGATTTAAAGGCCTCGGCGGGGCGAGGGTAAGCTCCGCGGCGGCGCCCTCCAGAGGTGGGCGCCCCCCTGCGGCGCTTACCTCGCTTACCGCATCGGCACGGCCCTGTCAAGCACTGCCAAAAAAGACGTTTTTATTATTGCAGGGGGGAATGGCAGCCAAAATAGATGTTTTTTTTGGATGGGCGTCCATTTTGGCCGTCATTCCCCCCCCCCCCCCCCGCTATAATAAAAACGTTTGTTTCGGCAGTGCTTCACTCAGCTGAGACGTGGAAGTCCCTGAGCCAATCACAACGCGTTCAGCTGAGCTAAACGCGCTGTGATTGGCTCAGAGACTTCCTAGTCTCTCAGCTGAGTGAAGCACTGCCAAAAAAGACGTTTTTATTATTGCGGGGGGGGGGGGGGGGGGAATGACGGCCAAACTTTTTTTCATGGGCGTCCTCAACTGCACTGTCCTCTGTCGAGCCGCATTGAAAGTGGTGAGCAGCGCGGCGTCTTCGGGCAGCACAGGGAGGCGTATTTGGCATGCGCAGAGCAGCCAGCATAACGCTTGGCTGCTCTGCGCATGCTCGACCGGCCGACTGGCTGACTGTTTAACGACGGAATAGAGAATGCAAGTGAGCTACAACGAGCAGCTCATTTGCATTCCTATTCCTTGATGCATGCCCGTTCCTTACCGAAGGGCTATAACGAGTCTTTAGCGCATCTTGCCCTGTTAGGCTAGTCACTCTCACACAGCAGTGACACAGTAGCTATCACAAGACTGCACACTTTTTTTTTTAAACAGAAGCCTCAGGGAACATTCCTTTAATTCTATCAGGTGTATAATACCATCTGCTCAGCACTTTCTACGCATTTTCTTTAATAAGCACACACACTGAGGCTTTCTTGACTTCCAAGCATACCCTCCTCCATTCTGCCTCCGAACATCCTGATTCAAGTCCTTTTCCCATGCCTCCATATAGGTCATTTTCATAAAATTCTGCCCCCTGAGGTGCCCATATATCCGTGAAATTCCTTTCCCCCACTTATCCATATCCCCCCATACTTTTTCAAATCCCTCTTGGTCTTTGAATTCCTCCCTGGCCCATTTCTCTGTACTAATAAAGTGTTTGACCTGCATGAATGCGGACTCTACTAACCCATACATTTCCTGTAGTTCTTCAAATGTGCGTATTCGACCCTCATCTAGGCACTCATGAAACCGTATGAGCCCTTTTTGAAACCAATTTTGGAATACCTTATTTTCCCTTCCCCCCCGGGAACCCGGGTTCCTGTGTGAGCCATGCATATGTAGATCTATTCCCTGTCCCTCTTACCTTCCTTTTCAGCCTCCCCCATACCGTGAAGAGATGAGATACAAAAGGATTCAGCGTAAGGCCCTTATATGTCTGCTCCGGGACTGAGGCCCACAGCAGACCATCTAGCTTTCCTTCCCTAACAAAAAATTGCTCTAGCCTAGTAATTGGAGATAAATCTACTTTACTCCACTCCCCTATCTGTTTTAATTGGGCTGCCCAGTAGTACCACTGCACATTTGGCATCCCTCTCCCCCCTCTTCCACCTTCCCCCACAAGATTTTTTTTGACAGCCTAGCCAGCCTACCCGCCCACACAAAGGTCCCTATATCTGACTGTAGTTTTAAAATTTCCATTCTGGGTACTAACATTGGCAGTGTCTGAAATAGAAAAAGCAGTCTGGGTAAAATGTTCATTTTTACTACCACTATTCTCCCCCACCATGACAACCAATTATTCTTCCATTTATTCAAGTCCCATCTCACATCCCTGAGCAAAGGCGTATAATTTAACAAGAAGAGGTTATCTAGATCTTTTGGTATTATAATTCCCAAATATCTAAAACTATGGTCCACCATTTTAAAAGGGAATGCCTGTTTCAGTTGCTCCAGCTCTGCCTCTGTGCTAGTAATTCCCATCATCTCAGATTTATCATAATTCACTAAAAACCCCGCCACTTTACCGTATAGTTCCAGTTCCCTTATTATAATAAGCAGTGTCAGTAATGGTTGGGATACATAAAAGAGAATGTCGTCTGCAAACAGGGCAATTTTGTGCTCATGACCCCCCAATTTAACTCCTCTAATGTCTCTGAGAGTCCGTATTCTCAAAGCCAGGGGTTCAATGGAAATAGCAAATAATAGGGGAGATAATGGGCAACCTTGTCTTGTTCCTCTTGCTATTGGGAAATACTCTGAGTACCCTCCATTCACTTTTATACGCGCCACTGGGAATGTATACAAGACTGCACACTTTTTGAGGAAAATTATTAGTCCCCATACAGAGCCACAAACCTGCGCTTCCTCGCTCTCTCAGGTTCACAGCTCTTCTGAGCAACTCTACCACCCAATCCGTCTCCAGGGTGACAGTGACTCAGATGACATCAGAGCATCCGCCCATGAGCATGTGCACCAATCAGAAGCATGTACTTAAACACATTCTAAAACTTTTGTATGCAAACAGTTCCATTCTGCATCCGTAATCTCCATTTTGTAAGTGCAAAATCCCATTGAAATGAAAGGGAAAAATAAACTTGCGAGTGAAATACCACAAAAATCATTACATATTTTAATAGAAACTATATCCATGTTCCATTTTACCGTGTATAAACCACACTCTTTTTTTCAAATTTAAAATAACACATCATACAAGATGTTACCAAATTTCTTCCACAAAAAATATCTAAAATCCACCTGACCCCTCCCCTCCCATGTCACTCCCAAAAATTAAAATATGATCTCAGCCACCAACACAAGTGATGAGAGCCCAAATCATGTACCCGAAAGCCAAAACACATGTCCACATGCATGTATATGCTGGCATTTTAGTCATTTACATGCATAATCAGCATGCAAATGTTAGCAACTTCTTTACAGAATTACCCCATTAATGTCCACAGAGTAACCAGCAGTGAAGTACAATTTTCAAAGCCTTTCACCCATGTAAAACTGCTTGGCTGAAAATTGTTCCCCTCTCAGCCTTCTGAAGTATCTTTGTTTTTTCACAATCTGTGCACATTTGTGATGACTGTGAGAGATATTCCCAGAAAACTGTTTAGGTCAGGGGAGGGAAGCAGAGTGCGTATATGCTATTTTCACAACTCGTGCACTCGGCACTTGCTCCGCCTCACTCGCAAACACTACACCAAAACGCATCTTAAAGAATGTTGGATTTATTTTGGCCGCAGCCAGGAACGTTTTACATTACAATTCAAAACAACATTATAACATATTATAACATAATTATTGTCATAACCACATAACTAACATTTATCATCAATTAATAACTTGGGGGTACACAGCTTCGGGTCTCGCAAATGCTTAGTATGCCCCACAGGTTGCCGCCCAAGCAGCCTGTGGGTTCCCTGTGCCAATTACTAGCACCCGTAGACTCCTGGCGCATCCCGCTTAAGGATGCCCAGCCATAATATCCAAAACGGCGTTCTGGCCCCCCGGCCGCCTAAGCCAGGAGACACGCTGTCCAGATTTTCCTGCTGCCACTATGCAGCCGTACTGTTGCTTATGCTTATCACTTTGCAAGAGGTCTTTCTGCCCCTGTAATCAGCATCTCAGTTAGTACTGTTACTGGTATGTTGCTGTGTACCCCCTGGTGTCATTGCGTCAACCTCTCCTCTTACCGCCTGCTGCGACAATTAGTGCCTTCTGACTGGGTGGGTGGGTGGGAGAACGCTGCTCTCTCCTTGCTGTCCCGAATGGAAAGGAAATTCCCCTTTCCTTCCCTTCCTTTAACTTTTCTTTTCTCTCTGCCCCTCCCCTCCCCTTCCATGCTTTAACCCTTTGCCTGCCTATCTCTACCTTTCTATCCTCCCTGCACCCTCCTCCCGCCTCCCCCCTCCCTCCCCCACGTCGTAGGCCATCGGCCCGGTTGTGCCCAGCCTCCGTTTAGGAGGTGTGGCTGGGTTCTTTCCTCTTGGCTATCTGTACAAAAGAGCCCATGCAAGTTATTATGGGTGCTTTTTCATAGGCAAACTAAAACATGCTACAGTTGGTCTATTAAAATTGACCCCATCATTCCCCCAGACCCAGTTCATCTGAGACTTCAAAGTATGCAAACCCAATGTGGCAAGGTTGAAAGCCAAAGACACAAATATAAGCAACACGGTTCAGAAAATGAGGCCATAACTAGCTGCTATGGTATTACTGAGTTCAAATAACGTGTACCATACCCTACATTCCTTTCTGCATTATGCTGGCATCATTTACACCAGCAATGAGAAAGTTAAAAAAAAAATCTAAAATAAGAACATATGTAAACAATCGGTTAACATACCTAGGAGAATAGTAAATTTAATTTTAAAACATGATAGGTTTTGAAAATGTAGAATGTAAGCATTTTTATTTATATTAAATATTCAGAATCTTTAGCTTGATAAGGGAATGTTAACTAATCATGGCGCATAATCAAAAATGCATAACCAGAACCAAAACTATTCCCTCTCATGTGGAAGGCATTAAAGTCACCTTTTTTGGACTTAGAACCTCCACTGGCCCTTATTTTACAAAATTGCCCAGCCACATAAATAGCTGAACAAAATATGGCTAGAGGTTTTTTTTCTGTATATGTAAAGAAAAAAAAAGGTATTCCAGCCAACTTGAGTGCAAATCCCACTGTCCCTTGGAAATTTATACATGTGCATAATTTATGAAATTCTGCAGCATAATGGCCCCTGTACAGTCATGACAAACATACAAACATATAAGTTTGCTAGAGTTAAGAATAAACTGTAAGGGCCTATGATAGTTTTATTTATCAGCTACCAAGTACTAATCATGATTAGGAAAAGTAAATGTCAATATTATCAGACTTTCTTTAATTTACCCACTGAGATACACAGCAGTAAATGAAAAGTACTTGCACAGAAACGTCCCTTCCTTGGCTTAACCCTGTCTTCAGAAATGTCTCCTAATTCCTGCAGGTAAAAGTATGTGTATTGAGGAATAATGGTTCTAATAGTATGCTACCCTTCCTGAATATGGTGCTGTTAAAATTGAGTGATACAAGCGTATTTCCCCGATGCAGCTTCAAAGCAAAATGTAGTGCTCTATCGGATTTTGTTTCGGTGACTATATCAAGTGTGGGATGTTTTCAGTGACTGTATGGAAATGCAAAAAAAAAAAAACAACAACCCCAAAACCAGATGTGTAAGTATACATTCCTTGTAAGAAGTGTTATGAAATTCTGCATGAATATGCAATGGAAAGCTAATAAGTATTTTATGATATAATTTGGAAAATATTGATAAAAGTGACAAAATACAAGAATTGAAAGACCTATAAGAAATACAGGTTACATAATATCTGTTCGATATTGAAGTTTACTCTTCATAAACTCTCCTTCTGATGGTCCACTAACTAAGTATTCAATAATCTTGAGAAGTGGTATGTTCTGATTTGACCCAATATTTAAAAGCATTTACTGGGATAGCAGCCCCTGCTTCTTGGATAAATGTCGCTGACTGAGGCCAGTCACTGATTTTCAGTGGCATGATCCAGATAGCAGGGGTTGCTATCCAGCAAAAATGCTATCTTAAGTTATATGGATAATTATCCAGATGTTGGAACTGAATATCGCCATTTTTCAGATAATGACAGTGATTGTTAGCATACTTACTATTTAGCGCAGATATCTGGATAGTGACCAGCACTAAATGTTTGGGATCAGTGGTTCCCAAACCTGGGTGCAGATGATCAAAAGCCCGGGTCTGTTCCAAACAGCGCTCTAAAAATAGCGCTGGAAAAGCACCTATGATCAGAGATATTAGCATACAAATTTAAGAACACTATTATCTTTGATCACAGGGTAAAAGTGCGGGAGGCTTGTGCCTGAGCGTAATCCCCCCACATTTGTTTGACAGGTCCGGGTTGTCAAAAGCCCAGACCTGCCAAACACAGGGGCTGGAGGTCCATGGGACCCCCAGAACCCCCCCTTCAACTAAAAGGCCCTTCTGCAGACGTTTTGTGAGGTCACCGCTTGAACTCTCAAAAGCCATTTTGAAGTGGCACCAGCAGAGAACAGGTTAGCGGCAGTGCCAGGTACTAGAGGCCACTCGACCACTAGGGCACGATAAGCTATGTGAGGGGAGGGGATGTGTATAGAGTCATGTGGGTGGAGGGAGGGAATGAGGAAGCTGTAAAAAAAGGTGGGTGGAGGGAGGTTGGAAAAAAGATTGGGGAGTGAGGACGTACATGGGGCAGAGGGAGGGAAAAGAGGGAAATACATAGGGGTGGAGAGAAGAGGAAAGGGGGACTATGCTGTTCATGGATGGGAGGGAAAAGAAAGGGGGACACGCTCATGAAATGCTTAGATATGTACATCTTTTCATTTTATATTTACCACAGTATGGAAGAAAATGCATTTGTTACTTTACCAGTATTTTCACTGTTTGTAGAATCTGACTTTCTGGGGGGGGGGGGGGGGTGATGTCAAGGTGTGGTGACTGTGTGGCACAGGGGCAGAGAGGGGAGTGGGGTGGGGCTGAATTTTATTTTGTGTCCTCTTTTTTGACGCAGCAAATATGGTAACCCTAGCCTATCTCCACAGATAAAATAGCATTTTCACAATAGACATGGCTTTGATTATTGGACTCCCTGGGTAAAACTTGGGCCTCAAACTTGAAGGAAAGCAGGAAAAATTATTGCTGGCCAAGATAATATGCGTTGGTGAGGACAGATTGGAGTATGCTGAGAACAATTATAGAAAATGTGAATGTAATTACAGGTAGTATTAGCATTAAAGACTGAGCGTAATTCAATATCAGATTTCAAAAACCTAAAGTTTGTAGGGAAGGGTACGGTTACACAAAGGACGGTGATCATTTGAAACTGTTCTATATTTACTATGATAAACCACTTTGAATAAATATTCAGGTTCTGCAAGCCTTAAAAAACCTTTCTAAATAAATAAATATATTAGGGGAGATTTAGGGTACACAATATTTAGAGTGCCAAACCCATCCAAAAGTATCTGGCAGGCTGTGTGAAATAATGATAATAGGAATAGGAAGGAAACACTTATGTACTGAGGGTTCCATTTATTACTCTAAATGCTTAAAAAAAAAACAGGAGCAAAGTAACTGTTGGGAGATGCACATTACTATAATATTATAATACAAAACTTAACTGCTTCTTACCTTTAGTGTTAATCTCACAGCATTACAGTCCTGAAGTGGATTCAATTTCAGGGTTTCCCCAAGATTACTGCAGCCAGATGTTTGATGTTGCATCTCACAACAAACACAGACTCCATCACTGTCAAAATTAATCTAAAAAGAAAAAAAAAAGATGAGGTAAAAACAGATCTATTGAGCAAGCAAAATAGTAAAGCTATCAAGTTTATAGTTAATCTAAGACAAACAATGGCAACTGCCTCCACCTGACATGACATTTACCGGTTTCAGGTTTCAGTTGGCGTAAATACCAGGACTCAACTTTAGGCGCAAGAATCAGATCTAAGCACTACATATCATGTGCAACTTTCTTACATTAATCCCCTTATTTTCTTACTCCTGTTACTACGTCTTACCTATCTGTTCCATCTATGCTTATACCCTATGCTGTCTATTAAAATGTTTTATTATGCATGGTGTTGACATTGCAAATAGTATACTATGCCATAATTTGTAGTTTTATTTGAATGTTTTCACTGCTGTAATTGTCTATTCTTATATTTGAAATATCCTTGCTATACACCACCTTGAGTGAATTCCTTCAAAGTGGCAGTAAATAAATCCTAATAAGTAATAAATAAATAAATACATTTATGACTGCTGCATAGAGTGCTGAAAACAAGTGTCTGTCTAACCTCTTATCCTAGGCATCTATGTGGCATCTGTTCTAGGTGCTGTGAAGAAACAGTATGTTTTAAGCCTGAAAATGTATTGGATATTTTCCTGCATTAATTATGTTTTGAAGTGTATTTCTCCTATTTAGCCAGCAGGTGGTGCATATTATGTTTTAAGCTGTTACAATAAACTGACCTTTCTTTCTTTAAGGGGCCCTTTTACTAAGCTGTGTAGGCGCCTATGCGCGTCCTACACGCATCAATTTTGAACTACCACTCGGCTACCGCATGACATGGGCGGGAATTTCAGTTTTTATGCACGTCCACTAAGCATGCCGGAAATTTTCCGATGCGCGGCGCTAACCAGGTGGTAATCGGCATTACTGCCCGATTAACTCGTGAGACTGTACCGCTATGTCAATGAGTGGTGGTAAGGTCTCAGGCCCAAAATGCCCATGCGCCAATTTTTATTTTGCCGCACGTCCATTTTTGGCCAAAAAAGGCCACTTTTGCAGGTGCGCTAAAAAACAGACTTGTGCACATCCAATACACAAATTTACACCAGCGCAGGCCATTTTTCAGTGCACCTTAGTAAAAGGATCCCTTAGTTAGCACACAGATAAAGAAAATGCCTATAGTGATATAACCAGCATTCTTTTAAAACCTAAGTTGCCTGGCCTCTGATAGGCCAAGGAGCGTTTTTCATTTGGATTGTACTGTTTTTTTCCAGCCCAGGAGAAGAGAGAGAAGGCTCTTTCCTAAAGCCCGGTACATTCTGATGTCCCCAGGCATTTTTTAGAAAGTAAACAAGTGTTTAGTTATTTTTCTAATTGATCAATATTTTTATGAGAATAAACATAATCGTTTGTTCACCCTGTTTGTCTGGCTTGATAAAGAATCCTGGTGGTTTGTGTGTTGGTTCTGTGAGTGCTTTCTGGGAACTGTGGGACCAATGGGAGTGTGGCCTCCAGTAACCTAGAAATCACTGGGGATAATTTGAGTGCAGGAGGCTTGCCCAGAGGCAGTTGTGACCCAGTCAGTGGGAGGAGGGTGCTAGTGTAGAGCACGAGTGGCAGGTGCAGGCGGACCTGAGCTGTGCTGGGGATAGAACCTCTAACTGGCCGCTGGTTAACCTCAGACGGGGTTTCATGCCAGATGACTATTTTCCATTATTGAATACTAGTGTAACAGGTAAACTATGTGCCTATAATTTAGGTATAAGCACATAGGGGCCATTTTACTAAAGGGTTGCCAAGTGGAAACCTGGAACTACTGCCAGCTCAATGCAGGTGACAGTGGTAGTTCCACCCCTAGCATGCACCATTTCTAGCTTTAGCGGAAATATTGAAAAAACATTTCCACAAGGAGTTATCGAGTGAAAATTGTGCAGCATCGTGTGTAGCCTGGTTACCACCAGGTTAGTGCAGGAGCCCTTACCGCCACCTCAATGGCTGGAGGTAAGTGTTGCCCCCCGAAATGGCCATGCGGCAAGTTTAAACTTACCACATCTCCATTTCTTTTTTCAGCCTTTTTACCTGCTGCGATAAAAGGGGCCCTGGCACGTGGCAAAAATGGCCACTGCTGCTAGCGCAGGGCCCTTTACAGCAGCCACAAAGTATAAATACTCACATCTAAATTGTTGAAACATGCATGTAAATTCTAGTATTCTATAATTTAGGGGGTAAAAATTCAGCTGGAGGTGTTCAGCAATTCTTTGCCTACACTGGCTTTATGCCCAGATATTCAATGTCCAGGTATGTCTGGACAGCCAGCACTTATCCAGTTAAGGGCCAATATTCAGCCCTTAATCAGATAAACTGAACCAAAGATAGGACTGTGTTTTTTGTGGTCCGATTTGTCCGGTTAACTTATCCAGTTAAGTGTAGTGTGCAACTTAATTGATTAACAAGCCAGTCAGTGTCAATAATTGGGTAACAACAGGCAATTATCAGCACTAATTGACAATAATTAGAATCTTTGTGCGCATCTTTTTAGGCATATTCTATAAAGAGATGTATGTAAATTCTAGTGCATAGATCCAAAAAGGGGGCATAACCATAGGAGCATGGTAGTTTGGGGCATTCCTAAATTTATGCGTGTTATTACAGAATTAGCGAAATCCACACCTAATTTACACATGGGGATTTACACCAGGTTTTCATTGATATAAATGGTCACACTTAAATGTAGGTGTGGTTCCTATTGCTAAGCAATATTCTATAAACTGAATGTAACTGTAAGCACGGTTTATAGAATAATTCCAAGTGCTCATATTAGCCGTCTCCTCAAGTCACTTCACTGGCTCCCTATCCGTTTCCGCATACAGTTCAAACTCCTCTTATTGACTTATAAGTGCATTCACTCTGCAGCTCCTCAGTACCTCTCCACTCTCATCTCTCCCTACACTCCTCCCTAGGATCTCCGTTCACTGGATAAATCTCTCTTATCTGCACCCTTCTCCTCCACCACTAACTCCAGACTCCATTCCTTTTATTTTGCCGCACCATATGCCTGGAATAAACTTCCTGAGCTGGTCCGTCAAGCTCCATCTCTGTCCGCCTTCAAATCTAGGCTAAAAGCCCACCTTTTGATGCTGTGTTTAACTCCTTACCCTTACTCACTTGTTCACTACCCTTATTTTATCATCCCCACCTTAGCAATTCCCTTATCTCTTATTTGTCCTGTTTGTCTGTCCTAATTACATTGTAAGCTCTGTCGAGCTGGGACTGTCTCTTCATGTTCAAGTGTACAGCGCTGTATACATCTAGTAGTGCTATAGAAATGATAAGTAGTAGTAGTAGTAGCAATTTATTTTGGTGCTGATTTTTTAGGTGTTATTTGTCTGAAATTGAGGAAAAGCTGTAAGGAGAGCAACATTCACTTCACTGGTGCATGGCACAAACAATGAGTTAGTTTACATGAGGAATAGCCTATTGGTTAGTGCAGCAGACTTTGAGCCTGGGGAACTAGGTTCGATTCCCACTGCAGCTCCATGTGACACTGGGGAAGTCACTTAACCCTCCATTGCCCCAGGTACAAAATAACCTGTATATAATTTGTAAATTGGTTTGATTGTAACCACAGAAAGGTGGTATATCAAGTCCCATCCCCTTTCCTTACATATAACCTAAAATCAATCTCCATGTCATGAAGTGTTGCACATAAAGGAAATTGATATATACAGAAATATAGATATTCATTAAACAGCAGAGTGTAATATCATGTTATTATATAGCATCTGGATTCCAAAGATTATCTTCTGTTATTGATCCTTTAGACTAAACAAACAATTTCAAAACTGTCCTGACCCCCCCCCCCCCCAACTAACTTAGGGGCCCTTTTCCTAAAGGGTTGCCATGCAGCAATGGGCTTGCTGTACAGCAACCCAGAACTTCTGCTAGCCCAACATGGGTGCCGGCGGTAGTTCCACCCCCCCCCCCCCCCCCCCGTGCACACCATTTCCAGTGCTAGCAGAAATATTAAAAAAAACATTTCTGTAGGGGGTTACCCAATGGTAATTGGGCAATGCCGGGCACTGCCTGGTTACTGCTGGGTTAGTGTGGAAGCCCTTCCCGCCACCTCATTGTGTGGCAATAAGTGCTCCCCCTGAAATGGCAGCACAGCAAGCATGAACTTACTGCATGGGTATTTCATTTTTGGTTATTTTCACCCCCTGCGGTAAAAGGGGCTCTGGTGCATGGCAAAAATGGCTGCCACCACTAGCGCAGGGCCCCTTAACCTGTTTAAAAGAATCTCATGTCTTATCATATCAAAGTCGGCTGTAATATCTACAAATAAAAGTAAATAAAAAGTCACGGAACCTTTTATAAAATCTGTCTGGCCTCGGACATCTCTGCTCCCCACCTAGATGACCTATACAGGCTATCTTCATTGGATACAGACAGTTCATAAAAGGAGGAGGACAATTTAATTCCCCAAACTAAAATGCACAGCAATGAGAAAGCCAGGCAGAAATATGCTGTTTAGAACCATTAGAGCTGATAAAAAAAAAAAGCTTGCTGAATTATAGCATTTTATTATAGTACATCATAATGGATTTGTTGAATGCTTGCTCTCTTCAATTCTATTTATGTTGTAAAGAATACAAAAGTCCCTTGTAAATAATGCTTTAGAATCTGCCCCTTCGTGTCTATCATATCACTTCATCTTTTTTTGTTAAGTTGAAATCTCCTTACAAAATAAGCATTTTTCAGCACATAGCTTTAAAATAAATGAGAGGCCTTAGCAGCAGATTAATTCTACAGGACAAGATCAGACAGCCTGGAGATCCTTAAACCCACCGTGAATACAAAGAGTTGTTAAAGCTTATGAATACAAGATCATTGCAGACTGTAGCGGTAAAATAACAGCACATGGTAGATAATTCAGAAGATACACCAAATTCAGAAACATAATAGCTACAACTTAGCTGACAATATCAGTTGAGCATTTGAGATACTGTGAAACCAATATGTTCTTCAGATGAAAAAAGTTAATATAACTACTACTACTTATCATTTCTATAGCGCTACTAGACGTACGTAGCGCTGTACACTTGAACATGAAGAGACAGTCCCTGCTCGACAGAGTTTACAATCTAATTAGGACAGACAAACAAGAGATAAGGGAATATTGAAGTGACGATGATAAAATAAGGGTTCTGAACAAGTGAATAAGGGTTAGGAGTTAAACACAGCATCAAAAAGGTGGGCTTTTAGCTTAGATTTGAAGCTTAGACTTCCTGAGCCGGTACGTCAAGCTCCATCTCTTCTTCAATATAACAACAAAAATGTATTTTAAGCAAAGGGATGCATATGACCACTCTTCACTGGAAGACATCCACCAAAGTGAAAGGATTATGCTGCATATGTTGAAGATGAAAAACAGATCCTTGGTTTACTTTCATTTCATGAAGAACAAAGCAGTGGAGACGATAAAAGGCAACAAAGTCTTTATTTGTGAATAAAGACTTTGTTGCATTTTGTCATCTTGTTCTCCCTGGATTTTTTGTGCAGAACCTTTCTTCTGTGTTTTCCCTCTTACTTTCATTTCATGACACTATTTACTGATTTGGCTTTATGAAGAAATTCACTCATTCCCCCCGCCCCCGTTTATTAAGCTGGGTGGCAATGGCAACACAGCCCATTCAAAGTGAATGGACTGCGGTGGCATTAGCGTGCGGATTAGTAAACAGGGGGGTTAATTTGCAGATAAATATATTTAATTTTTTAATTATATATTTGAAACACATTCATAGTCACTAAACTGATTAAAACCATGCAAGTACTTTACATGCTTTTCATTAATAATACATATCATAAATAAAACTGCTTAAAACAGCTCTCAGAACAATTTAAATTCAGTAATTGATAACACCACACTAAGTAGGTTCCGTGCTAATGGGGAAATTAGCGTATAGTTATTAATAGGGGAAATAGGAAATGTGGCCATTTTACAGCTGCACTCGCCGCATAGCCATTCTCATTTTCTTTCAGTCTTGCAATTCCATTTCTATCTTTTCTCCTTTCTCCAATATATCTGAAAAAGGTCTTATCACCTCTCTTTACATCTTTAGCCATTTTTTCTTCCGCTTGCGCTTTTGCTAGCCGTATTTCCCTCTTCACTTCTTTGAGTTTAATCCGATAATCTTTTCCGTGATCCTCTCATTGGGTCCTTTTGTATTTCTTATTTTTTCAGCTACTTGTTTGGAGAACCATATAGGCTTCCTGTTTCTCTTGTTTTTGTTTAAGTTCCTTGCTTAATGATCAGTTGCCATATTTATAGCAGCTTTTAGCTTTGACCACTAATTTTCCACTTCTGCTATGCCTTCCCATGCCAAAAGCTCCTTCTTCAGGTATTCCTCCATTTTATCAAAATCAGTATGTCTGAAATCCAGTACTTTGAGTTTTGTGCATCAGCACTCCGCCTTTGCCCTTATATCAAACCATATCGTGTGATGATCACTATTACATAGGTGGGCACCCATCCGGATTTTGGAAATACTTCCTCCATTCGTGAGCACTAGATCCAGCATCGACTCTTCCCTCGTGGGTTCTGTCACCAATTGTCTGAGCAAGGCACTTTGACAGGCGTCCACAATCTCAATAGTGCCTAGTGATGATTTTTACCAGTGGTGATTTTTGAGAGCCATTTGTACAATTCCTGCCTACATGTTTAACATGTATAGTTGTATGACAATGTGGGGTTCATTTTCAGAGTACATGGACATCTCAAAATGGCAAAAAAAAAAAAAAGTTCATCTATCAGAAACATCCAAATTGTGATTTTGGAATGGCAGAATTTGGATGTCCTACTCTGCATTTCGTTCAAATAGCAAGGGGGGAATGTGAGTGTGTTTTGGGTGGAACTAGGGTGGGCCCAAAATTAGGATGTCCAACATCAATAATCAAAGGGGAAGAGACATCCAAGTTTTAAAAGAAGGTCATTTTTATTTAGAGCTGTTTTAGTCAGAATCTTGCCTTTTACTCATTTTTATTCCAGATTAGGTGGTTGTTGGAAGAAGGATGTTACCCTGATGAAACTGGCCAGATGTTAAAAGCAAGAATGAAATCACTTTGACATAAGATCAGGGGCCACAAAGCAGACCAAGCTGACACCTGGACCAGAGCACTGCACCAGGTTACTCAAAGGAAACTTTAAAACAAACCAGGAATTTAAGAGTTCTGAAATTAAAATGATCAGATACTGTGGAACTGATAATGATCCAGCATTCTAATGCATTATGAATCATAAAAATCTATTGTCTATCACCTTCTGATCATCCATCAGCTTTCCCTAATATATTTTCCTTTCCAATCACTGGAATGCTTTTTATGATTCACTTCTAGTATTGTCATCATTTGCTCAATCTGTTCTGACTTGAGAAAGGAGTGTTAGCTCCCAAAAGCTTGTCAAGATTATATTAGAAGCATATCCATGTTTAAGATTGGGACTTACACATATACATTACATACAAGTGATTTCAGAAAGGCACTATTTACATAAGGACATCCACATCACACAGAGATTTCAAAGGGGTGTTGTTATAGGGTCATAGTAGGGGTATGGCTTGGGCATGTCTTGGTCAAGACAAAAATCTATGTATGTATCACCCATTTTACATATATGTATATAAGAAAAACTTTCCCAATCAGGTTTTACATCAGCTCAAAGATATGAACAGATCTTTAAAAAGGTGCCCATTTCAGCCAGGGCTTTACCTGAGGGAAATATGGTTTATTTCTACCATCTAAATGGAGAAAAATAAATGTGGCCTAAGAACTGAATTGTTGGCATTTACATGTCTAGATTTGTAAAATGAACAGCAACATGTGGAAGTTGGAAAATTACCGAAATTAACCATAAAGGGGTAATTCTATAAAGGAGCACTAACAGTTACTGCCAGTTATGCACATAAATGATCAGAATAATGGCACATATATGTTCACACGCCAAAACTGTGTCTAAGTGCTATCCTGTAACTACATGCATATTTCCAATAGCGTATAGTTTGCAGGTGGGCGTGTATATGGGTAGAATCTGGGTGGCGCATGGGAAGGAAGATACCATGGCAGCAATTTCCATGGGGGTGCTGTTGTATCAGGATATCTTCCTTTCTACTACATTATATAGCATGTCCTTGCTAGAGGGCATAGTCTCCATTTAACAGTGTATCCCAAAGGGTTACTATACCTAAACTGTAAGAATGGGAGAATAATATTTGTACAACTTAATAATCTAAAAATACACCTCCATTTAGTTAGAAAACACAATAGCGCAGGAAGTCTTTGTGCCTCAAGCTTGCAACAGCCATTATTAATCAAAAGATTAGCATAGATAAAGGTCATTTCCATTTTAATGCACAAGCAGGAAATTGAGAATTTTCTGTTTAAATTGGTTATTATTTGTACTTTAGGTCATTATGCAAATACAAATGCAGACCATGTAAATTAAAAACAAAAGCAGAAGATTGGAAAGGACAGGTGGTGCACAGAGATAAGGGTAAGTTACTGCTATCTTCATTAGTAATCTAAGCTTATCTTAATGCACAAGAACAGGTGAAGAATGGGGAGAGAAAAAGTATGGTAGAATCAAATGCAAATAAAGTGGGCACAGCTGTCTGTCTTGAACAATTTATTACAGATTATAGCACCTCCTTCTGTAAGAGGCCTGTCTAATGGTAAACAGAAGCTATGTTGTGAATTAAAGCATTTCTACTGCATTGCAGAAAGAACGGAAAGAGAATTTAGAGGTCATTATCTTTTTTAGTTCATTGTTAGAATCCACAACCTGGAGCACGGGATTACAAGATCTAGTTTTGTGATCGTAAATGTTAAAAACAGGATGGGAGAATGAAGCAACAGTGGTACTCTCACACTGCATGGAAACAAAAGATCTGGATGTAACAGTGTATGAAATGGTTTGAGAAATAGAATTTTATATACTGTACATGGCTTGCTGAACAGAAACATTATGATTAAAACATCTTCTTTAATCCTTTTAACACCTTACAAAAGACCAAAAATTATCACTAGAATAGACTACTGTAACAGCATCTACCATACATTGGCCAAACAAAAGATATACAGAATACAAGTGGTCTAGAACATTGAAGCCAGGTTAATAACAGGCAAGAAGGCATACAAATATATTGCCCCAATTTTCAGGAATCTAGTTTAGCTACCGTAGAACAATGGAATCACATTCAAAATTCCTTGTCTGGTATAAAGATCCATATACCAACAGAATCCAGTATATGTTGATTCCTTATATTCAGGAATGGAGCTTAGCTCCTCACAATATGGCCTAGTAAATATCCAGGGCCCTAATCAAATTGTCCCTGTTGCTATGCTCCAAAACTCTGAGATTTGCTACCAGTCGATCTGACAAATTAAACTTGACTCAAAGGCTCAGCTTTTTGAACCAGGTACTCTTGCTTATTTTGCAGAAGATGCAACCATTGGAGAACATGGATAATTGGTTAAAAATTTTAGGAGATCCCACTGGAGTCCAGCTTGAAGATAAGGTGAGTGTAGGGATCTACCACTCAGGTGTTGGATAAGAAAATTAAGGAGTAACATTTTGAAGCATTGATGTTTATTGTATATGATTAAGAGTGTAGGTGGAAAGGGGAGGGAAGGGTGAAACATGCAGAGTATGGAAAGCTGGATTTGGGATGCCATTTTTTTATTGATATGGTATAACTCGCTTGGAGTCCGGCAGCAAAGTATGAAACTAAGTACAAGAAAATAAATGATAGACAACCTACAATAAGACCGAGCTTCCCAGTTCAGCCTCTACATATACCCTATATATTACGCATTACTGTGTTATAGGTTTTTTTTCTAGGTGTGACCCAGGCATCACTACCTGATCTACCTTATCTTCTCTAGATAGAATTTGATATGTTTTCTGTGCTGACCATTCAGTGGTAGTAAAAGCCCTGTCATCAGCATAAATTGATAGGTGCCCAGGAATTTCCTGTAAGCAGATACCAGGAGAGAACTGGGTGAGTTTCTGAAGTTATTTATGGCAGTCTTTTGGAGGGAAAGGTGTCTTTTGCCTTTGTTTTCTGCCAAACTGACAGCTACAAGAGCAAACTCCAGTGATAATGGGGTGGGGCACTGAAAAAAACTTGCACACATAGAAAAGGGAGGGGCACTGGTAACTGCCCTTGACTTAGTACAAATACTAGAAGAGAGGAGATTTGGGGTGACCATTTTATTACACACATTAGCCTGGTGCAAAGATAGATATGTTTCCCAATTCGGTGCATGTTTTAATGGGCGGAAAAGACCTCAGACGTCCTGTTTCTTTTGGAGTTTATGCATGAGGTGTGGGTTTATTTAATTATTTATTTATTTGGATTTTGTTCGCACCTTTTTCAGTAGTAGCTCAAGGTGAGTTACATTCAGGCACACTAGGTAGTTCCCTGTCCCAGGAGGGCTCACAATCTAAGTCTGTATCTGAGGCAATGAAGGGTTAAGTGAGTTAGTGAAGAGTCAATAATCACAGAAGTAGTGTGTCTGAGTTCTTTTCCCCCCTTTTAAAATATGTACCAAATCAGGAAGCAGATCTATCTTTGCACAGAGCTATTGTGTGAATTTATGTAGTTCATAAGACTTTAAGTTTGGTTTAAATATCTGTTCACTTTGAAGTGTGACCATTTTATTCCCAAAGTACCCAGAAAGTAACAGCCAACGGAAAAGGTGTTGCCCTGGGTTGAAACCAGGTTGAAGCTGAACCAGAGAGCCAAGAGGCCTGTAAGTTGTAAGTTTTATGTAACTGTACCTGCTGTGCCCGCCTTGGGTGAATTTCTTCATAAAGGCGGTTAATAAATCCCAATAAATAAATAAATAAAATAAAAAGGCTGGATACCCAGAGTTGGAGCCAGGAAGGGACCAAGAGAATGAACTTGCTGAATGTGAGTACTTCACAAGCATGAACATAAAAAGTGGAATTGAGACATCCAGGTTGAGACACCACTGTGCATAACCTTGATTCTCTCTTTTCCCAACATACAGAGGTGCTCAGGTGATGATGGTCTCTTGCAGAAAGAAGGAAGGAAACAGTACTGAGAATCCCTAAGCCATAATTTCAGTGTAAATTTAGGAGAAAAATCTATAAAAGGCCTGTCCACATCTTAGTCTCCACATCACCTCGTTTGCTATCTCTTTGAAGAACCTTAGTTCGTAAAATTCACAAGTGAAACCTCATCTGTGTACAGTATCTGCAGATCCCCATGTTACTTAATAATGCAAGCAGAACCCTTGACCAGTTGGTAGAAGTTATCAACATCTTACATGCACCTAAAGTTAATACAGGAGATTTTTTTCATATTTTTACAGAAACTATTTCACTCGAAGTATATTGCATAGCTCATAAAAAAGAATATAAGAACATAGTGTTGCCATACTGGGACAGACCGAAGGTCCATCAATCACGCCATCCTGTTTCCAACAGTGGCCAATCCAGGTTACAAGTACCTGGCAAGATTCCAAAACGGTACAATACCTTTTATGCTGCTTATCCTAGAAATAAGCAGTGGCCAGATTCTATTACAGATACATAAAAACAGACAACAAGACCAACCCAGCGACCCAATGACAATGTAATGTCTGTAAATGGGTTAGTTTTATAAATGCCAAAGAAAAAC
Source organism: Microcaecilia unicolor (assembly GCF_901765095.1). NCBI lineage: Eukaryota > Metazoa > Chordata > Amphibia > Gymnophiona > Siphonopidae > Microcaecilia > Microcaecilia unicolor. The sequence continues at coordinate 697,631,730 of NC_044031.1, forward strand.
CACAAAAGTGTGGAGGTGCACTTGATCCCCACGAAACAAGTAGGAGAAAACAAAGGAGAGGTGGGGAAAATAGGCTCTATGCAAACAAAGGGGGAGACGTATATTTTAATTACACAATGATATTTATTGCAAATGATTGACTCAACACAGCCGTGTTTCGGCGCCATAGCGTCTTCTTCAGGAGTCTATAAAAACAAATACAGTAACAAATATAAAACATGAATATTGAGAACAAAGAAAATGTATCTATATATACATATATATATTGATATCTATATCTATATATATATATATTGAATTTCAAATGGACATCTAAAAAGCATATATGAATAACAATAGATAAATATACATAAAATATCATAAATACAAAAACAAGATCATAAACATTCAAATCAATAAAATAAATAAAATTGAATAATATTAATTATTATTAAAATGGTGTTGCAAGATAAATAAATACATGAATAATACAAAAAAACAAATGCATATACAAAAAAACATCAAAGAATTTATGAAAAAAAAATATATATAAAAACTTTTTGAATTGTGGTGTATTTTCATGTATGATTCCATAAACACTACACAGCAAAAATCAACAGTATATGATGGTTTACATATATAAATGTCCAGAAATCTTTTGCCAGAAGACAGTATAAGAATAATGCAAAATATGACAGATAAACAACATTGCATATAAGTAAGGGGAATTCTGATCCCTGTAGATCGATATATGACAAAAAGTAGGGAGCATACATGGTCTGTGGGCTGGGTAATTACATATAAACTGTTTTTTATTATAGATTTCTTTTCATTTTTTTCATTTTTTTGAGTACTTACCAATGGCGGAAAGTTGTAAGCAAACCTTATCCTTTTTGCTCAATATACACTATTTTTCAGACACAGTTTATATGTAATTACCCAGCAGTAGCTTCCCCATATTTAGTTCAAAAACAAAATGCTAATCCTGAAACACTGCAAAATGCCTCCATATCACTGATTTTTATAGGATCTCTATTTCTATTTAGTTTTCTATTAAAAAATTTATATTCCATACTATCCTACAACTCTAGGCATATCACAATATCCCATAAATAATAAAAACATAAAACAGAGTAGCCTCTGATCAGTTCAAGGATCCCCTCTCTTGTGGACTGATGCTGAAGCTGGAATTGAAGCTGGACCAGAAGGTGAAACCCAAAGACATCATCCACGCTCTCCACTATTCTTACAGAATGCTCCGGCGCTATCTGGATAGTAACAGAGCAGAATGTGGACATTCCACCTAATTCTACATGAAAGTCAGCGATATTCAGCCTCTTTTCATATAGCAATTCAGATGATTTCAGAACAGCAACAAGACTGTTGCAGTTGTCCAGATCATGCTGTGTCCGCGATAAGACACGGACAATTGAAGAAAGCCAAAGAATGATGGTAGAAACATCAGTTCCACTTACTCTGACACAGCAAGACCTGAACAACTGTAACAATCATAATGCCAGACATGGAAGCCTAAGAGAACAGCAACAAGGCTGTCCTAACTTAAATTGCACAGCTAAACAGATGCCAGCTGAATACTGCTGTGACCTGTAAAGCTGGCGCCAGTCACCGCTGTCCACGTATATTCAGTACCACTCGTTATTTGCATAGTAAGGCTGAATATCGATATTTAAATGCCATGGCTAGTGTGTAAAATGCTGACAACAGCATTTGAATATTAAGCTGAATCTTTTTAAAGCAGAAGTTGTAATATGTGAAATAAAATGTTCAATAACAGATAATGAATTATTTTGGCAGTAGACAATTAAGTTTGCCTTGTCTTATGTCATCTTCAGTTAGCCTGATTGATTTCTTTATATTGCTACAGTATAATATTTAATTCACACTAAGTAATGATCATACAAGTATTATTGTCCCCTTTTATATATATATATATACAGTATATATATATATATATATATTCAGATTAATTACTTTCTGCAAATTAGTTAGATGAATCGCTCTCTCTCACACTCTCAATACAAGTGTGTATATATTTTGACAGGAATCTCCTCTTGCTTCTGCCATAGCTGCAATGTACCTGTGTTCCCAGTGGGGCTGGGTGTCAGAATGTTAAGTCACCATATTGTATAAGTTATCAGTCTCATCCAAAAGACCAAGAGGGGACCATCCTCAGCTCACGGCTCAGGCTTTATATTTGATATTTACCAAAAAGAAGCAGAATAGAAATCAGTTGATAACCCTATTGGTCAGTCTTGAGAAGTGTCCCTTAAAGGTAATGATGTCACTCAGAAAGTGGCACACCAATCATATCATGAGCCATAATGAGTCCTACATCAGGACTTGACACCTACTACAGGTATAATAAAATAAGTTAAACTCAGCTGTTGGTATATATTAAACATCTTTGGTTCTTGTATTCTATTTCGATAACAAGTGAGTCCTAATAAGGGACTTTGGATTTAGTTTGTTCTTTTTCAGTAGCAATTCAAGGCAAGTGACATTCAGGTACAGCAGATGCTTTTCTGTCCCTAGAGAGTTTACAGTCTAAAGGCCCTGTTTATTAAGGTGCGCTAACGTTTTTAGCACGTGCAAAATGCTAGAGACACCGATATATCCTATGGGTGTTTCTAGCATTAGCATGTGCTAATTTTTACCATGCACTAAAAACGCTAGCACGCCTATAGAGCAGCTTAGTAAACAGGGCCCCAAGTATGTACCTGAGACAATGAGGTTAACTGACCTGCCCAAGCTCAAAAGTAGTGTCAGTGGCCTTTGAACTCTTGTTTTTTTTTTTTTGTTACATTTGTACCCTGTGCTTTCCCACTCATGGCAGGCTCAATGTGGCTTACATATTATATACAGGTACTTATTTGTACCTGGGGCAATGGAGAGTTAAGTGACTTGCCCAGAGTCACAAGGAGCTGCCTGTGCCTGAAGTGGGAATCAACCTCAGTTCCTCAGGATCAAAGTCCACCACCCTAACCACTAGGCCACTCCTCCACTCCACTTCCTAGTTCTCAGTCTGCCACTGATAAATGGATAGAATGAGTGGTGTTGAATAATTTTTGCATATATTTATAAATTTAACAACATCTTTACAGACTGCATGTTTTTTTTCTCCTTGTACAAATTTTGAAATATTGTTTAATTAATCATATTTGTCCATTATGTTTCTGCTGATCTTTGCTGAATAACAAATCACATTTTAATCAAGTTTCCTCTGCATCCTGAAAAATAAAATCCATAACTAGTATTAATTTTTCTTTAAAATTTGAGTTTAATTAGTGGTGAGGTGCCCTAGATAAAATTTATGTGCACCTGATATACTGCATACCATGCAATTTCTATGATAATTGTGATACCATATCATAATGGTGACTATTGAATCACAGAATAGTAACCAAAGCAACATACTTGTAAAGTCACAGATGGAGACATTACTTTAGTCCTAGTTTTAGAAGAAAAATATGCACGCTACACTGTATTAGTACATTTATTTTGCATTAACCTTTCAATCTTTCCATCCCTTTCTTTTATGTCAGCCTTTCCTTTGTGAGATACATACTCTGTGAGTACATACAAAAAAGAACTGTTCAGTAATGCCAAAGCAGGTAATGAACTACTAAATGGGAGCAGCTCATGAATAATGGTTTCATACATAATAGGGCATGTAGATACCTATGGTGAATTTTAAGTCTTTTGGGATTCAATTCCACTCACCTACCTTAAACAAACAGTAATAATCAAAACTTCTGTAAATAAAATGTGGCAAAGAAGCCTGGAAATTTCAGGAAACACGCATAGGGCCCTTTTACTAAGCAGTGGTAAAAGGAGGTCTGCGTTAGCATCAGCATGTGTTTTTGATGTGTGCTGAGGCCCCCTTTTACCGCAGTGGGTAAAAGGCTGGCCATGCTGTAAGTGAACCACGTAGTCATTTCGTTGGTGAGCAATTACCGACACCCATTGAGACAGCAGTAAGGGCTTCCGCACTAACCCAGCAGTGACCGGGCAGCGATTACCACTGGGTAAGCACTGGCGCTACAAATATAGAAAATATTTTTGTAGTGCTGGAAATGGCACGCGCTGGGGGTGGGAACTACTGCTGGGCTTCTGTGGTAGCCCAGTGGTAGTTCCGGACTGGTGTGCAGCAAGCCCGTTGCCGGACGCCAACCCTTTAGTAAAAGGGCCCCTGAATGCTGTACATCCTATTTTATACCTATGGGACCTGTGACAATTTGCGTAAGCTAACATCACTTAGCGCATACAAAGCTTTAGTAAAAGGGTCCCATAATTAACTCTTTACACACAGTTTCAGATGATCATAAGTACATAAGTAATGCCACACTGGGAAAAGACCAAGGGTCCATCGAGCCCAGCATCCTGTCCACTACAGTGGCCAATCCAGGCCAAGGGCACCTGGCAAGCTTCCCAAACGTACAAACATTCTATACACGTTATTCCTGGAATTGTGTATTTTTCCCAAGTCCATTTAGTAGTGGTTTATGGACTTGTCCTTTAGGAAACCGTCTAACCCCTTTTTAAACTCTGCCAAGCTAACCGCCTTCACCACGTTTTCCAGCAACCAATTCCAGAGTTTAATTATGCGTTGGGTGAAGAAAACTTTTCTCCAATTTGTTTTAAATTGACTACACTGTAGTTTCATCGCATGCCCCCTAGTCCTAGTATTTTTGGAAAGCGTGAACAGACACTTCACACCCACCTGTTCCACTCCACTCATTATTTTATATACCTCTATCATGTCTCCCCTCAGTCGCCTCTTCTCCAAGTTGAAAAGCCCTAGCCTCCTTAGTCTTTCTTCATAGGGAAGTTGTCCCATCCCCACTATCATTTTAGTCGCCCTTCGCTGCACTTTTTCCAATTCTACTATATCTTTCTTGAGATGCAGCGACCAGAATTGAACACAATACTCAAGGTGCGGTCGCACCATGGAGCGATACAATGGCATTATAACATCCTCACACCTGTTTTCTATACCTTTCCTAATAATACCCAACATTCTATTCGCTTTCCTAGCCGCAGCAGCACAGTGAGCAGAAGGTTTCAGGGTATTATCAACGACGACACCCAGATCCCTTTCTTGGTCCGTAACTCCTAACGTGGAACCTTGCATGACGTAGCTATAATTCGGGTTCTTTTTTCCCACATGCATCACCTTGCACTTGCTCACATTAAATGTCATCTGTCATTTAGCCGCCCAGTCTTATAAGGTCCTTCTGCAATTTTTCACAATCCTGTCGCGAGTTAACGACTTTGAATAACTGTGTCATCAGCAAATTTAATTACCTCGCTAGTTACTCCCATCTCTAAATTATTTATAAATATACTAAAAAGCAGCGGTCCTAGCACAGACCCCTGAGGAACCCCACTAACTACCCTTCTCCATTGTGAATACTGCCCATTTAACCCCACTCTCTGTTTCCTATTCTTCAACCAGTTTTTAATCCACAATAGGACATTTCCTCCTATCCCATGACCCTCAAATTTCCTCTGTAGCCTTTCATGAGGTACCTTTTCAAATGCCTTTTGAAAATCCAGATACACAATATCAACCGGCTCCCCTTTGTCCACATGTTGGCTTACTCCTTCAAAGAATTGAAGTAAATTGGTCAGGCAAGATTTCCCCACACAAAAGCCGTGCTGACTTGGTCTCAGTAATCCATGTCCTTGGACGTGCTCTGTAATTTTGTTTTTAATAATAGCCTCTACCATTTTCCCCGGCACCAACGTCAGACTCACCGGTCTATAATTTCCCAGATCTCTCCTGGAACCTTTTTTTAAAATCAGGGTTACATTGGCCACCCTCCAATCGTCCGGTACCACGCTCGATTTTAAGGATAAATTGCATATCACTAACAGTAGCTCCGCAAGCTCATTTTTCAGTTCTATCAGTACTCTAGGATGAATACCATCCGGTCCAGGAGATTTGCTACTCTTCAGTTTGCTGAATTGCCCCATTACGTCTTCCTGGTTTACGGTGAAGTCAGTAAGTTTCTCCGACTCGTCCGCTTGAAGTACCATTTCCGACACCGGTATCCCACCCAAATCTTCCTCGGTGAAGACCGAAACAAAGAATTCATTCAATTTCTCCGCTACGTCTTTATCTTCCTTGATCGCCCCTTTTACCCTCGGTCATCCAGCGGCCCAACTGATTCTTTTGCCGGCTTCCTGCTTTTAATATACCTAAAAAAATGTTTGCTATGTTTTTTTGCCTCTAATGCTATCTTTTTTTTCGTACTCCCTCTTGGCCTTCTTTATCAGCGCCTTGCATTTGCTTTGACACTCCTTATGCTGCTTCTTGTTATTTTTAGACGGTTCCTTCTTCCATTTTCTGAAGGCGTTTCTTTTAGCCCTAATAGCTTCCTTCACCTCACTTTTCAACCACGCCGGCTGTCTTTTGGACTTCTGTCTTTCTTTTCTAATTCACGGAATATGTTTGGCCTGGGCCTCCAGGATGGTATTTTTGAACAGCGTCCATGCCTGTTGTACAGTTTTTACCCTCTCAGTTGCCCCCCTAAGATTTTTTTTAAACCGTTCTTCTAATTTTATCATAGTCTCCTTTTTTAAAGTTAAAAGCTAACGTATTTGACTTCCTATTTATAGTTACTTCAAGGTTGATATCAAAACTGATCCCCCTCTTTCTTGCCCAGAGCGCTGTCCTGCATGCATCCTTCCTGTTGCTGATCTCGGAGCCGATTCAAAATGGCCGCAAGGTCACTTCAACTTTCAGTGGCCATTTTGAATCGGTTCCGAGATCTGCAACAGGAAGCATGCATGCATGCAGGGCAGTGCTCCGAGCAGGAAAGATGGGGCTCTTTCCTGCCCCGAAGGCAGAAGAGATCACTAGACCACCAGGGCACTAGTAAGTAAGGGGAGGGGAGGCTAGCAATCTGCCCGTTTGTACGGATTTCTGGACAAACGGGCAAGCTGTCGGACGGGCCGTCCTATAGGATGGCCTGCCCACCAGCCTGCCCGTTTGTCCCAAAATCCGGACAAACAACCAGCCTGTCCGTTTGTCCAGAAATCTGGACAAACGGGCAGATTGGCAAAACCCGCCCGGTTGCCTGGACATGTTCTCAAAAAGAGGACATGTCCGGGTAAATACGGACATATGGTAACCCTAGATATGTGCCTTGTGTGTGTGGGAGGGGGGGGGGAGGGGGAGGAGAGGCCAAATTTGAGGTATGTGGAGGGTGAAAAGAAGGAGGAGTATGACACAAAAGGCACATTTGTGAGGCCTCTGCTACATAATTTTGTGTGGACATAGAGGGGCATAATTGAACGGGGTGCTCAAGTTTTCCTCAGGACGTCCTCGCAGGACGTCCCGGCGAAGAGGCAGGGAAACCCGTATTAGCAAAAGAAGATGGGCGTCCATCTTTCATTTCGATAATACGGTCGGGGACGCTCAAATCTCAACATTTAGGTCGACCTTAGAGATGGTTGTCCTTAGAGATGGTCGTCCCCGATTTTCGGTGATAATGGAAACCAAGGACGCCCATCTCAGAAACGACCAAATCCAAGCCATTTGGTCATGGGAGGAGCCAGCATTTGTAGTGCACTGGTCCCCCTGAAATGCCATGACACCAACCGGGCACCCTAGGGGGCACTGCAGTGGACTTCAGAAAAAGGTCCCAGGTGCATAGCTCCCTTACCTTGTGTGCTGAGCCCCCAACCCCCCCAAAACCCACTCCCCACAACTGTACACCACTATCATAGCCCTTAGGGATGAAGGGGGGCACCTACATGTGGGTACAGTGGGTTTGTGGTGGGTTTTGGAGGGCTCCCATTTACCACCACAAGTGTAAAAGGTATTGGGGGATGGGCCTGGATCTGCATGCCTGAAGTGCACTGCAGAACCCACTAAAACTGCTCCAGGGACCTGCATAGTGCTGTCATGGAGCTGGGTATGATATTTGAGGCTGGCATAGAGGCTGGAAAAAATATTTTAAAAAATGTTTTTAGGGTGGGAGGTGGTTAGCGACCACTGGGGGAGTAAGGGGAGGTCATCCCCAATTCCCTCTGGTAGTCATCTGGTCATTTAGGGCACATTTTTGTGGCTTGGTTGTAAAAAAAAAGTACCAAGTAATGTCGTCCAAGTGTTCGTCAGGGACACCCTTCTTTTTTCCATTGTCGGCCAAGGACGCCCATGTGTTAAGCATGCCCCAGTCCCGCCTTCGTTATGCTTCCGACACGCCCCCATGAACTTTGGTCGTCCCTGCGACGGAAAGCAGTTGAGGATGCCCAAAATTGGCTTTCGATTATGACGATTTGGGCGACCCTGGGAGCGTAACCCTAGTAGCGCTCTAGAAATGTTAAGTAGTAGTAGTAGTAGGACGCCTATCTCCCGATTTGTGTTGAAAGATGGGCGCCCTTCTCTTTCGAAAATAAGCCTGATAGTCACCCAAACAAAAATATTTTGAATGTCATCCTCTCTATAAGACACAATTATTTACCACATTCTTCACTCTGTGCCGAGCAGGCAATGAAGTTTCAGGAAGATTTAGGGGCTCCTTTACTAAGCTGCGCTAAGCAGGTAACATCGGGTTTTCCCTGCCTTAGAAGTTAATGTGGGTAAAACCACCTGGTGCAGTAAAAACTCTATGCTATAAGTATACCTTGGATATTTACTCCTATACATTGGTTTTCAGTCATCTCCAAATCTGATAAGTGAGGCCTTTGACTATATTTATAGGCAACGGCTACTCATATTAGCTAATGCAGCCTTTTCCGGTGAATACTGTCCTGACCTGTTACCAGGTAAGTGATGCACAAGTAACATGAATCAGCTTTTATGTATTTCTGTGAAGCAGTTGAAGGGTAAATTGTAGAACAGGAGAAAGCAGAGAATAAGTCTTCTTTGATATCTGGGGATCCATAAGATTCATACTAAAACTAGAATTTAATTATTTTTGCTGAAAAATATGTGCAGTAGCAAGCCAGATATCAATTTATTGTCTTCCGGCACACAGTATTCTGTGACATTCACATTAAATTGATTTAAAGGGATTATTGTCATATAGCAAATGACTTCTGGTCATTTTGAAAACTCATTATACAAAATCAGTCCTGCTACAGAACAGCGTTGTACCAATACATTTCACTCAGCATTACTAAGAAGGTTATTAATACGAGTTGTATGAAGTAATCAGCTACAGATTACTGGTCGCTTTCCTCATCAAATACTGTACAGTCTCGATTATACAGTACAGTCTCGATTATTTCACATATATTGGATAGAGAGATGTGGTAGCCGTGTTAGACCACTTCTAAAGCCAGTTAATAGAAATAGAATAAAATAAAGCATAGAAAAGAAAATAAGATGATACCTTTTTTTATTGGACTAACTTAAAACATTTTTTGATTAGCTTTCGAAGGTAGCCCTTCTTCGTCAGATCAGAAATAAGCAAATTTTGATAAGTAACAGCATATATAAGTGAAACATCAAAGTATTTCATTGACGGTCTGAAAGGATGAGGGAGGGGTGGACTAGGTGAGAAACAGAGAGGGCTGAGAGGATGGGGGACAGGGAGATATGCATGGTGATCAGAGGGTGACAAAGCAGTGAAATTTCATGGTTTATAATGGGCTAGAAAACCCAGATCTTTGTTAAGAAGGCGACAAAACAGTGTGACAAGGCGGTGGCCGTAGCTAGAAGGTTGCTAGGCAGTATAGAGAGAGGTGTGACCAGCAGATAAAAGAGGTTTTAGTGCTCCTATATAAGTCGTTGGTGAGGCCCCAACTGGAGTATTGTGTTCTATTTTGGAGGCCGTATCTTGCTAAGGATATAAAAAGAATTGAAGCGGTGCAAAGAAAAGCTACACGAATGGTATGGGATTTGCGTTACAAGACGTATGAGGAGAGACTTGCTGACCTGAACATGTATACCCTGGAGGAAAGGAGAAACAGGGGTGATATGATACAGACGTTCAAATATTTGAAAGTTATTAATCCGCAAACAAACCTTTTCCGAAGATGGGAAGGTGGTAGAACTAGAGGATATGAAATGAGATTGAAGGGGGGGCAGATTCAAAAAATGTCAGGAAGTATTTTTTCACGGAGAGAGTGGTGGATACTTGGAATGCCCTCCCGCGGGAGGTGGTGGAGATGAAAACGGTAACGGAATTCAAAAATGCGTGGGATAAACATAAAGGAATCCTGTTCAGAAGGAATGGATCCTTAGAAGCTTAGCCGAGATTGGGTGGCAGAGCCAGTGGTGGGAGGCGGGGCTAGTGTTTGGAAGGCGGGGCTAGTGCTGGGCAGACTTCTACGGCCTGTGCCCTGAAATGGCAGTTACAAATCAAGGTCAGGTATACACATAAAGTAGCATATATGAGTTTATCTTGTTGGGCAGCTTGGATGGACCGTGCAGGTTTTTCTCTGCCATCAGCTACTATGTTACTATCCTGCTTATTTTCGAAGGAGATCGCCGGCCATCTTCCAACACAAATCGGGAGCTGGCTGGCCATCTCCTGAACCCGGTCAAATCGGTATAATCGAAAGCTGATTTTGGGCGGCTCCAACTGCTTTCCATCGCAGAGCCGGCCAAAGTTAAAGGGGGCATTTCCACAGGGTATGGAAGGCGGGACGGGGGCGTGTTTATGAGATGGCCGGCTTCGGCCGATAATGGAAAAAAGAAGGCCGGCTCTGACGAGCACTTGGCCGGCTTCACTTGGTCCATTTATTTTTAGGACCAAGCCTCAAAAAAGTGCCCCAATTGACCACCGGAGGAAATCGGGGATCCTGGCATGTCAGGGGGACCAGGGCACTACAAATATTGGCTCCTACCATGACCAAATGCCTTGGATTTGGCTGGGTTTGAGATCACCAGCATTAGTTTCCATTATCGCCAGAAACCAATGCCGGCCATCTCTAAAGCCGGCCCAAATGCTGAGATTTGGCCACTCCAACCGTATTATTGAAACGAAAAATAGCCGGCTATCTTATTTCGACAATACGGTTGGGCCGCCACTTTACGGCGCCATTCAATTATGCCCTTCCACGTAAGTCCTGTCTGGTGTGTGTCAAAATATTTAATCATTTTGACTTCAAAGGTCTTGCATTACTGTATTGTTTTAAAGTTTCCTTTAAGTATTCTCACCATAAAATCATTAGTACAGTGTTCTGGTTTTGTAAAGGGCTGTCCCACAGAGGTAACATCTTGATTGCCACTGGCATTTTTCATATGATGTCTATGTAAATTAAATCTCTTCTTCAGCATCTGGCTTGTTTCTCCAGTATAACACCCTTCGTCATATTTTTTACACTGGATGACATATACTACATAGGAAGATGAGCATGTGAAGTATTCCTTTATGTTGAATATTTTTCCGTTGTGAAATGTTTTGGCAGCACCCCAATATGCTAACCTCTTTATGGATGAACTGGAAGAGACATTTCTGAATACATATCAGACCACACCCCTAATATACTACCGGTATATTGATGACATTGTTATGATTCAAAATTGACTACTCCCCAGAAAAAGTCACCACCTCTAATCTCCCTATCGGGAATGTAAATCAATTGAGGATAGTAAACCTCTCAAACTATCAATTATGATTGCATGAAGTCTCTGTACTTTCCAAAGGACTCTCATTTTGCCCATCCAGCAAGCTTGATGAAATTCAATTATACTCAGATCTGGAAGAATTCTTTAGAAAACTTCGCCTAAAGGTACATTTTCAGAATAAAGTAACACCAAACAGACTGGAACACAATTTTAAATGAAAGAACACATATTTCACCCCACCCCACAATGTGGACAAAACAATAAACTGACAAAAGTTTTAGATACAGGGTAAAATCACAACTTTCCAGCAAACAAAAGAAAGTCCTTTACAACCTTACTCCACCAGAAAGAGCAGCCGTAAGCAACCTACAAAACAACAACTGAAAGACCTTATCAGAACATTTCCTAAACAAGTACAGCCATATCTGAAGAAACTCATACCAAACCAGCCCTCTGTGGGGCAGTGGCGTAGCCACAGGTGGGCCTGGGTGGGCCGGGGCCCACCCACTTAGGGCTCAGGCCCACCCAACAGTAGCACACATTTAGTGGTAGTTGTGGGATCCCAAGCTTGGCCAGCTGAAGACTTCCTCCAGATAGTAACGAATATGCTACTCTCCATGATACCGGCACCTGCGTACGTTCAGTTTTCAGTGCATGCCTGCTGCAGACTGCCAAGGTGGAAAGAAGCGTTTTCCTACCAGCTGAGATATTTTTGGGGTGGTGGTTGGGGGGGGGGGGGAGAACAATTGGTGCTCACCCACTTCTTCCCTAGGCCCACCCAAAATCTGTTGTCTGGCTACGCCCCTGCTGTGGGGACATTCTACATGCTACCCAAAATCCACAAACCTGGAAACCCTGGCAGACCAAACATATCGGGTATTGGCACACTCATGGAGTAAATATCTGGACTTATAGAGGGAATTCTGAAACCTTTTGTGCAAAAGACAAACAGCTTCATTCAAGACACCACAGACTTTCTGAATAAATTGAAAAATATCAAGCAATTACCACTGGGTACCCTTCTGGTCACGATGGATGCAGAATCACTATACAGCAACATTCCCCATGCGGATGGCATAGTGGCATGTGAGAATCTCTTAAAAACATCCACACTGGACCATCAATACTCACCAGAAACTATTACAAAATTAATCAAATTTATTCTAACTTACAACTATTTCCACTTTAACAACGATAGCTACCTATAAATCATGGGTACTGCGATGGGCACCAGGGCAGCACCTCAATATGCTAACCTCTTTATAGCTGAACTGGAAGAGACATTTCTGAATACATATCAGACCACACCCTAAAATACTACCGGGGAGAGGAGGAGAGGGAGGGAGGGAGGGAGGGAGGCCTGGAACTCGGAGGGGAGGAGAGGGAGGGAGGGAGGGAGGGAGGTGGGTATGGAACTCGGAGGAGAGGGAGGGAGGGAGGGTGGGGGTATGGAACTCGGAGGAGAGGGGGGCCTGGAACTTGGATGAGAGGGAGGGGGCCTGGAACTCGGATGAGAGGGAGAAGAGGGGGGCCAGGAAATAGGAGGGAGGGGGAGGGAGGGGGCCTGGAACTCAGAGGAGAGGGGGGAGGAGAGGGAGGGGGAGGAGGAAAGGGGGGCCTGGAACTTGGAGGAGAGGGAGGGAGGGAAGGCTGGGGCCTGGAACTTGGAGAAGAGGGAGGGAGGGAGGGGGCCTGGAACTCGGAGGAGAGAGAGGGAGGGAGGGAGGCCTGGAACTCAGAGGAGAGGGGAGCCTGGAACTCAGAGGAGAGGGAGGGGGGCCTGGAACTCAGATGAGAGGGGAGGAGGGAGTGGGCCAAGCTGGAACTCGGAGAATAACCTTGCTAGCGCCCGTTTCATTTGTGTGAGAAACGGGCATGTTTTACTGGTATTAGCATAAGTTGGCATTTGCATGCTAACATTTAGGCACTACTGCTTTTGCCATGTCAATTACAGGTATAAATGCATGTACCTAAATGTACTTTAGCGTGCAAATCAGAGCAATCTATAAGTTATGAATATAATTGTTGGACATGCCCATGCCCCACTTCCAGCTACAGGCAGTGGTGTACCAAGGGGGGGTCCGCCCCGGGTGCACGCCGCTGGGGGTTACTTCCTGTTCCAGGGCAGAGGGAGCTGCAGCGAACAAACAAAGTTTAGCGAACTCGGAGGAGCAGGCACGCGCCACAGCACCCCCCCCCAGCAGCGTGCACCCGGGGGGGGGGGCGCATCAACGCTCTGCCCCGGGTGCCATCAAGTCCAGGAACGCCACTGGCTACAGGGGAACTTGTTATGGAACTCACTACCTGCTAACCTTACTAGCATGACAGTGAATGGCTCATTAACTAATTAGTTTGCATGTGAATCTGAGATCCTTGGGCGACAAATATAGAATCCACAGGTATGTGATAGAGGCTGATCGAATTTCAGTTTCAGTTTCTGATTTGGCACTGAAACTGGTCCAAAATTTGGGTTTGGATTTCAGCCGAAAATGCTAGTGCATTTTTGGCTGAAACAGAAACTTTCTCCCTCCACCCTCATGATCTTTCTTAAACCTCCCCTCCCCAGCAGAAGACAGGCCCACTGGCTGCAGCTTTCCTCTCCCGAGTACCCCCCTGGCGGCTACTCCCCCCTTCTGAGCCCCCTCAGCAGCAGCTCCCCCCACCCAAGCTTCCTCCTGAGCCTGCCTCTCTACCAGCAGCCCCCTCCTGGGCCTACCTTTTCATTGGTGCGTAGTTGGCACACGCCCAACTCTGAAAATAGCTTTTGGGACTTCTAGTGTGAGTCTCACAAGACTGCCATGGGAGGTCCCGGCAGCCATCTTGAGAACAGAACTAGCACAGGCAAGAACGATCCTGACTCACTCTTGTCCGTGCTGATTCCAATCTCAGGATGGCTGCCGGGACCTCCCAAAAGCCATTTTCTGAGCTGGGCGTGTGCCAACTACCCACCAATGAAAAGGTAGGCCCAGGAGGGGGCTGCTGGTAGAGAGGCAGGCTCAGGAGGAAGCTTGGGTGGGGGGAGCTACTGCTGGGGGGGCTCAGAAGGGGGGAGTAGCCGCCAGGGGGGTGCTCGGGAGAGGAAAGCTGCAGCCGGTGGGAAGGAGAGGGAAGGTGCTGTCAGGGGTGGTGCTCAGGAGGGGGAAGCTGCCACTGGGTCTGAGTCCAGGTGGCAGTTTAATAATGTACTGAAACTGAGCAGCCAATTTCAGTCGCAGATACTGATTTCTGTCGAGCTCAAGAAAGCAAATTGTGTGCTAGAGTTCTAGACTAACTGTAAAAGTCATGTGCATAAATTCTAGTATCCTAAAACTTACACAAATTGTTGCCTAACTTTAAACAAATGAGGGAGTTACATGTCTATGTCAGCACAAGTGAGTCCTGCTTATTTCTTTTGGAGTCCAGTAAATATGATTTACAAGGGCAAGTTTATTTTAAGTAAAAGACGTTTCTCTCACGAGGGCACAGATTGATAAATATTTCATGAATAGGATTCAAAGACCAAATCAACATTCATTAGTTCAAAGTAAGTACTGGTGCATTAATCATTATTTCCTTCCTTTTAAAAATAACCCTGATTAATTTTGATGCTCCTAAATTTAGTAGTTTGAATTCAGCTATAACAGAGAAACCATTTAATATCCTCCTACATCTAAATACGACTGAATTTAGTTTGGTTTCTCATCACAGAGAATCACATCAAAAATAATTCCAAAGTCAGCCAGGTAGTTAAATGACAGATATTCTTGGAGGAGCTCAGCATATGCCAAAAGATTTTTTGGTGTTTACATCAAGTGTTCTGCCTGATATTTTTTTGAGGTGCCTTTCTACTAAGTTGTGCTCGTAAATGGTTTTAGTGCATCCTACCACAGGACTTTCCTATGCACTGACCCCATTTCTAGTGCAGCTGTAAATTCAGCCTTTTAAAATTACTTCATTTTCTGGCCCAGTGCTACTGTTAGCATTACTGCATGGGAGCCCTCATTGCCTCCTATTTAGGAGACACAAAGGGCTTAGGAGGAAGTAAGATCTCCTACATTGATAGGGAGATGATCAAAGGTAAATGCAGGCACTAGAGGCCACTAGCGCCCATATTTACCTGCGCAGAGTAATCAGAGGGCTCTAGCGCGCAAACAACGAGCATGCCAGGGAATACTGATATTCCCCCCCTCGTGATCAGAGAACTACACTCTGATCCTCCCGCACCCCATACCAGTTCAGAGCTGGAGTTAGAGTTAAGGGGAAAGGCTTCCCCCTGCTCTGATAAGGCAGCCAGGGCTATGAGTGTCAACTCCGGTGGTCCAGTGGATCCCCAGACCTCACACGCAGATAAAATCCATCCTGGTGTTCCAGTGGGACTCTGACCTCACTCCCACCCTGGCCACCACAGCAGGTCCAGAATGACCTGCAACAGGAGGCCCAACTTGATCCGCCACCACCGAAGAGCTTTCCCTGGTGGGTTAGTGGTAGAGGGATTCCCCCAACCCAACCCCCCTCCCCATTACCTTAGAAGTTGGAGGAGGAAGAGGAGGAGCGACTAGCACTCTCTCCTTCTTGGCGGCTGCCACCTAAAAATGGCGGCACCCTGCCCAGTGCATCATGGGATGCATGGGGCGGGGTTTAACTTCATCATAACGGAGAAATTCCCTTATATGGATGTGAAACCCCGCCTTATGCATCCCATGATGCACAGGGCAAGGAGCCAACATTTTGAGGTGGCACCCACCAAGGAGGAGGAAGTGATGGTTCCTCCTCCTCCATCTTCTAAGGTACTGGGGAGGGGGTTGGGTTGGGGGAATCCCTTTACCACTAGCCCACCAGGGAAAGCTCTTCGGTGGTGGAGGATCAAGTTAGGTCAGAAAGATCCTTCCACCACCACTAGCCCACCAGGAAAAGCTTTTCAGTGGGATCAAGTCACAACTTTTGAACGTATGCACCAGGCGCCATCTGCCCGCTTTGCTCTCTCATGATTGAAGCTAATAGCGCATATCATTTGCATACTATTAGTTTCCATCATGAGGGATTTAGGTCACGGCGCTGCTGTGGCGGTAAAACTCCAGTGCTGTTCCATGCAGCACTGGAGTTTTGTTCATCGGAGCCTGAGTTAGCATTATTCCGTTAACACATGCTAATGTCAATACGCTAGCTGAATAGCGCTTTCACTCCTATTCTCCACCCCTGAAATGCCCCCTCTCAAAAACATTTTAAACATATCTCATGTGGTTAGCACGCGCAAATGTCAAAGCTAATGCAAAATGCTTTACTGTGTCTTGATTAGGCTATTTTTCCTACGTTAAACGCACATTAATGCTTAATACAATTTAGCAAAAGGGTCCCTAAGTGATTATTTTAAATATTGCTAGTTAAGTTGCTGGATTATTTTTGTTGCTTTTAGAGAATGGGAATTTTAAGATGCGTGTTTTCTTAGATTTGCCTAGTTTTAATGCTAGAGGTTTAAAGGGGAAGTGTGGGTTCAGCTTGGGGAGAGGAAGTCTGATGTTGGAAGGATATTGGGGGGAACTGTCCAGAGGGAGCAGGGGAAGATATGCCCCGGAAGAGGGGGGCTCAGATAAGTGGGCTGATCCAATGCTGTGCCTTGATCTATTTTTTGATACCAGGACAGCACTAGGGCCCATATTATATGCAGTGGCAGGTAGCATGGGTGTCCTGCTTTATCTGCCAGGGCATGTAATATGGCTCATAATCACTTTTAAAATCTGTTTTGAGAGGGTACTTGGGGGTATTGAGTACCAGCATCTTTTCCATTGTCTGCTAAAACTGACCCATGGTCCCCAAGTTTTAATGAAAGAGCTCAGGTTCTACATACAAATTCTGACTGGTTGCAGGAGGCCTGGCTATTGTGGGGTGGGTTCTTCAGTGATCACCCCAACCCTCAAGGGTGGCCTGGCATTTGAGTACCGGTACCTTTTTCGCTAAAAAAACACACTGCGTTAGGTGTTTGCCTTGTGTGCTAAATGCAGGTAGATGCTGGGCATGGCCCCTGCATTCACCACACAGACTTTGCACTTACTGCACCTTAAGCTTTGTAATTAAGATGTGTTAAGTGCAAAAATCTACTGCATTTTAGTAAAAGGGCCCTTTAGCGTTCTGAATTAAACTGCCTAGGATTCTGGAGTAGAGTGCTGCATAAAAGCTTACAGATCTCAAGTCATTCTTGGCATCTCATTACAAGCTGAGGTAATCTTTTGGCTTCTGCATCAAGTGCCCTGTCTGCATGGCAGGTACAACCCCACAACCTTACTAGGCAGACTTGATGGGTCACGCTGGCCTTTATTTGCCATCATCTATTATGTTACTATTGGAAAGGATAAACATGCCATTGTCTTAGTATTGCTATATGTAATACCTTTAGAATGCATAGTGAGATGAAGAACATCTGTTCGGAAAACAATTATTACATTCAGTTAGCTAACAAAAATGCAATAATATGTTTTCATGTATTTGCTTGTCTAGTAGTTATGGGAGGACTGATCACTGTAGCAAGGATCCGGCCCACGATACTGAGCTGGATGTGGTTTCAAATCCTTTTATGGTTTATAGTAAGGTCTCATAAGTACATAAGTAATGCCACACTGGGAAAAGACCAAGGGTCCATCGAGCCCAGCATCCTGTCCACGACAGCGGCCAATCCAGGCCAAGGGCACCTGTCGAGCCTCCCAAACGTACAAACATTCTATACATGTTATTCCTGGAATTGTGGATTTTTCCCAAGTCCATTTAGTAGCGGTTTATGGACTTGTCCTTTAGGAAACCGTCCAACCCCTTTTTAAACTCTGCTAAGCTAACCGCCTTCACCACTTTCTCCGGCAACGAATTCCAGAGTTTAATTACACGTTGGGTGAAGAAAAACTTTCTCCGATTTGTTTTAAATTTACTACACTGTAGTTTCATCGCATGCCCCCTAGTCCTAGTATTTTTGGAAAGCGTGAATAGACGCTTCACATCCACCTGTTCCACTCCACTCGTTATTTTATATACCTCTATCATGTCTCCCCTCAGCTGTCTCTCCTCCAAGCTGAAAAGCCCTAGCCTCCTTAGTCTTTCTTCATAGGGAAGTCGTCCCATCCCCGCTATCATTTTAGTCGCCCCTTCGCTGCAACTTTTCCAATTCTAACATCATGTACTATACTATCTGTCCAATATTCAAAGCGATTTAAGCGGGCAGGAGAGCCTCCAGCCTGCAGCTGCCTAACTACCGATATTCAGTGGCACTTAAAGGCAATGGGTGAAGTGGGCAGGTCAGGGGCGGAATAGGAGGTGGAATTGGAGAGGAGCTGGCAGTTATGTGGGTGCTGGCAATTTTCAATGCCAGCACCCATATAGCTTAACTAGGCAAATTTAGGTATAAGGTATAGCTGTGTGCCTTTCATACAGCCTCTCTGAGGTTGGGTTATGAGAAGTCCTGTGGGAATAAATGAAGAAAAATGTTGCAATGCATTCAAGAAAACACCAGAACCCAACTTAACGCAGTTCACTGCCCTGTCCTGTGGTTTGGTATAAATAAGAATTTCTATTTGCCATGCTGCAAGATAAAATACAATTGTAATGACTTGGCCTCAAAAATACAATCACAACTCCTGTTCTCTATTGAAAAGTGTGGATTTCATTACTTACCAACTGACAGCCTTCAAGTGAGTTCACCAACTGAGCATTTTGACAAGAGAGAATGGAACCAGCCAAATTCAGCATCACACACACTGCAGAGAGCAGCATGAAAAAGGTTATCTAGAAGAAAAGTAAATAGCACACAAATTACTCATTCAAAACAAAATGGAGGGAAAAGAGTTTTCCTTTGCATTATACGATGATTTCAACTTCTGAAATTATTAAAGGGCCCTTTCACTAAAGTTCATTAAGCACTTAGGACTAGATTCAGCAAATCGCGCCCAAATGTGGGTGCTGAAAAAAATGCACACTGAGTGCTATTCTATAAATGGTGCTCCAAATTCGACACCATTTATACTAGCGTGTAGGTTGGGATCCACGCACCTGACTTTTGGGCACAAGGATTTATATAAACTGAAACCTGGTGTAACATTTTAAGCATGGATCCCCCAAATTCTATAATACTGTGCGCATCTTTAGTGACCGCCCTTGATCCAGCCATGGCCACGTCCCTTTTCAGTTGCACGCTGAAAAACTTACATGCTCATCTTTATACAATAATGCCTAGAAAAATGGGCACATACATCCAAATTGTTGCCAATTAACACCAATAACTGTTAGCACCCAAGTATTAGCACTAATTGGCTCATTACTCAATTAAATTGCATGCCCAAATTTGCGTGCACAATTTTGAGCACCATTTATACAATTTGGGGATTAATGTGCAGTTACACATGGAAACGGGCTACCACACAGTGGCATTAAAGGATTTTGCGGTAAGTTCCCTGTTAACAAGCAGTACACTCCGCATTACTTAATTTTTCTAATTTGCTATGTCAGGGGTCATGGCATGACTGGTAAGTGGGTGTGCATGTGTTAGCCAACTAGTGTGTGCTAATTGGCACTTTAAGGTGGGAACAACATTAGAAAAAGCTGGTTCCACCCCTTACTGGTTGCCACGTAAAATTTGCAGCTACTTTGCGGTATATTCCTGCATAAAGCTGTGGTAAGAACAAATTTTACCATAGTTTAGTAAAAGGGCTCCTAAATGGACAAAAAACTTAAGGGTCTGCTTTGTACTTTGTGGTAAAGGTTTGCAGTTACCGTGCATTAGTAACTAAATGTAATGCACTTTAACTGCAAAACCTGTGTGGTAACTGTTGGGGATTATAGTCAGTATGTCTGATTTATAGATCTTCTAAATTTGATAGGATAACACCACTGTATTTAGAACTTTATTGGTTATCAGTTAGCAGTCTAATCACTTTTAAAATCTGTTCATTGGTTCTTTTAATAGTTTTAGGATAAACACCAGATTACATGTCTCAACTTACTGATCTACTAATTAGAATCTCTGAGGTTTTTGCAAGATCCTATATGATATTACATTATCCTCATTCCAAGAAGGTCAAATATAAAGATCATTTGCAGCTAGTTTTTATCAAGCCAGCCATTGGTGGAATTTACTACTGTTATTCATTAGATCTGAATCAAATCATAGTTATTAAAAAAAAGATGTTACAGACCTACGTATTTGGTAAGTTTGTGATATGAGTTTTTGCTATATGTAGGCGTTACTGTTGGCGTTACTGTTGGTAACTGCAGCACAGATGGAACAGTACAATACAATATGATATTTCCAACCTGCAATAACCTCAAGATAGTTTGATGCGGTTTACAATCTAAGGAGATCATGCATACTTGGGAAAGTTTACAATTGCAAAACAGAAAAGAATTATCCAACAACAGTAACACCGGCATTTAGCAAAAGCTTTCTCACGTATTCCTGATCTCTTTAGATTTCAGTTATCACACAAGGTAGACATTCACTGCACAACAAATGCACTAGTAGACAGTATGGTAAGGGCATCTATGCTATGTCCTGATGCATTTACCATGGCTCTGCATTCGATTAAACTGGCTAAATGAAAGAAATTTGTTAAATCCATATCAGTCTAGTTTCCAACCTGAATATGGTATGGAAATACTTTTATATCCTTGATGATGATCTCTACAGAAACCTTGATGAAGGATCTGCCTTGACTCTAGTGCTGCTGGATTTCTCAGCAGCCTTCATCACTATAGACCATAATATCATGCTTACACAGCTGATGGAAACAGGTATCAGTAGCACAATATTTGCATGATTCAAATCCCATTTGTCAGACAGACAACAATCATTTCTGTTCAACAACAGCTTGGTCACGGAAATGTAAGGTACCACAGAGATCCATACTGTCACCTACTTTATTGAATATCTATGTCAAGTTTCTAGCTGAGCTGTTTTGGTTGATGGACACAAAATTCTACATCTATGCCGATGATACGCAGCTACTCATACCCATTGAACCAGATCTACCCAGAGCTTTGAGTAAATTGGCTGCCTGTCTAACAACAACTCAGGAATAGGCCACAATCAAAAAACTCTACCTGAACTCAAATAAAACAGAGATTCTGTGGGTTCCTAATAGTGGAAGAGGGTCAAATATGTTAGTTACATGTTTGTGAGGAACGGTGGTTGAGTATGTCGAGGCTTTCAATGAAGGAAGAGCATTTTAATTGGGAGCTAGTTGCCTGTCCGTGGAAAGAAAGATTGAATGTAGATTAGTGGTGAAAATCTAGTTAATAGGAATTGTCTGATTAACATGTCAAGCTTGGAGACTTCCCGAGTCTTCATAGAAGAACTTTATGAAGAAGAAAGCTTTAAGTTGTTTTCAGAAGATTGAGTCTCATATCGAAAATAAGAGTCTTATCACAGTGGTCTATGCCATGATAACATCATGGCTAGATCACTAACATCCTGTACATTGGTCAAAACAAAAAGAGTTTGTATCAACTCCAACTAATTCAGAATGCTAAAGCATGACTGATAGAGGGTAGCAAGTGGTATGACCACATCACACCCTTCCTGCCAAAACTACACTGGCTATAAGTACCCAACAATGCCAAATTTACAACTGTATCTTTGATTTTCAAGGTCCTCAGACACAATAGGTCACAACAGTCAAAGAAACAGCCCCTTTCCTCCTAATTCTATACAAGTCACCAAAAATTGTGTACACAAATTTGGGTATGTGACCAATTTGTACAGACAATTTAATTGAATAACAAGCTAATTAGCACTAATAATTGGCTTTTTAACAAGCAATTATTGGCATTAATTAGATTTAATTGAAATTTATGCATAATACAAAAAAGAGGATGTGGAAATTGGTGGGACATGAGCAGAATGGGGGTGTTCCTAAAATTAGCGCATGTTGTTACAGAATAATGGGGATACGTGCCTAATGTAGATGTGTACATTTACACCATGTTTCACCTGGTGCAAATGGCCTTGCCTAAAGTTAGGCACGATTCCTGGGCCTAAGTGCTATTCTATAAACCATGCCTAACTTTAAGCGCAGCTTATAGAATAGCATTTTTTTTTGGTGATGATTTTTTTGGTGCCTTATATAGAATCTAGCCCATAATGCCATTGAGGCCTCTAAAGTCCTCTCCAAAAGCATCACTACATGTACTCTGGTCATATGGAATTGTATGATATGATATGATACCCCTCAGCAAGCTTTCCTGGGAAAGCTCCACACTCTGGAAGAGGACCTACACCTAACTCAACTACCTCTACTTTAGGATGCAGGGAAAAGCCCAGATCTTCTTCAATGCCTTTAATACATGTAGGGACTGGCTATCCACTCAATCTACATCTGGACTAGCTTGCCCCACACCTTGTACCTAAGACTAGTTCCACATACCTTATTCAACTGTATCTACAATTTACCTTCAATTTAGTCACCCATCTGTTTACCCCAATTTTGTTCTACTCATCTTGTCTGGCTGTCTCACATGTCTATATACCTCAATTGCACTTGCCCCCTCGGCTGCTTATTAAGATGTTTCATTGTATTGTACTTACATTATGAGCATCATATCTATGTTATTTGAATGCTCTACTGTGTGCTTATTAAGGTCTGTCATTTGTATTGTGCTGACATCATAAATATCCTATCTGGGCCTGATATTCAGCCCATGGCAGACAGCAGTTTATAAGCTGCTCACAGCCGTGGGCTGAAATAATCCCAGAAATTCAATGCAGAGTCATGTCTGACTTCTGGCACTGAATATCTGGGTATCTGTGGTCACCAAAACTCAGACTGGTGTACAGTAAAGTACAGCTGTTTTGCTGTCCTAACTTTATCCATTTACTTAGCCATGTACTCCCTAATTCTATAAAAAGAGGGCAAAAATTGCGCACACAAATTTAGGCATATGCCCAATTTGCATGTGCAATTTAATTAAATAACTGAAGTAATTAGCACCAATAATTGGATTTTTATCAAGCAATTATTGGCACTAATTTGATTTCATTGGAATTTACATGCGTAAATGGGAGGGTCATGGGTGGAATGAGGGTGTTCCTAGCATTTACGTGTGTTGTTATAGAATAATGGGGATACACACCTAGTTTAGGCATGTACATTTGCACCATGTTTTAGGTGGTGCAAATGGCCATGCCTAAAGTTAACACAATTCCCGGGCACAAGCGCTATTCTATAAACCAAACTTTAAGTGCAGCTTATAGAATAGTGCTTGTTTTCAGCATCGATTTTTTTTCAGCACCATAAATAGAATTCACCCCTTAGTGGACTGAATATTGCCAATAACTGGCTAAGTTGCAGCTCTGCCCAAACTCCCGGTTAGGGAATGGTTTGTTAGAGCTGATATTTAGTGGCACTAACCAGTTAAGTACTGCTGAATATAGAGTGAGGTGAGGTGTAACCAGGTGCAAGCCTCTCATTATATTTCCTCTACTAGCCTTATGATGTCGTCATCATCATTATGTTATGATTGGCAGGAGTGGTGCTCTGAAGGCAACTCCAGCTGTGGTGAACTAAGGCTGGTGCCAGGCAGACTTTTACTGTCTGTGTCCCGAAAATAGCAAAGAAAGATCAGGATCAAGTATATGTACTTTATACCACATTCATTGTTGGTTTAATAATGAATTGATAATGAATGTGTCTGTTGGGCAGACTTCCATTGTCATCTACTCTGTTATTATCGCTGCAGAAATCTAGCTCAAGAGATATTTAAAAGATGCATGTTAGAAATGAAAAATAAATAAAACAAATAATGCATTGTTTTATTTATGGTATAGACCTCTTATACTTGACCTACAGTAACTTAAGAACTCTTTATCAGGCTTATTTTCAAAAGAGAAGGACGCCCATCTTTCGACACAAATCAGGAGATGGGCGTCCTTCTCCCAGGGTCACCCAAATCGGCATAATCGAAAGCCGATTTTGGGCGTCCCCAACTGCTTTCCGTCACAGGGACAACCAACGTTCCCGGGGGCGTGTCAGAAGCGTAGCGAAGGCAGGTCTTTGGCGTGCCTAACACATGGGCGTCCACGACCCATAATGGAAAAAAAAGGGTGTCCCTGATGAGCACTTGGACGACTTTACTTCTTACGACCATGCCACAAAAAGGTACTCGAACTGACCAGATGACCACCGGAGGGAATCGGGGATGACCTCCCCTTACTCCCCCACTGGCCCCCTCCCACCAAAAACATCTTTAAAAATATTTTTCGCCAAACTCAAATATCATACCCAGCTCCATGAGAGAAGTATGGAGGTCCCTGGAGCAGTTTTAGTGGGTGCAGTGCACTTCAGGAAGGCGAACCCAGGCCCATCCCCCCCACCTGTTACACTTGTGGTGGTAAATGTGAGCCCTCCAAAACCCACCAGAAACCCACTGCACCCACATCTAGGTGCCACCCTTCACCCATAAGGGCTATGGTAGTGGTGTACAGTTGTCGGGAGTGGGTTTTGGGGGGCTCATCACACAAGTTAAGGGAGCTATGTACCTGGGAGCTTTTTCTGAAGTCCACTGCAGTGCCCCCTAGGGTGCCCGGTTGCTGTCCTGGCATGTCAGGGGGACCAGTGCAGTATGAATGCTGGCTCTTCCCACGACCAAAGGGCTTGCATTTGGTCATTTCTGAGATGGGTGTCCTCGGTTTCCATTATCGCCGAAAATCAGAAACGACCAAGTCTAAGGACGACAATCTCTAGGGATGACCTAAATGTCAAGATTTGGGCATCCCCGACCGTATTATCGAAATGAAAGATGAACGCCCATCTTGTTTCAATAATACAGGTTTCCCCGCCCCTTCACCGAAACGTCCTGCGAGGATGTCCTCAGGAAAACTTGGACGCCCCTTTCGATTATGCCCCTTAGTATGTTCTAATTTTTGCATATTGACACGGAGTTTTCTGATTACTCTCACAAAAGGTTCAAGCAGTGCAGATGATCCTTGAGCATTTTCTTTTTAATGCAGAACAAGTGAAATCATTTAAACAGCATGCTGCATATGGTGATACGCTAGGTATGCAGGGAAGGGGAGAAAAAAAAGCAGAAGAGGGAAAATGAGAAGTGAATACTGGCAAAGTGAAAGTGAGGGTACAAGAAAGGGGAAGAACATGAATGAAATTGTCTAAAGAAGTGGAGAAGTGGCCTACTGGAATGGAGGAGTGGCCTAATGATTAGTGCAGCATGCTTTGATCCTGGCAACCTGGGTTAAATGCCCATTACAACTTGTGACCTTGGGCAAACCATTTAACCTCTATTGCCCCAAATACAAAAACTTAGATTGTGAGCCTCTAGGGACAGAGAAAGTACCTGCATATAATGTGTACAGGCTGTGTATGTCTAGCAGCACTATAGAAATGATTAGTAGTAAAGGAACTGTTCTTCTCATTTACTGATATAGTACCTGCCTGCCTTCGAGCCAAACATATGGAAGGTAACATCTTAAAATGCTACAGTGAGATTTCAAGGACAACACACAGGAAAATAAATGAACATACATAAGAAGACTGAACTTCATAAAGATCATTTTTTCCTTCCTCATTCAGGGGCCCTTTTACAGAGGTAGAAACTAAACAGCCAAAAGCTCTTGTTCTAAAAGGCAGTTATTTTCTGTTCCTTGGCAGCTGGAGAGGTAGCACATCCAGCGACCTCAATTAAGTGTTAATTAAGGTGTGGGGAAGTAGAATATTTGCATAGGTTGCTGAGTCAGCTTCAAAGAGCCTGTTTAAAAAAGGTCCCTTAAATTCAAAACTTTATAAAGAGGAAAAGTCCCACTGAACTTTCTTTCTGAGAAGTTCTGAGAGAAGAGGACATTTCTCTGGTAAGTGAACACTATTTTGATCTGAGCTTTGGGGACTTAAAGATTGGGATTTAAAGGAGGAATTGTAGGTAAGTGATAGGCAAAATAAAAATATAAAAAGCAAATTTTATCAACTAATCTCCATAGTCTTTTCTACTTAGTTTAAAAACTTTGTACCATAGCATTAACAAACTAAACTAGATGTGTGTGCCCGATGCAAAGAGCTCTCTTGAGGCCAGAGTTGCAGACTTGGTGGAGCTGAGGGAGACAGAGAGGTACATAGAGGAGACCTACAGGGATGTTTCAGAGAAGTTCCACCTCCAGTCTTGTAACCCCTGTGCTACCTTGGAGGAGGGAGGTCTCCTAGAAGGAGAGCATCACCCGGGTGAAGTAGGAAGTACTCCTGTAGCCAGGACCTGCCCACCAGGGGATGTACTATCCTCTCGCACCGAGGATATATCGCTTAAGTGCTGCCCAGGAGGGAAAGGTTAGGACAGCTGTTGTAGCTGGTGATTCGATCATTAGGCATATAGATAGCTGGTGGATGTGAGGATCGCCTGGTGACTTGCCTGCCTCGTGCAAAGGTGGCGGACCTCACGCATCACCTACATAGGATTTTGGATAGTGCTGGGAGGAGCTGGCTGTCTTGGTACATGTGGGTACCAGTGACATAGGAAAATATGGGAGAGAGGTTCTGGAAGCCAAATTTAGACTCTTAGGTAGAAAGCTCAAATCCAGATCCT
The DNA here is from genome assembly GCF_901765095.1 of Microcaecilia unicolor. Taxonomy (NCBI): domain Eukaryota; kingdom Metazoa; phylum Chordata; class Amphibia; order Gymnophiona; family Siphonopidae; genus Microcaecilia; species Microcaecilia unicolor. The sequence goes on from NC_044031.1 coordinate 697,658,788, forward strand.
CTTAGCATTTTCTGAAATGCTACCCGTTCCACGCACAAGGCCCAAGAGATAGGCAGTCTCAATACGTGGATGAGACGCTGGTGAAGGGAGGAGAGTTTTAGATTTGTTACGAACTGGGCAACATTCTGGGGAAGGGGGAGCCTATTCCAAAAGGATGGGCTCCATCTTAACAAGGGTGGGACCAGGCTGCTGGCATCGGCATTTAAAAAGGAGATAGAGCAGCTTTTAAACTAGAAACAGGGGGAAGGCCGACAGTCACTCAAAAGCGCATGGTTCAGGATAAGGTATCTTTCAAAGATATCACCAAAACAGGGAAGACAGGGTATCCTGATAGTGAGGTGTAGTAGATCAGGTGTCCTTAAATAAACATAAAACTCAGACAAAAGATTGCAAATTAATACTGTCAAGTACTAAGCATGATGTAAATAGGAACAACAAACATAGTTTGGAATGTCTATATGTGAATGCCAGGAGCCTAAGAAATAAGATGGGAGACCTGGTGGAAGGAGGATAACCAGTGAGACACTGTCATACCGGGGTACAAATTATATCATAGTGATAGGGTGGATCAAATTGGTGGAGGGGTAGCATTGTATATTAACTAGAGCCTTGAATCAAATAGATTGAAAATTCTGCAGGAAACAACACACTTCTTGGAATCACTGTGGATTGAAATTCCATGTGTAAAGGGGAAAAGGATAGTGATAGGAGTGTACAACCATCCGCCTGGCCAGGATGAACAGACGGATGCAGAAATGTTAAAGGTAATTAGGGTCGCAAACAAACTGGGCAACACAATAATAATGGGTGATTTCAATTACCCTGATATTGACTGGGTAAATGTAACATCGGGGCATGCTAGGGATGTAAAATTCCTTGATGAAATCAAGGACAGCTTTATGGAGCAGCTGGTACAGGAGCCAACGAGAGAAGGAAAAATTCTAGTCCTTAGTGGAGTGCATGATCTGGTGCAGGAGGTACTAGTGCTAAGGCCACTTGATAACAGTGATCAGGATTTGATATTAGCTTTGAAGTAAGAATACATAGGAAATCAAATACATTAGCGTTTAACTTTAAAAAAGGAGACTATGATAAAATGAGAAGAACGGTGAAAAAAAACTTAGAGGAGCCACTGTGAGGGTCAAAAACTTACATCAGACGTGGATGCTGTTCAAAAACACCATCATGGAAGCCCAGGCCACATATATTCCACATATTAAAAAAGGAGGACAGAAGACCAAAGAACAGCTGGCGTGGTTAAAAAGTGGGGTGAAGAAGGAGTCGACTGAAAATAATAAGAAACAGCAAAAGGAATGTCAAGTCAAATGCAAAACGCTGATAAGGAAGGCTAAGAGGGACTTCGAAAAAAAGATTGTGTTGGAAGCCAAAACACATAATAATTTTTTTTTAGGTATATTAAAAGCAGGAAGCCAGCAAAAAATCAGTTGGACCGCTAGATGGCTGAGGAGTAAAAGGGGCGATCAGGGAAGACAAAGCCGTAGCGGAGACATTAAATGAATTCTTTGCGTCGGTCTTCACCAAGGAAGATTTGGGTGGGATACCGGTGCCAGAAATGGTATTCGAAGCTGACGAGTCGGAGAAACTTAATGAATTCTCTGTAACCTGAAGGATGTAATGGGGCAGTTTTACAAACTGAAGAGTAGCAAATCTCCTGGACCGGATGGTATTCATCCCAGATTATTGATAAAAAATGAGCTTGCGGAGCTATTGTTAGTAATATGTACTTTATCCTTAAAATCAAGCATGGTACCGGAAGATTGGAGGGTGGCCAATGTAACGCCGATTTTTAAAAAAGGTTCCAGAGGAGATCTGGGAAATTATAGACCGGTGAGTCTGATGTCGGTGCCGGGCAAAATGGTACAGACTATTATTAAGAACAAAATTACAGCACATATTCAAAAGCATGGATTAATGAGACAAAGTCAACATGGATTTAGTGAAGGGAAATCTTGCCTCACCAATCTACTACATTTCTTTGAAGGGGTGAACAAACATGTGGATAAAGGTGAGCCGGTTGATATTGTGTATCTGGATTTTCAGAAGGGGTTTGACAAAGTACCTCATGAAAGACTCCAGAGGAAATTGGCGAATCATGGCATAAGAGGTAGTGTTCTATTGTGGATTAAAAACTGGTTAAAAGATAGAAAACAGAGAGTATGGTTAAATGGTCAGTATTTTCAATGGAGAAGGGTAGTTAGTGGGCTTCCCCAGGGGTCTGTGCTGGGACCACTGCTTTTTAACATATTTATAAATGACCTAGAGATGGGAGTAACTAGTGAGGTAATTAAATTTGCTGATGACACAAAGTTATTCAAAGTCGTTAAATCTCAGGAGGATTGTGAAAAATTACAAGAGGACCTTACGAGACAGTGCATCTAAATGGCAGATGACGTTTAATGTAAGCTAGTGCAAAGTGATGCATGTGGGAAAGAGGAACCCGAATTATAGCTACGTCATGCAGGGTTCCACATTAGGAGTTACGGACCACGAAAGGGATCTAGGTGTTGTCAATGATACGTTGAAACCTTCTGCTCAGTGTGCTGCTGCGGCTAAGAAAGCAAATAGAATGTTAGGTATTATTAGGAAAGGAATGGAAAACAAAAATGAGGATGTTATAATGCCTTTGTATCGCTCCATGGTACGACCGCACCTCAAATATTGTGTTCAATTCTAGTCGCCGCATCTCAAAAAAGATATCGTGGAATTAGAAAAGGTGCAGAGAATGGCAACGAAAATGATAAAGGGGATGGGACGACTTCCCTATGAGGAAAGGCTAAAGTGGCTAGGGCTCTTCAGCTTGGAGAAAAGGCGGCTGAGGGGAGATATGATAGAGTTCTATAAAATAATGAGTGGAGTTGAATGGGTAGATGTGAAGCGTCTGTTCACGCTTTCCAAAAATACTAGGACTAGGGGGCATGCGATGAAGCTACAATGTAGTAAATTTAAAACGAATCTGAGAAAATCTTTCTTCACTCAACATGTAATTAAACTCTGGAATTCAATGCCAGAGAATGTGGTAAAGGCGGTTAGCTTAGCAGAGTTTAAAAAAGGTTTGGACGGCTTCCTTAAGGAAAAGTCCATAGACCATTATTGAATGGACTAGGGGAAAATCCACTATTTCTGGGATAAGCAGTATAAAATGTTTTGTACTTTTTTGGGATCTTGCCAGGTATTCGTGACTTGGATTGGTCACTGTTAGAAACAGGGTGCTGGGCTTGATGGACCTACGGTCTTTCCCAGTATGGCAATACTTATGTACTTATGAACACGAGTTTACTGCTTGCTTTTCTGAGACTACTGCAGGCCCAACATGGCCGCCGGCAGTAGACCTGCCCCTAACAAGCACCATTTCCGGGAGTAAAAGATAACTCCCACGTGCTGCCCAGTTACCGCCAGGTTAGCGCGGGAGCCCTTATCACCACATGAATGGGTAGTTGTGAGGGATCTCTGTCGCATGGCCATGCGGTAAGAGTTCTCTTACCGCATGGCCATGTGTGTCTGTGGTCTTTTTATCCACTGCGGTAAAAAGGGTCTTCGCATGTGGGAAAAACAGCCTCCGCCTCCAGTGGGGGGCCCTTTTTCCTGCAGCTTGGTAATAGGAGCCCTCAGTTTTTTTCTCTTTCCAATTTCCTTTCTCCAACATGGTTTTATCATTAAAATGTGCATCTTCAGTTTTCACAATTTTGCCCTTGTTGCCGCCTCTGTCTTTCACAGGTGTTTCACTTTATATTACTGTTTTAATACCAGCTGCTATTTAGAATGGCAGGCAGCAAATAAAACCTGACACTTTGCAGCTTCTAAATTATATCATGTTTGAATTTTAATACAATAATTTAATGGCCAAGTCCTATGCTAATCAGAACTGAATTACTAAAAACATTGGGGACAAGTATTGTCTGTTTCATCTCCCCCCCCCCCCCCCCAAACTCTCTGTGGGGAAAAGTAATAAAACAGGCACCAATGTCCTTTAAGCAGCCTAAACCAAACTGTAGCTTGAAAAATGAGCACCATAGATATCAGCCTTCCTTAGGAACAATGTTCGAATATTATTTAATCATATGTTACATAGGAATGCAGTGTGGTGGCTAATAAATCAATAGTCCAGGCAAGCTGCGGACACCTGTACAAATGTTGTATTTAAACTGCAGAGAATTAGCAGGCAATTAAAATAATGCTAGAAACACTTGAATTAGGATAAGAATTGCTTTATTTAATTGGATTAGGGTTTCACTTTTTCAAGAGGCTTTTTTGCCTTGTACTGTAGAACCCTAAATAAACATAGCTGTCATTGTATTAATTTAATATTCCTCTGCTGCTATGTAATGAGATGGGATAAATCTCAAGTATCTACAGTAAAACATTCTTCAAGACCTCACTCATCATAGCTCTATTTTCTTGAGTCTTGAGATCTGCACTATACACTGTCATTGATGAATGTTTCACCGCTGATGTAAAGTGAAAGTGAAAATATGAATCCAAAATTTGGAGGGTCATGATAATGCCATTGGTTACATGCTGATTTCAGACTGAGAAGAATTTTCCAAGTCATTTTCATGGCCTTCCCTTGGTATAGCCACAAGTATGGAAGTTGTTCCATACAACATGTGCTTTTAGCAGCATTTAGATGAAACTGAAATATAACACACATAGGGCAAGATTTACTAAAGTGTGCAATAGTGCATAATAACATGCATTAATGCAACACTATTTACCAGAAATTTCACTTTATGTAACAAGACCTATATATTAAGGAGGTAATTCTTTAAGGAGCCACCTAGATTTAGACAGCATAAATGTGAGTAAATGGTGGCATTTCAGCCATTTACATGCGTAAGTGGCCACTTACATGCACAAATTACCTCATAAAATACTGACTAGCATAAAAGCATGCACCATGATTTGATGGTGCATATTTTGTTGGTGGACATGTGCATGGCCAGAGCATGGATGGAGTGTGCAAATAAATGACAGTACTCTATAATTTATGTGCATTCAGGCTAACATCTTTGTGCAGCGATAGGGCTGGTTTGATTGTGCCTTCAAAGCATGTTTTTTGCCACTTGTGTCAGTATTCTAGAAAGAAAAACAGGCACCTATTTTTCTGCATAGAATTGGTATGAAATAGGTGTCTGTTTATCAGTGTGTTTTTTTTCTAATGAAAAAGATGCTGGTACTCAAATGCCAGGCCATCCTTCAGGGGTGGGGTGATCACTGAGGGACCCATCCCACAATAGCCAGGCCCCCTGCAACCAGTCACAGAATCTATGACAAGGCAGAATTGTTTTATAGAGCCTGAGCTCTTTCATTAAAACTTGGGGATCATGGAAAAGGTGCCGGTACTCAGTACCCCAATTTACGTCCTCAAAAAAGCCCTGCTGTTTACCCTCTTATCCTAGATTATCTGTGATAGAATTACTCTCTTTCAGTGTTAGTGTGTTCTAGTGCACTTCAGTAAATCTAAACCATAGATTACTCTTGCAACATTAACAGTATACCCACGCAAAAACCAGGTTGAAACTTCCATGGGTACTTGGTACCTATGTCAATTTTCAAATTATGCATGCATCTTCTTTCCAAATTGGAGCAAAGTTCACAGGTAAAAGGTACCTGTAGACTTTGGTCGAACGGTGACAGTTTGAAGATTGTCATAAGCAAATAATGGCAAGCCTTTGTGGTCAATTTTTATATGGCGAATATCGTATCTAATGTTTTAAAAATTAGGACTAGCAAATTCAACATTGTGATGAGTAGAATAGGGATAAGCAGTAATGCTCTATAATGTTCGTGCCCATTGATAAATATCTAATATTTTTCTTTATATATATTGAAGAAAGTGAGGAGTGGGAACAGAATCAGGCTCTTCAAAACATTTACATTATACATGCTAATCCGTAGACAAAAGATTTCAAAAGATAAGAAAATATACCCTTACTCCAAGTTCCACTTTTTTGTGCATTCCTTTGTTGCCAACAGAACACTTCTCTGAATTGTTGTTCATAACAGAGTAGCTGACACAGGGCCCTGTTTATTAATGTGCACTAGCTTTTTTAGCGCGCATTAAACGCTAGAGATACCCATTTATTCCTATGGATGTCTCTAGTGTTAGTGCATGCAAATTTTTAGTGTGTGCTGTGACAAATATGAGGGGCCAGGCAGATCTAGAACCCAGGAAGCCGGAACGAGACGCTGGAAAGGCAGACATTTGAGGGAACTATTGAAGGACTACAGCTCCCAGCTTCCTCAGGGAGGATCACCTGACTCCTCTAGAATGGTTAACCCACACCACAATGACCAGAATTCTCGGAAGGGGGCACAAGACTCTCTTAGAGAGGGGAAATAGGACTACAAATCCCAGGTTCCCAAGGGAGAGTCCCATGACCTCTTTGAGCAAGCTAATGCTAAGGATTATGAACAGCTGCAAGGGGAGGAAGGACAAATAGAGCCCATGGAGTGGTTACTAGTGGAATGGATTGCAGAGACTCTAGAGGTGAATCATGTGGGGGCTGAAATAGAGCCCATGGATACTTCTGCCCTAGCAGTAAAGAGTGGGAAATCTAAGGATTTGTTAGCAACTTTGGTGGGGAGTTTGATGCAATACATAGATAGATAGCTTAATAGAAACCCCTGAGTAGGTTTCATGAAAATGTAGCTGAAGCCTGTCACTGAATCCAAGTGTGATCCATGGGGAGGATACCAGAAGTTTAATTGGTGTGAAAGGGTGGGGGTCCCCTTTTCTCAGGCATTGGCTGAGGGGAGGGCAAAGAAGGCTTGGGTTTAGAAGAAATCAAAATTGCTGAATGAACTTTTGGGGAATCCTCTGCATTTGATTTTGATGAATGAACTTCTGAGATTGCCTTGGGATTTGGAGAGGAGCAGGGGAACTGAGGACGGGGCGGCTGTCAGTACAAAAAGAGTCTTCCTTCTTGTTTGAATCCCCGTTTATAAGATAAACTGTAAGTGGCTGATGCTCCGAGCGAACTGAGCTTTTGGAGGCATATAGTCTTGGAGGAAACTGTTTCAATAAAACAAGGGAAAACTTTGTGTTTCATAGGAGCTGCTGAACCATTGGGAGTTTCCTAGAAAACCCGGTATGGAGCTGTGCTCTGGGACTGGACAAGGTACAGCAGCACAGCCAAGCTGCGGAGAAGTGGTGACAGTGCTAAAAACGCTAGCACGCTTACAGCACAGCTTAGTAAACAGGGCCCATAATTACAAATTGTTTAGGAATCATTTTTACTTTCCTATTATACCTTTTTCACTTTTACAACAAGCAGTAAAGGCTAATTCATTGGGAGACCCTTTTACAAAGATGCGTAAGGGTCTACGCAGGTGCGGCACACACAAAATCGGCATTACAACATGGCTAGCAAGTGTGCCTGGAAGTAATTCCGAGTTTGGCATGCACCAAAAACAAGCAGTAGAAAATAATTTTCTATTTTCTACTGTGGGGGCGTTCCCAGCGGTAATTGCCAGTTGGCGTGCGCTGGATGGTTAAGTCAATGGGTGATGTTAAGGGCTCAGGACATAAATAGACACTCGCTGGTTTTCATTTTGCTGCATGTCCATTTCTGGCCCAAAACAACCCCTTTTTCCCAGATGCGCTGGAGAAATGGTCCAGCGCATGTCCAATACACACGCCCACACTACCACAGGCCACTTTTTGGAACGCCTTTGTAAAAGGGCCCCTGGATACCTGGACCTGTAAGACAATCAGAAGATCTTACAAATATCTATATACAAAGTGTTGGGGTAAAACCTGGCTCTGGATTACCAAGATGGATGTCTCTAGCATTTACTGCACGCTTATTTTTAGTGCGCACTAAAAACACCAGCGCGCCCTTGTAAAAGACCCCCTTAACACTGAGTTTACCATGCAGCAACTGCTAGAATACCTCACAAGTCTTCACCACAGTTGTGCATTAGCTGTTATTGCACGATAAACCGCGTGTTTAGTGCTTAATGCACTTTACTAAAAGGGCCCCTAAATCATCTTATCAACCAAAATATGGATATTGCGTATAAAGTATGTTCAGAACAAATTACAAAGCCTAGTTCAACATTATAAACTAGACAGAAGAATGAAGTAAATTTAGGGGTCCTTTTACAAAGATGCGCTGAAAAATGACTTGCGGTAGTGTAGGCGGGGGTTTTGGTCATGTGCCGATTCATTTTTTTAGAACGCCTGTAAAAAAAGGCCTCTTTTTTTTGCCAAAAATGGATGTCCATTTTGGGTCTGAGACCTTATCACCAGCCATTGACCTAGCGGTAAAGAATCTGGGCGGTAATGACCTACGTGTGTCAAATGCCACTTGGCGCACATCCATTATGTGCGCCAGAAAATAAAAAACATTTTTCACACGTGTAGCGGATGTGCACCAAAATTGAAATTACCACAAGGGCCACACGGTAAGCAGGCAATAACTCTAATTTGGCGCGCGTTTGGCCCACGTAGGCGCCTACGCAGCTTAGTAAAAGGGCCCCTTACTTAATCATAGGAACATCTATATATATAAAACTCACCCTCAACGTTCTATTGTCTGCTGACGTCACTGAAGCCAAGGTTCGTATGTTCGAAGCTCTGAAGCCACAAAAATCACAGTCCCTGGGCCCTGCCCTCGCGTCAAACGTTATGACGTTGAGGGCAGAGCAGATTCTCACCTCCAACGTTCTACTCAGGCCACAAACTCCGGATTTCCACACTGTAGCTCTGCTCCGCCCTCGTGTCAAAATGCGATGATGTCGAGGGCGGGGCACGAAAACCGCCACCCACACAGAGCTACAATGGAAACAACAGCAGTGCATGCCACGAACCAGGTAAAACCGCGACGAGCCATGCAGGCTAACAAACCGTGTCGCTCCTGCCCCTCACCACAAATGAGCCACCTGCCGCCAGAACCACGTCGGACCCACCCCACCCCCAAGGAACAACAGCGGCGCGGATGACGGTCCTGCCCCCTCCCTCCGCCACACACGACACTCACAAACAACATCACCCCGCTCCTGCAAAAAACACATCTTCCCCCTCAAACGGAGACATTCAAAAGGTCAGAGGGAGGCAGGCGAGCAGGCAGCCAGCCTCAACTTCTGAGGGAGCCAGCCAGCCAGCCAGCCTCAACGTGGTGCAAGGGAAGAAGGGAGGGAGCCAGATGCATCATGCTGGCAGTGGCAGCAGGGAGGAAGCCAGATTGAACAACACAAGGCGACGGATGACCCTGAAAGGCTCAGGGAATGGGACTCACCACCCTCAGGCAGGGAAGGGGGGAGGGGAGGAAAGGGGGGGGGAATGACGGGGGTGGGGAGGGAATACAGGGGGCAAAAGGAAAGAGGGGGAACCCTGCCACACACTCTCATTCTCACACACACACTACCGCATTCACGCTGTCTGTCTCTCTCTCACACAGTCACTCACACACACACACACTCTCCCAAACATACACATTACCAAGAAACCCTTGCTAGCGCCCGTTTCATTGCTCTCAGAAATGGGCCTTTGTTTACTAGTAGTAGATAAATACCAAATGGTCTATCCACTTTGCCCTGCTAAAATAATCTTCCAATAATAAAACTTGATTGTGGGCACTGTTGTGCAAGAACATTGCGATTAGGTGAGTTGTAAAGACAGAGACAACAACTGAAGAATACAACTTTATTTTATTACCATAGGTTCAAGTATCATTCAAGGTATGAAAATATTTGTTGTTCTTGGTTGAGAGTGTCAGAATGACATCCTATAGTATATCTCCTATCAAACTGAGCTCTCTTTTTCATCAAGCACTGCCATTTCCTCCCCTCACCCTCCCCACTGACAGTTTGAACTTCGTGGGTGTGGCTTGGATCTCTTTCAGGGAGAGAAAACTAACAACTTATAGCAGCAGCTTCAGAGAGCATTTTCCATCTCACAGATAGGCTGCAGAGAATACCTTCTCCTGCTTTAGACTTAGCCTGGCCTCAGAATGACATCCTATAGTATATCTCCTATCAAACTGAGCTCTCTTTTTCATCAAGCACTGCCATTTCCTCCCCTCACCGTCCCCACTGACAGTTTGAACTTCGTGGGTGTGGCTTGGATCTCTTTCAGGGAGAGAAAACTAACAACTTATAGCAGCAGCTTCAGAGAGCATTTTCCATCTCACAGATAGGCTGCAGAGAATACCTTCTCCTGCTTTAGACTTAGCCTGGCCTCAGAATGACATCCTATAGTATATCTCCTATCAAACTGAGCTCTCTTTTTCATCAAGCACTGCCATTTCCTCCCCTCACCCTCCCCACTGACAGTTTGAACTTCGTGGGTGTGGCTTGGATCTCTTTCAGGGGGAGAAAACTAACAACTTATAGCAGCAGCTTCAGAGAGCATTTTCCATCTCACAGATAGGCTGCAGAGAATACCTTCTCCTGCTTTAGACTTAGCCTGGCCTCAGAATGACATCCTATAGTATATCTCCTATCAAACTGAGCTCTCTTTTTCATCAAGCACTGCCATTTCCTCCCCTCACCGTCCCCACTGACAGTTTGAACTTCGTGGGTGTGGCTTGGATCTCTTTCAGGGAGAGAAAACTAACAACTTATAGCAGCAGCTTCAGAGAGCATTTTCCATCTCACAGATAGGCTGCAGAGAATACCTTCTCCTGCTTTAGACTTAGCCTGGCCTCAGAATGACATCCTATAGTATATCTCCTATCAAACTGAGCTCTCTTTTTCATCAAGCACTGCCATTTCCTCCCCTCACCCTCCCCACTGACAGTTTGAACTTCGTGGGTGTGGCTTGGATCTCTTTCAGGGAGAGAAAACTAACAACTTATAGCAGCAGCTTCAGAGAGCATTTTCCATCTCACAGATAGGCTGCAGAGAATACCTTCTCCTGCTTTAGACTTAATCCTACCCACCCACCCCTAGAGTGACATGTCTTATATAACCTCCCTATCAACCCACTCATTACTTTACCTCACCCATTTCTATTCTTCTATCACCTTCTCCCACTACTCCAACCAGAGTTACACCTAATCACACTGACCACCCTTCAACATCTTCTGTCCTTCTGTGACTGTTCTCTTGTGCTTGACTGCTTAAATATTTTAAATTTAAATGCTTTACTTTTTGTCTATTAGATTGTAAGCTCTTTGAGCAGGGACTGTCTTTCTTCTGTGTTTGTACAGCGCTGCGTACACTTTGTAGCGCTCTAGAAATGTTAAATAGTAGTAGTAGTAGTAGAGAGTGTTTGTGATCAGTGATACATATGCATAAACTACTTTCCCATGGGAGTACAAATTAATTTTAGGCACCACTAATCAGGAATTAGACTCACATCATTTGCATAAATTATTGCAATGCAAGTGTGTCAGGCTGGGGGAGGGGTAAACAGCACAGCCTTGAATGAGATAAGTATCCTCAGCCCATTCAATAAGGCAGGTATTCACAACAAGTTTTGACTTTTTTATGATCAACAGAAGGCTAAAGCAAAGGACAGGACCTACCTTGACAATAAAAATGAAGAAGTCACCAGATCCAGCAAGGGAACTAAACGATTTTGTGTCTGCCTGGAAATATTTGTCTCTTGCCCTCACTTCATTAACCCAGTAACAGCAGCAACCAAAATGATCACAATTTCAGTTAAAAAGTCATTGACTAGGGGCTTGCAGAATATCTAATTGCAGACAGTACCAAATCTTCCTTGGAGAGAAAATAAGCAATGACACATATTACTGACCCTTCAGCCTCCCATCACCTACCCTGCACCTCTTTCCTCCTTCTCCTCATATTTGTAACCCAATCAGGAACAGAATATAAATATAATACATCAACACCCAGTTTATACATCTTCAGCCAGAGGGTGGGTGAGATGGTTGTTCCCTCTTTGCTTTTATGACAAAATTAAAACAAAAACATACAAAAAAGAAAATCATGGCTATACATTAAGAAACTGTTTTCATGACTCTCCACAATACTAAAAATAAGGGGTCCTTTCACCAAGCTGCAGGAAAAAGGGCTCTGTGCTGGTGGCAGGGGCTGTTTTCCCCACGTGCCAGGCCCTTTTTACCGCAGAGGGTTAAAACATCCCAGGACAAATAGCCATGCAGTAAGAGAACTCTTACCACATGGCCATGCGACAGGGAGCCCTTACTGCCACCCACTGAGGTGGTGATAAGGGCTCCTGCACTAACCCGGTGGCAGCATGCGTCGATGCCCGATTACCACTGGGTTATTGCAGCGCAAGCCATTTCTGGGGGTTTTCTCCCCCCCCTGGAAATGGCACACGGTCAGGGCAGGATTACCACTGGCGGCCGCATTGGGCCAACGGTAGTCCCGAAAGGGCTAGCAGTAAGCCTGTAATGAGCTTACTGATGCTCTGTAAAAGGGCCCCTGAGTTTGTGAACCTCTTTGAAAGATTTGTATTTTGGTAGAATGTATACACAAAAACCTTAATTAGATCTCATTCTAAACCTTGATGAGAGAAAAATAATCTCACTAAATACATAACTCAGGAAAAAGAGGATCTGTTTTTATTACTCAACAAAAAGATTCAAGCATCATTAGATGAAAATGTGAGTCCTTCATTCTGTAATCAATCTTCAAGAATTTTGGCACTTCTTCCTTACACAACAGTTTCAACTGTGGGATATTTACATAAGTATTGCCATACTGGGACAGACCAAAGGTCCATCAAGCCCAGCATCCTATTTCCAACAGTGGCCAATCCAGGTCACAAATACCTGGCAAAATCCCAAAAAATTACAAAACATTTTATACTGCTTATCCCAGAAATAGTGGCTTTTCCCCAAGTCCAATTTAATAATGGTCTATGGATTTTTCATTTAGGAAGTCATCCAAACCTTTTTTAAACTCTGCTAAGCTAATCACCTTTACCACATTCTCTGGCTTCTTTGCATAACCAGCCTAGTTCATATCTTTCCACAACATTCCAATAGAGTCTAGGTCAAGATTTTGACTTTACCAGTCAAAAACATGAAATCTCTTCTCCTTCAGTCATTCTTTTTGTAAATGTATAATGTATAGGATGTTGTCTTGCCACAAACCCACGTTTGGCTCATTTGCAGCTCATGAACAGCTAGCCTAACATTCTCCTCTATAACTTTCTAATTTATATAGAATTGATGCTTTCGTTACGATGGCAAGTGGTCTAGGTCCTCATGCAACAAACCGATGGTAGAAACCAGCAGTGACAATCAAGAGAAGGAAAGTAGCCAAGGAGACCAAATTCATTTAATCCAAAGCTTTATTGTGAGTCATCATAATTCATTAGGTGTACAAATGAGCTGACACAGCTGTGTTTCAGTGGATATCACCTGCATCATGGTTCTGTTGTCTCCCAAATGCACACATAAAATCAGGGAAGGATCTAAAAACTCCTAAGTTTTCTGCAGCTCAAAATTTGTGCCGCTCTAACTGAAGACCCCACATCATTCAACACCATGCTTGACAATCAGAAGGAGGTTTTTTCATCTCTAATTGTTCTAAATTTGCTAAAGTCTGGCTTTTGCCCTCTCCATTCCACAGAAGTTGCTCTTGACAGAGCCTCCAGTGATCTCCATATAACAAAAGTGATTCTCTTCTCATCTTCTTTGACCTATTTATTTTTATTTATTTATACATTTGTATCCCACATTTTCCAACTTAGTGGTAAGTTCAATGTGGTTTACAATTAACTTGAGAAGACAGTATCAAGTTGAGAGGGTCAACGTAAGCCTGGTTCAGTTATGTCTGTGGTCATGTGCTGCGGTGTGAAGGCCACAGCACATGAACATGTACTCAGTTAAATTTTGGGATTCTTCTCTATCTTGGTTTCCTTCTTATCTCTCCCATCGTACTGTCATATTTCTGATCTGAAGAAGGTATTGCCTTCAAAGCTAATAAAAAAAAATGTATTTTAGTCCAATAAAAAAGGTATCATCTTATTTTCTTTTCTTTGTTTTCTTTTTATTTATTACCTTTAAAAGAGGACTAACATGGCTACCATACCATTTTGCTATCACATTTAACAACCGTCATATTTCCCAAATCTTTACGCAGCATTTTTGTAATTTATTTGAACAGAAACATAATAAAACATCCCATTCACACAGGGAAAATGCAAATAGAGTTCCTAGATGCTGAAAGAACTCTTAAGCAGTTCTCACTGAATAATTATACATTTCATGAATTTATAGTTTAAACCAGCATCAAATAAAAAGTGATTTGTTCAATAGCCAGCAAGCAGCTTAGCTGGCTCAATACCTTCCTCTGAGTATTCACACTTTAGGTCCTTTGAAGAGACAAACAGAAAGGCATAGACAGGCACCCAAGTGAGCTCAGAACATTTCTTGTCAATCAGTGGCACATTTCAGTTCAAACATCACATGAAAGTGACAGCCATACAAAAGTAACCTCAGTGCTTTCCTCTTTACAAGTAATCCTATCCATTAGCAACCACATCAGCAGCTGATCTTGGGGTCATGAGTTAAACCTGTATCATCTCTTACTTTCTTAAACAGTTGAATGAAGGTAGCATTATATAAGAATAGAATATAATGCTATGGTAAGAGCAGGTTATGATTAGTTACCGGCCATGAATTCAGTCCTTTGTGGACCACCAATGCTTTTTAGGTACCGTAGAAAAATATTACTATACACTGCACAAATGCCCCCTTGTAGTTCATAATTTGGATATATTGGAGTGGCAAGAACAGCTGTTTGGTGAACCAGGAACAACAAACTCAATTCTCACAAAGCCCAAGATTTTTAAGAATTGTGTTCTTACATCATAGAATTTTAATCTATAATGTATTCTTTGTTTTGTTTTATTTTTATTTATTACCTTTAAAAGTGGATTAACATAGCTACCACACCATTTTGCTATTCTGTGCAGTTAACTGTGAAGTTAACAACTACACATTATGCACTTCTGAGGGCTGCAGCTTTTTCAGTTGCAGGGCCGGTTTTATGGAATACTTTGCCTGGCTATCTCTGACTCTGTGAGCATACAGGTCAATTTAGGAAGCTTTTGAAAACCCATTTTTTTGAACAGGCATTCTCTATGTGATGCCGTTAGAGACCAGATGCATTCTATGTATTTGCAAAGGTGGACAGAAAAAAAAATATGACAGCCAGCATGGTTAAAATGTGAAGTAAAAGAGGCTATTACAGCCAAAAGATTGTCCTTCAAAGAATGGAAAAAGGACCCAAATTACTACTTAACATTCCTAGAGCGCTACTAGGGTTACGCAGCGCTGTACAGATTAACATAAATTAACATAAATTAAGAAAATAAGTAGGATCGTAAGCACTGGCAAGTCAGATGCAAAGCATTAATAAAGAAGGCTAAAAGAGAATATGAAGAGAAACTTGCCACAAAGGCTAAAACTCAGAGTAACAACTTTTTCAGGTACATCAGAAGCAGAAAGCTTGCAAGAAAATCTGTGGGACTGTTAGATCATGAAGGAGCAAAAGGGGCACTCAGGGAGGATAAGGCCATAGTGGAGAAACTGAAATGAATTCTTTGCTTCGGTCTTTACGGAAGAAGATGTAAGAGATCTGTTTGTACCAGAAATGGATTTCAAGGGTGATAATGTGGAGGAATTGAAAGAAATCTCAGTGAACCTGAAAGATATACTGAGCCAAATTGACAAATTAAAGAGTAGTAAATCACCTGGACCGGATGGCATGCATCCAAAGGTACTCAAAAAACTCAAGCATGAAATTGCTGATCTGCTGATAGTAATATGTAACCTGTTGTTGAAATGATCCATAGTATCTGAAGATTGGAGGGTGGTCAATGTGACGCTGATTTTTATAAAGGGTTCTAGGGGTGATCCGGGAAATTACAGACATGTGGAATGCAGTGGTATATTATAAAAATGCACTTGCCTTTTTTTTTATTACTACTATTTCACACAGATGTATTGAATAATGAGGGAAGGGCTTCCTTCATCCAGAAGTTCTATCCAGAGTCAGTCTAAATGTAACAACACTGTCCAGTTCAGCACACTATTAGCTGGCAAGTTATGTTCAATGGAAAATAAATCTGTTGGCTCAGTCTGCTTGCTATGTGAATATTCCATAACTATTTCATTATTGCTACCAAATATTACATATTAAGGGCATTTGCTTTGAACTCTGGAGGGCACTATATGCCGTGCTTACCACTGCCAGCTCAAAGTTCCAGCCCCAGCTGCAGCCCCCCAGTCCTTCCACAACAGCCCCCTTTTTGTTCCTGCCACCCTGCATTTAAATCTTTTACCTCAAAGTCAAAGTAGTGGTGGCAGCATCAGACAGTGAAAGAAGCAGGCTCGCCTCGAGCATTCCCTTCCCTCACAGTGTCCCACCTTCTTTCCTGTTTCCGAGAGGGCGAGACACTGTGAGGGAAGGGAAAGCTCGAGGCGAACCTGCTTCTTTCACTGTCTCCTGTTGCCGCTGCTGCTTTGACTTTTAGGTAAAATATTTAAACACAGGGTGGCAGGAACAAAAAGAGGGGCTGTCAAAGGAAAAGAGGGTGGGCAGGTGGAGGGCTGGGGTTGGAACTGGAGCTAGCAGCAGCTGCGAAGGAAGCTAAGGCGGAAACTCAGGGGCTGAAAAGGGGTGCAGGTGGGGGCTGGGGTGAATCGCTGGACATGGAACGGAGGATAGGAGGCAAAAGAGAATCACTGGACAGAGATTGGAGGGGAGGGCAGAGGAGAATCACTGGATATGGATGGGAGGGGAGGACAGAGGAGAACTTCTGGACATGGATGGGAGGGGAAGGCAGGAGAGAATCGCTGGACATGGATAGGAGGGGAAGGCAGGGGAGAGAGGAGAATTACAGACATGGGTGGATGGAGGTGAGGGCAGGGGAGAGAGAAGAATCGCTGGACATGGATGGGAGGGGAAGGCAGAGGAGAGAGGAGAATTTCTGGACAAAGATGGAAGGAGAGGATGGCAGGGGAGCGAGGAGATATGCTGGACATGTATGGAAGGACAGGAGGACAGGGGAGAGAGGAGAACTGATGGACAAGGATGGATGCAGGGGAGAGAGGAGAATTTCTGGACATAGATGGAAGGAGAGGATGGCAGGGGAGACAGGAGAACTGCTGGACATGGATGGAAGGAGAGGAGGCCAGGGGAGAGAGAAGAACTGATGGACAAGGATGCATGCAGGGGAGAGAGGAGAATTGCTGGAGATGGATGGAGGAGAGGTCAGGGAAGAGACAGAAGACTCACTGGACATGGATAGATGGAGGGTGGGCAGGGGAGAGAGGAGAATTTCTGGACATGGATAGATGGGAGGAGAGGGCAGGGCAGAGGCGAGAGAATTGTGTTGGACATGGATGGAAGGGAAGAGAGGAGAATTTCTGGACATGGATGAGAGGGGAGAAAGAAGAATTGCTAGACATGTAGAGATGCAGAAGGGGGAGAAAGGAGAATTGCTGGAGATGGATGGAGGGGAGGGCAGGTACAGAGTAGACTCATAGGACATGGATAAGGAGAGTGAAGGGGAGAGAGGGAAGAATTGCTGGACATGGATGGAGGGGAGTGCAGGGGACAGAGGAGAGTTGCTGGATATGGATCGATAGAGGGGAGGGCAGGAGAGAAAGGGAGTTGCTGGAAACGGATGGAAGTGTGGGAATGAGAGAGAGGAGAATTGCTGGACATGGATGAATGGAGGGGAGGGCAGGGGAGAGAGGAGATTGCTGGACATGGATGGAGGGGAGACAGGAGAATCGCTAGACATGGCGGGGAAGGAAGGTGAGAGAGGAGAATCGCTGGACATGGAGAGGGGCAGGGGACAAAGGAGAATTGCTGGACATGGATGGAGAGGAGAGCAGGGGAGAGAGGAGAATTGCTGGATATGGATGGAGGAGATGGAAGGGGTAAGAGGAGAACTGCTGGACATGGATGGAGGAGATGGCAGGGATGAGAGAAGAATTGCTGGACATGAATGGAGGGGAGGGCAGGGAAGACAGGAGAATTGCTGGACATGGATGGAGGAGGGGAAGACAGAGGAAGGAGATGCACATGGATGGAGGGGAAGGGAGAGAGAAATGCTGGACATGGATGGAGGGAGGGGAGGGAAGACAGAGGAAGGAGATGCACATGGATAGAAGGGAAGGGAGAGAGGAGAAATGCTGGACATGGAGAATGCAGGGGAGAGAGGAGAATTGCTGGACATGGATGGATGCAGGGGAGGCCATGGAAGAGAGGAGACTTGATGGACAGGATGGATGGAGTGGAGGGCAGAGGAGAGAGAAGAATTGCTGGACATGGATGGATGGTGGGGAGGGCAGGGGAGAGAGGAGAATCACTGGACATGGATGGAGGGAAGAGAGAACTGCTGGACATGGAAGGGAGGGGAGGGCAGGGGAGAGAAGAGAGAATTGTGTTGGACATGGATGGAAGGGAGAGAGGAGAATTTCTGGACATGGATGAGAGGGGAGGGCAGGGGAGAAAGAAGAATTGCTAGACATGTAGAGATGCAGAAGGGGGAGAAAGGAGAATTGCTGCAGATGGATTGAGGGGAGGGCAGGTACAGAGGAGACTCATAGGACATGGATAAGTACATAAGTACAAAAGTAATGCCATTCTGGGAAAAGACCAAGGGTCCATCGAGCCCAGCATCCTGTCCACGACAGCAGCCAATCCAGGCCAAGGGCACCTGGCAAGCTTCCCAAACGTACAAACATTCTATACATGTTATTCCTGGAATTGTGGATTTTTCCCAAGTCCATTTAGTAGCGGTTTATGGACTTGTCCTTTAGGAAACCGTCCAACCCCTTTTTAAACTCTGCTAAGCTAACCGCCTTCACCACTTTCTCTGGCAACGAATTCCAGAGTTTAATTATACGTTGGGTGAAGAAAAATTTTCTCTGATTTGTTTTAAATTTACTACACTGTAGTTTTGTCGCATGCCCCCTAGTCCTAGTATTTTTGGAAAGCGTGAACAGACACTTCACATCCACCTGTTCCACTCCACTCATTATTTTATATACTTCTATCATGTCTCTCCTCAGCCGTCTCTTCTCCAAGCTGAATAGCCCTAGCCTCCTTAATCTTTCTTCATAGGGAAGTCGTCCCATCCCCGCTATCATTTTAGTCGCCCTTCGCTGCACCTTTTCCAATTCTACTATATCTTTCTTGAGATGCGGCGACCAGAATTGAACACAATACTCAAGGTGCGGTCGCACCATGGAGCGATAGAACAGCATTATAACATCCTCACACCTGTTTTCCATACCTTTCCTAATAATACCCAACATTCTATTCATTTTCCTAGCCGCAGCAGCACACTGAGCAGAAGGTTTCAGTGTATTATCGATGACGACACCCAGATCCCTTTCTTGGTCCGTAACTCCTAACGTGGAACCTTGCATGACTTAGCTATAATTCGGGTTCTTTTTTCCCACATGCATCACCTTGCACTTGCTCACATTAAACGTCATCTGCCATTTAGCCGCCCAGTCTCCCAGTCTCATAAGGTCCTCTTGTAAATTTTCACAATCCTGTCGCAATTTAACAACTTTGAATAACTTTGTGTCATCAGCAAATTTAATTACCTCGCTAGTTACTCCCATCTCTAAATCATTTATAAATATATTAAAAAGCAGCGGTCCTAGCACAGACCCCTGAGGAACCCCACTAACTACCCTTCTCCATTGTGAATACTGCCCATTTAACCCCACTCTCTGTTTCCTATCCTTCAACCAGTTTTTAATCCACAATAGGACATTTCCTCCTATTCCATGACCCTCCAATTTCCTCTGTAGCCTTTCATGAGGTACCTTGTCAAACGCCTTTTGAAAATCCAGATACACAATATCAACCGGTTCCCCTTTGTCCACATGTTTGTTTACTCCTTCAAAGAATTGAAGTAAATTGGTCAGGCAAGATTTCCCCACACAAAAGCCGTGCTGACTCGGTCTCAGTAATCCATGTCCTCGGATGTGCTCTGTAATTTTGTTTTTAATAATAGCCTCTACCATTTTCCCCGGCACTGACGTCAGACTCACCGGTCTATAATTTCCCAGCTCTCCCCTGGAGAGTGAGGGGGAGAGAGGGAAGAATTGCTGGACATGGATGGAGGGGAGTGCAGGGGACAGAGGAGAGTTGCTGGATATGGAAGGATAGAGGGGAGGGCAAGGGAGAAAGGAGAGTTGCTGGAAATGGATGGAAGGGAGGGAAGGAGAGAGAGAGAAGAACTGCTGGACATGGATGGAGGGGAGACAGGAGAATCGCTGGGTTTTCCATTAAGAAGGATATTGCAGTTCTGTATGTTTACTGCTGCCTTTTTAAAGGTACAGCTACTGATATTTGGGTGTTCAGAATTGGTGCTAAGTTTGATACATATTTTATTTATTTATTTATTTTTTGTTATATTTGTACCCCGCGCTTTTCCCACTCATGGCAGGCTCAATGAGGCAGGCAATGGAGGGTTAAGTGACTTGCCCAGAGTCACAAGGAGCTGCCTGTGCCGGGAATTGAACTCAGTTCCTCAGTTCCCCAGGACCAAAGTCCACCACCCTAACCACTAGGCCACTCCTCCACTCCATAGGCTCTGAAAAGGGATTTTGTCTCAGGATTTGGTAGACTATCCTTATTTGTCTGCTCCTTCTTAAGGAAAATTGGGTGGAAGGAACACTGTCAGGAACTCCAGGGACTTGAACTGATTAATGCCCGCTTCAGAAAGGAGAGAAAGCAGTAGAACCAGAGGAAGGGACAAGATAACTTATTTTACTAATACAGCTTAATAAAGCATTTTATATGTGTTATAAAGCAGAGTTGAGGGATATGTGCCACTGCAGTAATTATTTTCCAGGATATTGAGATGTGTGCTGAGAGGTTAACCAGACTCATCTACTATAATGGCAAAGTTTAAGTTATGGGATAATGCAACGTCATTTAAAAATGTCAGTGCTTCCAAGGTTTCCATAAGGGTGCATATGGTTTATGTTGATGCAAGATAGACTTTTAGTTGCAAATCCGTTATCAAGTGCACTCTAAGGCAATATTTAGGAGTATACCAAGCACTATTCATACCTATATGCCTTGATTTTTGCAGCCACTTCATTAGTAAACCATAACAGTTTCCTTTTCTCTTACTTTCATTTATTTTCCCTTTCATAAAGATCAGTAGACCATATTACAGCCCCTTTCAGCTTAGCCCACTGTTGTTCCAGTTCCTCTTATTTTTTTTCCACCCTCCCAGGTCCTTCTTTATTTACTTCCCCATTTTACTGAAGTCAGCTTGTTGAAGTACAGAATTTGAATTTGGTGTGACTAGACTCCACCAAGCTTTTATATCAAATCACACAGTCGTGATCATTGCCTCCTGTCACCACCTGGACGTTAGACACACTTTCTCCACCTGTGAGTACTAAATCCAGTGTTGATCTTCCCTTAGTGGGTTTCATCAACATTTGTCTGAGCAAAGCCTTTGTAAGGCATCCATTACCTTTCTTTATATTTCCAGATTTGCATATGGGATACTCCAGTCCACATCTGGTAGATCAAAGTTACCCGGT
Source organism: Microcaecilia unicolor (assembly GCF_901765095.1). NCBI lineage: Eukaryota > Metazoa > Chordata > Amphibia > Gymnophiona > Siphonopidae > Microcaecilia > Microcaecilia unicolor. Next base: position 697,680,291 of record NC_044031.1, read on the forward strand.
ATCATCACTTCTCCTTTATTTCCACCTTTGCAATATCGCATCAGATTTCTGTCCAGCTCTTCTATTTGAGCTGGAGGTCTGTAGGCTACAGCGCTGTGGATGATCATTCCATCTTCAATGTCAACAAATATTGCCAGGTGTTGCTCAGTCTCAAAACAGGTATGGAGCTACCACGTCATGCACTACACGCATCATGGCTTCTCTTCTAAAAATATTGTGAAACTGTACTGACATCAATTTAAAAAACACTCAATCATATCCGTTCTGTAAGATCTATATATAAAAAAAACATCATCCGGATCCTATGACAACTAAAACAAAATGCCACTTCAAATGAATTCAATAAAAGGACATTTTAGTTGACGCAAAAGAGAGAACTTCTCTAATCAAGCTCATCCAACCATAATAAAAGTTGCCATTTCCCTTGTAAAAAATATGAACAGACCTTAAAAACCTTGCTGTAGGTCACGTGATGCGCTGAGAGCGTAAGCTGCGTAGAGGCTGAGCTCCAGGGACCCCACTCACCATATGGCCGAAAATCGCCGGAAAATTTAAGAACTAAAACTTTAAAACTTCAATTATAGCTGCGGGAAGGTGCATGGACCAATATTTGGTCGCGATGCCAGCTGGAACAGCGAAACGCAGCACGAAAATAGAGAAAGGAAAGTCCTCATCTCCCCCGGCGGAGCCTAAAATGGCGGACGGGGCACATTTGGCGCGTGATGAATTTACAGACCGCCAGCTGGCCCAGATTGCGAAGGTGATCGAGACGGCTCTGGAAACGCGGTTCGACAGCTTAGAAGTACATCTGGGAAAGCTGGACGCCACTATTGAGGGGTTAGCAACGCGCACTCAAACGCTGGAACAGCGTGTGTCGGACATGGAAGACACGTGGCAGACCACAGAACCGAAGCTCACGGAGTTGGAAAAACAGGTTAACATGCAGGCAGCAAAAATTGACGACCTAGAGAACCGTGCAAGGCGTTCCAATTTGAGACTGGTGGGCATTCCCGAAACTGTGCTGGAGAAAAATTTGGGGCCTGCCCTGGAAAAATGGTTACAGCAGGAATTTGCATTATCAGACAGTAGGGGAAGCCTCAGTATCGAAAGAGCCCACAGATTGGGACGCTATCAAGAAGGAAAGAAGTCACATGTGGTTATTCTCAAAGTCCATAATTATATCCATAAAGAGGAAATCATGCAGGGATTTAAGTCCAAGCGGGGCAATCTGACCTTTGAAGGACATGAGATTTTGATTTTTCCAGATTATTCGGCTGGGCTACAGGAAAAGAGAAGAAGATTTCACCCAATATGCACAGCCCTAGTGGAAAAGAAGATTCGTTTTTCACTGTCTTACCCAGCTGTCCTCAAAATCCAAAGGAATGGGAAATGGCACAGTTTTGAGTCGGAGAAGCTGGCTGCAGCCTTTATAAATAAGAATAGTGATGATCAGACTCCCACAACATGAAGACTGCCGGACTGCCGGCTTGGAGTGGATTTTCCTAGACAGAGGAGTAGTATCTGGACAATATTACAGGACATTCATACAGGGTATGTGATGTTGAATAACAGTGACAGATATCTGAATGTGGGGAGTGGGGTCCCTAGCAGATAAGTGACCGAGTAACACCTAGATGGTGTACAAGAAGGGATTTGGAGAAGGGGGGTTGGGGGGGGGAGGGGGAGGGAGATCTAGGGAAAGGAAAGATGGAATGATTGTGCTGGAAGTGAGAGTGGGAAAGTTGGCATTTACTTTTGTTGGGAGGACAGGAGGCCGGGGAAAAGATAATAACAGAGCTGGAAATTGGAGGCAGACAGCCTTGGGGGAGGCTGGGCTCCCGAGGCTGTGTTTGATGGGAGAACTTGGGATAGACCAATTCTTAGCTATTAGAGATGCAGGGTAAAACTGGGTTGAACATCCTTTCCTGGAATGTATCAGGGATCACCTCCCCGGTGAAAAGATACAAAATCTTATCACAATTGAGGGCGCATGGGGCGGATATTGCCTGTCTCCAGGAGACAAAACTGTCTGATGAAGAACACACAAAACTTTGTCAACAGTGGGTGGGGGAGTGTCACTACTCCTCTTCGGGAAATAGAAGAAGTGGAGTGGTGATCTTGGTTAAGAAAGGTATCCCCTGTCACTCCAAACTGATATTTAAAGATAAGGAGGGGAGAGTAGTGCTGGTGCTCATCAATTATCAGGGAACAAAGTTCTATCTTTGTACTGTTTATGGTCCAAATAATTATAGCCCACAGTTTTTTCAATCGATAACAGCACTTGGGTTACAATATGCTGATGCCCCTTGGGTCTGGGCCGGGGATTTTAACCAGGTCATAGACCCAGAAATGGATAGATCCTCCCCGAGGGCTATAGCAGCACTGGGCCGCGGGAAGGGTTTACCAGCCTTGTGTAGAGCGCTGCACGTGGTCGACCCTTGGCGCTTGTTGCACCTGGATGCACGAGATTACACCCACCAGTCTAAAGCACATGCTACCTGGTCTCGGCTTGACTATATTCTGCTAACGCAGTCTTGGTTTTTTAGAGTAAGGAAAGCTTTTATAGGTCCCACTGAGATTTCAGACCACGCGATAATTGGGTTAGAGCTGGATTTAGAGGTTAGAGGATCGGGTGGTGGATTTTGGCGGTTCCCCTCATATCTCTACCAGGACCCAACATTTGTAGATCATATGAGAAACCGTTGGAAGTTCTATGTAGAGACAAACGCACAATCTGAGGTGGCGCCAACAATATTTTGGGAGGCTTCAAAGGCGGTCCTTAGGGGAGAGGTCATTGCCTTTATGAGCGCCCGGAAAAAACGCTTAGCGGCGGGCATTTTACGTTTAGAATCAGCATATAAGCTTGCAAAGAAGCGACATATAGTTAACCCAACTAAAGAAAATCAAGAAACCATGGTAGCAGCTTTGGTAGCATTAAATACAATGATTCATGAAAAATATCAAAGCTTATACTATGCGAGGAGGCTTAATTTTCAAAGATACGGCAATAGGTCGGGTAGGTTATTAGCACATATAGCAAGAACTAAGAAAACAAACTCCTTTATTTCATGTATCCAATTGCAAAATAGGTCTCGGCTGACACAGCCAGCGGAGATTGTAAAAGCGTTCCAGAAATATTTTACAGAAATATACTCTGAAACAGGGAAACACCAGGGCCCTCTTATACAAGATTATCTTGAAGATGCAGGCATGCCGCGGTTAGAGCCGCAGGTTTGTGATTCCATAGCACAACCCATAAGGGCGCAGGAAATTCAACGGGTGGTAAAATCTCTCCCTCTGAAATCGGCTCCGGGCCCAGATGGTTTTTCGAGTGAATATTACAAAATTTTGGGCCTGGAGTTGATTAAACCCTTAATATCATACTTTGAGGCGGTGGTGGAACGAGGATGGTTTTCACCCGGTGAAAATGAAGCACTTCTTACACTGATTCCTAAGCCGGGTAAGTCCCCAGACCAATTAGAAGCGTATAGACCCATATCATTATTAAATGTGGATATAAAAATCTTGGCCCGAGTTTTGGCAGATAGGCTTGCCCAGCATTTGCCATCCTTAATTGGGAAGTATCAGGTGGGTTTTGTTAAGGGGCGTCAAGCAACGGTGAATGTACGGAAAGTGTTGTTGTCTATTGCACGTAGCCAGGCCATGGGAGAGAGGTTGATGTTGGTGGGCCTAGACGCCGAAAAAGCATTTGACAAGGTGCAGTGGGCCTACCTGTTTCAGGTTCTGGAACATGTCGGAGTAGGGGGATGGTTTATGGAGGCGGTTTTAACACTATATAGCAATCCCTCTGCTAGAGTAATTACAAATCGGCTTCAATCAGCCCCATTTCAGTTACAGAGGGGTACTAGGCAGGGCTGTCCCCTATCGCCCTTATTGTTTTTACTATACTTAGAACCGTTGCTTAGAACGATCATAAGAGACCCGGAGGTGGGGGGGATAGCCATGCCATCGCTGGAGGTCAAGATGTTGGCTTTTGCCGACGACATCCTTTTGACATTGACTAATCCCGCATCCTCGGTGCGACACTTAATGGAGAATTTGGACGAGTTTCAGTTTTTGACAGGGTTCACCTTAAACTATCATAAATCCGTAGCTCTCCCTATACAGGTGGACATTAGATTACAGTGGGAGGGGAATTTTCCTTTCCAATGGGCACAGTCTAGTATCAAATACTTGGGGGTACACATTCCTGCAGATTTAGCAGAACTTTATGAGGTCAACATGGGACCCCTAAAAGAGCGTGCGTTGGAATTCTTGCAGAGGTGGCAGGCTCTTCCCATCTCATTACTGGGACGTATAGCGCTTTATAATATGGTTCTCTTCCCAAAGTGGACTTATATATTTCAAATGCTGCCATTTCATATGAGGCCACGGGATGTACAGTGGCTGCGGAAAAAATTGACAAATTTTATATGGCAGGGAAAGAGGGCCCGTATGCCCTTTGAGAAAGTGTTGTTACCCCGCATAAAGGGGGGGTTGGGACTACTAGACATAAAGTTGTTCTCCCTGGCCAGTAGTATGAGACACCTGTCAGACTGGTTCCGCTCCACAAATTTTTTCTCCTGCACAGAGACAGAGGTGACAATCCTGGGAAAAATGCAATTTTCCTATTGGCTCCATGCGCCCTCCAGAGATTTGCCGGGGTTGGGCCCCTATCGACCGATATTTTTGCCCCTGAGAACTGCGTGGAGATGGATGGGCAAGATATTGCGGGTGGATACCAAAATCTCGCCTTTGCTGCCCTTAAAGGGTAATTTAGCCTTTCCCGCGGGTGGTGATTTGGTTCCTTTCCAGAGGTGGGCAAAAAGGGGAATTAGGTACTTATTCCATGTGGTCTCTGAACAAGGGACATTAAAATCATTTGAGAACCTGAAGGAAGAGTATGGATTGGGTGTGAATGACTGGTTAGCATATACACAATTACGACATTATGTAAACTCTTTGCCGGCAGAATCATTAAAAAATATCGCTTGGGAAAAACTGAGTGAAGCATTGGGTTTTGAGGCTCAATCACGAGTCCCCCTGAGCTATTTCCATCGAGGTCTGAGGGACTCATTACAACAAATTGACTGTTCCCGGGTGGCACAGGCCTGGACTGAGGAATTACAGAGTAAGTTATACCCTGAACAGATTGAAAAATGTCTAAAAAATATGACCTCGGTGACGGACAATGCTACCTGGTGGGAGCTACAATATAAATTTCTGCTTCGGCTGCACGTCTCGCCACACAGAGCATATAAAGCCACGCTTCGAGAAGTGGACAATTGCCCAAAATGTAAGGAGGATATGGCTCATCTGGGGCACATGTATTGGTCATGCGCACCAGTTAAAAACTTTTGGATGGAATTGAGTGAACATGTCTCCAAAATATGGAATCGCACTTGGACACCAACGCCTAAGCAACTGTTTGACCTTTTTGATATACAGCGGCCAGTGCCGGCAGGTCTCACGGCATTTTTGAAGAGGACAATATTAATGGCAAAACGTGTCATATTACAGTTATGGTTGGTAAATGATCATCCAAGTGTCGCACACTGGAGGTCCGCAATGATTCAGGCCTGTGCCATCGAAAAGAAAGGCATAAAAGACTTAGCCTCCAAGAGAGGTGATCAGTTTTGTCATGTTTGGTCTCCATTTTGGGACACTCTCACGCCAGTAGCAAGAAGTAAAATTTTGAACTCTTGAAGAAAGGTGGGGGGAGGGAGGGGGGGGATAGGGATAGAGGGTTGGAGGGGGGGAGGGGGGGGATAGTTCTGTTCAAAAAATGTTATAAAAACTCAGACAGGCTGCATATCAAGTTGTATTGTATCTAATGTGTTTAAAGTTATTGATCTGTCTGAATAATAAATAATAAAAAAAAATAAAAATAAAAACCTTGCTGTAAAGTACAAACAGAATATCACACCCTATCCAAAACCTAACATTAAAGGACAGTAGGATCACTGCAAAAGTGCTTACCAGGCTAGTATCAATTATTCAAGGACAACACTAGCAGCATCAAAATGCTGATCATGAAAAATACAAAAGCTGCTGCTGTGGCTTTTTAAAATAGATCTCCCTGTAGGGAGAGTGGAAAGATGGTGACCCGAGGCTCGTACGCTCAACGGCCCAGCTGTCCTCTGAAGTTCTGTCTTTGTTTACTTGAAGTTTCCTCTTTGCATTTGCAGTTGCCTTAACTGAGAGGAAGGGGACAATGGGGGGTCAGCCGCCGATGGCCAGCGTTTTGTCCCCTGTGCAGCAAGTGTGGGACCGCTGTGCGACGAGCTGCCCATAGATGACTGGGTTGATGAGTCCTTTGGTTAGCACCCGAGAAGGAGCATCAATGCTCTTGGACCTGGAAACAACTTCATCGCTCTCAAATCATTTAACCACCATGCCCAAAGGAGTGGAGGAGTGTGTTAGGAGTGTATGCTGAAACGGAAGTCGTTTACAGCTGAACCCGTGTCAGCGGTGCCACTCCTAAACCCGTAAGAGCTATCAGCTTGGAGTTTTGGGCTCCCGTGGAGGTTACATTGAATATCATCTGGAAGGCGCGCCAGGACCTAACGGTGGTAGTAAATAATTTTGCTTCAGATATAATCTTATTAGTGAGCCACATGGATAATCTAATCGAATCCTTGGAGAATGAAAAATTGATATAGCAAATGAAGTTCTACAGGAATAGGAAACGGTTAAGATTTTGAAAATGTTAATAGACCAGAAAAATTTGAACAAAATGAATATTATTACAGATGATTAATATCGAGATTGTTGTTTTCCCAGAGTTCCGGGTATGACTCCTAAAGTTTTTTTTCCTCTGAAATGATTCTTCTTAGTATATTAATTCAAAAGGAGTGAAGCCTGTGAAACTGGGATTACTTTAATCAGTGGGAATTGGTTTAGAGATTCATGTGTTTGTATTGTTAAATAATTTCTGGTTTTAAAAGAGAAAAAAATGAAATCAGGTGTATTATTTCCACTAATATTGGACAATAAGTATGTTTCCAACGAAATTAATTGACTATACACCGTCTTGGGTTTGAAGAAGCGAATCAGATGATCAATGTGGAATAATGATTTAGATAAATAATAACTGGGGATAATCAGGTTAATACCACGTTTTCTTTGTTTACTGTTGTTTAATTGATCTCCTTGTCTTGTTTCACTCTCCCTATTTATTTTGTGGTCTAAGAAAGAGAAAGATTGTATATAATCCATTTGTCTAGTTGAGATTGTTTTCTTCTAATGTATTATTGTACAGTCATCTCTGTATTACTGTTTGCAAATGACCCTTGTAAAATGAAACATTATAAATAAATGATAAAAAATAAAAGCTAAAATAGATCTCCCACCAGTGAAAGGATGATGCCATATGGCCATGTTGGGTATTTTATTCTTTTAAGTGTCAATAAAAGAATAAAATAATTTTTATGTAATAATATTTGACTGGTTGATTTCACATTTTTAAGAGTCTACTTTGTTGGTCTGTGATGAAATTCAAAAGGAGCATCAACAAGATTTGAATCCTGGCTTTCCTGGTTCTCTGCCCACTGTTTTAACCAGTGTACCAATGTTTAGAAGCAAACATGGGTGCTAGAGGCCATAAGAGTCGAACTAGCATCCTCGTTAGTGAGTGCAGAGTGCTCAGACGCTTTAACGTGGGAAACAATGAGCATGCCAAAGACTGATGCAAATCGTATGCTAATGTAGTCAAACATGTTAATTAGCTCATTTCTTATTCCCTCCCAATGCCAGTGGCGTAGCCAGAAGGCAATTTTTGGGTGGGCCAACAGGTTGGATGGGTGGGCACTAGACAGTGGTGTGCTGGTAAATGTTTAACAACAGGCTTTCTCCCCCGTCCACCCCTGCACCCCTCGTCCACCTCTGCGCCCCCCCCCCCCCGTCCACCTCTGCGCCTCCCCTCAAAATTGCAGAGCTGGCTATAGCTGGAGAGAGAGCCTGGGGGGGGGGGGGGGGCAATGCATTACTCTCTCCAGGAAAAAAAATTGAATGATCCCAGGTTCCAATCTAATTCATGTTTAATGTGGGATAAAATGCCATAAATAAGTAAATAAGTATAAACTTTTAACGTTGAGCACCTGATTCTCAAAGTGCACATATTCCAAACACTATAATGAAAATAAAATGATTTTTTCTACCTTTGTTGTCTGGTGACTTTGTTTTTCTGATCATGCTGGCCCAGTATCTGATTCTGCTGTTATCTGTCCTCTTAACTCCGTTTCCAGGGCTTCCTTTCCATTTATTTCTTTACTTTCCTCCTTTCTTCTTCATTTCTTGCCCTACATCCGTAAGTAAAAGCTGGGTCCTCCGCAGACTTGACTGTCCAGTGAATCCAGCTTCTGCCTATTTTCTCCATCCATGAGCAGTTTTTCTCCTCTCTTCCTTTTCCCTCATCTCATCTCCTTCCTCTCTCTTCTCTTCCCTCCCCTCCATCCATGTCCAGCATTTCTTCTCTCCCTTCCCTCTCCTCCATCCATGTCCAGCATTTTTCCGCACTCCCCTCCATTCATGTTCATCTCACTTCCTCTCTCTTCCCTCCCCTCCATCCATGCCCAGCATTTCTTCTCTCTCCCTTCCCCTCCATCCATGTGCATCTCCTTCCTCTGTCTTAACCTCCCCTCCATCCATATCCAGAATTTCTTCTCTCTCCTCTCCATCCATGTACATCTCCTTCCTGTAATACCCTTCCCTCCCCTCCATCCATGTCCAACAATTCTCTCTCCCTGCCCTCCCCTCCATCTGCCCCCCTCCATCCATCCATACCCAGCAATTCTCTTCTCTCCCCTGCCCCCCTCCTTCCATACCCAGCAATTTTCTTCTCTCCCCTTCCCTCCTCCATCCATCCATACCCAGCGATTCTCCTCTCTCCCCTGCCCTCCCCTCCCGCTCCCATCCATGTCCAGCGATTCTCCTCCCCTCCCATTCCATTCCACCTGCCCGCCCTCTTCTCCCCCCCACATCCCCCTTTTTCTTCCTGTCACAGTGCCCTGTGTGGTTTAAAACTTTTTTATTACCTCCGTCAAAGCGGCCGCGTCATTGAAAGACCTGCCCGTCAAGTCTTCCCTTTGTGAGTTCATTCCCTCAGAGTCCCGCCCTCGCAGAAAGAGGAAATGATGTCAGAAGGCGGGACTTTGAGGGAACGAACTTAAGAAGGGAAGGCTTGATGGGCAGGGCGTTCAATGACGCAGCCGCTTCGACGGAGGTAAAAAAGATTTAAACCCGCAGCAAGGGGATGTTGGGTGGGCGGGCCTGGAGGGAAAGTGGCTGAGCCTGGGTCTGTCCAGGCCCGCCCGTGGCTACGCCCCTGCCCAATGCTCAGATAACAGCTCACAAAACAAAGCCACCTTACCACTATAAAATATAATGCTAACTGGAGCAGACATTAGGGCAGTGGTTCCTAAACCTGGTCCTGGAGGCACTCCAGCTATTCAGGTTTATTCACAATGAATATTCATGAGACAGATTTGCATGCACTGCCTCCAAATCTCTCTCTCATGAATATTCATTGTGGATATCCCAAACATCTGACTGTTTGGGGTGCCTCCAGGACCAGGTTTGGGAACCACTGCATTAGGGGAGTTGAAGAGAGGATTTTTCATGATTCTTTCTCTAAAATCTGCCTTTTTTTTTCTATAGTTTGGACGCAGAAGGAAGCCTGTGCAAGCCCCTAAGCGCCAGTAGTGAGAAACAAATGTGCATGAGTCTGAGCAAACCCGAAAGTGAAAGCACACTTTGGTGCCTGTTTCCTGTGATTAAATATAAGCCTTTCAAGTAAAAAAAAAAAATAATAGTACAATAAAATAAAATTGAAAGCTTATATTTAAAGGCACAGAAAACATGCCAATGTGTGCTTCATGTTCAGGTTTGCCTGGCACATGCGTACAGGAGCTGCGCTTACCAAACTAAGTTTTCTACGCAAGCGCCAAGCACGTCCTCCCTCCTTGCTTTCGCTTTAAGAGCATGCATATAATTTAAATACCATTTCCTTTGAGCACTGGCAAGCTAATTTTCTGCCCTGTTCCAGCGGTATTTTTTCAGCACTTTTGGCTTACAGCGGGAGTTATGGCTGGTGGGAGGAGTTGAGAAACATTGATGGTTCAGGTAGTTCAAGAGGAGGGAGGCCCATGCCCCTCACCCCTGGAGTTATGGTCTGAGCAGCAAAGGACTGAAAAAAACATGGTGGCAGCAACATTTCTGGCTATTGTAAGTCATTTCCCAAATTAAAGTAGCATGCTCTTGCTGCCATGGGCTAGATAAAAAAATTCCAAATAGGCAGTATGTTGCCCAAGGGCTGTAGTTTACCTTTGACTGCTGTGAAGTCTCTTGCAGTATCTGAAATCAAATGGCACATCACTCACACTAAGGTGATTATGTGCTGTAGCTCTGCAGTCTACACCAGGGAAAATGACAATTTGTACAGAAGCAAACACAGAACATGTACCTAATAATGATCACAAGTTAATTTATGCATTAAGTAGCATAAGTTAAGGCAAAAGATCAAACACATTAGGATAAATCTATCTCAGCAACTCACAGGAGGTCAAAACACTCATTCATGCAAGCGCAGAAGCCAACTTTTCAAAATGATTGGGAGTGCTCAACTCAGCACAAATTACCATGTCCATAGAAAGGACATTAAAGCATGGTGGGTTGTGAAAACAAATAGCCAGGCTGCCTTTAAAATAAGGAGCACTTATCGCTACAGTTTACCATCCTACTCCCAGCCCCTCTACACCACACTCATACTATGCCTGCCAGTCCATCCCAGGGGCGTAGCTAGGTGGGGCCACATGCAGGACGTCAGGACTCAAGAAGACAGCAGCACAGATCTGCGAACGCGCCAGAGATCGGAGCTGAAGAAGACTTCAGCTAGCGGGGGTTGGGGACCCCCGCCAGCAAAGGTACCTTGTGGCGGTGGTGGCGGTGGTGGCGGTGGTGGTGGCGGCGGAGGGTCAAAAGTGGTGTGTGGGGGGGGGTTCGGCGGCTGAAGAAGGCGGGCTAAAATGTGCACCCCCACCTTGGGCTCTGGACCCCCCTCCCGCCGAGGTCTGGCTACGCCCCTGGTCCATCATGGCCCAGCTATACAACCAATACTCTCCCCCTCCCCAATGCCAGTTCTCAATAGTCCCTACTTAACCTGTGCACACAATACACTTCCTTTTCTCTCAGACCATCCCCACTTCTTTCTCAACCCTTTCCTGCCTTAATGTCTTCTTCTTCCTCTCATCATCTTATTCTAATTTTCCCCTCACTTCTTTCTCCCAATGCGGTTTGACTTTTGTTTTGGGGTAGGGTGATTAAATCCTCCCTCTGTACCTATTCCACTCCCCCATTCTATACTTCTCTGCTCTCTACTTCATCCTGACCTGACTTGTCCCTACTAAGTCTTCCCTCCATTAGGTTCCCTCTCACACCACCTTGGTCAGTATCTCTTGTCTGCAGACTAGGCTAACCCATTCCTCACATCTCCTAAGTAGATTCATCTAACATTTCAAATTTTTATCCCCACCCTTCCTGGAAAGGATCATATTTCTACTACCCCTTCCCAGAGCCCCATATATAGAACTCACAGTCTAAAATTATATTTGCAGTTCCAAATCCAGAAAGGGCCTATGAGCTGCTCCACCACCTGCACGCACAAACCTTGGAAGCTCAGCAATAATTTGCTCCACAGCCCCCAGGGCCGCATTTGCATGTGGTACTTCTTGTCCTCAGATTGAAACCTCAAAGATCCTATGCTGAGCAGGAAATCAGTGAACTCAAAGGCATGCATTCATATTAACCATGGGCCAGCCCACCTGCTAAAGCTCTAGCGGTCACAGTAAGTGGTTAGTTCAGGGTGAGTTAGCACTGACTCTAGTTCCTTCTGTAAAAATGGAAACTGGTACCTCATTTGGTTATAACAGCTTTGGCACAAATGCCCCCTCATTTATTAGTGGTGACTCCAGCACAACATTCCTCTCTCTCTCTTTTTTTTTTTTTTTTTACTAAACATTCCCTTCTTTCTCCTCCATTCTCTTCCCAGGACCATTATCTCCCCACTTCCCTTTTCCCTGGCCCACATGATGTGGAAGGATATGGGGCAGTACCCCATAATTCATGGTGACATGCATGACCACACAGGTCACACACCCCAAAAGCTAGCCTGAGCGGAGTCAGAAGCTGAACAGCAGAGCTGTGCTGGGTGTGAGAATGGAAACAAACTGAAGTAGAAGTTGACCAACAGACACTCCAACGCAGGAAGTAGTGCTTATAAGATGCTTTATTTGCTGCTTGGATGTTTAGCTGACACCTTCGGGTAACGTTTCATATCCTGTACTTCTCCTGCATGGAACCTCTTGAATATTATTGTGACCCCTGAAGCATGCATTTGATTATGTCGAAACACAGACCGTGTCGGGTCCCTTTGTCCAGCATCAAATAAAGCATCTTATAAGTACTACTTCCTGTCTGTTGGTCAACCTCTACTTCAGTTTGATTGCACTGTCTAAGTAAAGATCCCTCCTGTTTGCTGTTCCTGATGTGAGAATGGAAAGCCAGGACTCAGTAGCTGAGCCAAGGGGGAAACCAAGCCAAGAAACACATACAGTTGGAGGGCAGTGAACCCCTTACCCTCTTCCAAACTCCACCCATCTCTCCTCTAACCTCTTCTTGCTGCTGCCATGCTACTTCTTTGGGATGATACAGCATAATGAGATCACTTAGTCCAACACCACTGTCTCCCATAAGATGTAACGAGGGAATAACTGTTTTATTTTTGTGAAAAAAGGGAGATGGTGTTACTCTCAATTCTGCTTTCAATTTGAGACTCAATCATAGGTCCCCATCATAGGAGCCAACTTTGCAAGATTGTTGGGGGTACTAAATCCACCAGAAATCACCTCTCCCTGGACACAGTCCAAGACTTATTTCAATATTGGAAGTGTTCAAGCAACCACAGAGCTAGCTCTTAGATTCCCCAGAATCATATGTGGCATGACCTCACATTTCCTAAGTCATATTCTTGCTTCCTTTTGCTGGTAGAGGCCAGAGGTGAGTCTAATGCTGGACATAAAAGAGTGGGAATGTGGGGGTCAGGAAGTGGCATACTTGGAGAGTAGTACAAAACAGCTGTCAACAAATAGAGAGGAACCTGGTTGAAAATAATGACAACAGATGGGGGCTCAAAGCAAGAGTGGCATAAGAGTGTGGGCCACTGTTTATTTCAGGAAAAATAAGTGGCGAGACTCAAGCTGAGCAAATAGTAGGTCTTTTTTCAGTTAGTACCATATGATATAGCCTAGCTCTACTTGGAAGGTAGCTGCCTTTGCATCTGAGAGGCCCAGGTTTAAACATTGCTGGCCCCCAAATGGAAAACACACCAATGTCAAATCATTGATGGATTATTGTATCTTTTCTCAGAGACCCATAAATGGTTACCAAAGGAGATGTTTTGGAGACTTGACTCAAAGTGGCTGTGGGCCTTACCAGTGGCTACTGGCTAAAGAATAGCCCTGGTGTTGGCAGACCTCTGTTCATGATATGCAACCTGGGATGTAATGGTTTTTCATGGTCTTACCTCTGCATGTACGAATGATGTCTTGGCCACCAATCTCTGCCACAGTTGCAGGGCCAACTGTGGTTAGTACCTCTCTCTCCAAGGCTGCAAAGGGTTTCATGGCTGCTGGGTCCCTCTTCCCTTCACTTCAGGTCTTCGGTCTGTGCTCTACACCGCAGATCCCACCACTTTTTCTTGAGGTTCTCCACATCCTGATTGTTGTGATAAATGGTGTTAAGGTACTCAGTGATGTGGTGCCAGATTGCCAGTTTGGCATTGGCGCTTGATGTAGTGGCTGCAGCCCCATAAAAAACATTGAAATCTGCAATAACCTCATGAACCAGGAGGCAGCAAGGCCAAAATTAGCTTTCTGCAAGCTAGCTCTTTGTGCCAAGTTGACAGCACTTCATGTACTTCTGGTATAAGATGTTTTTTATAGGAAAGCATCACACTAGCCACTCTTCCATGCCCATGACGACACTGCCATACGTGCCTATCAACATGTGGGTATATTGATGCTGACCAATCAGCGTGAGCCTGGGCTTGTCTAAACAATGATGATGATAGCCACTCTACAGATGTTATAAATGAAGGTGCATGCCTTACCTGCTTTTCTTCAGCACTGAATCTGTTTCTTTTATTTATTTATTTATTTATTTATTTATTTGTTGCATTTGTATTCCACATTTTCCCACCTATTTGCAGGCTCAGTGTGGCTTACATTATGCCATAGTGGTGATCGCCATATCCGGGCTGAGAAATACAACGTGATACTGCTTTAGAGTTCATAAGTGACAGAGTAGAATAAGCATTCCAGTATAAAGAGTTCAATTCCGGAATGAGAAATAAAATGGAATTGCGTTAAAGTTCCTTGGTGTCAGAGTAAGTGAAGCAGTCAAGTGTAGAGAGTTCAGTTTAGTCCAGTTCCAGTGTAGTTTCGTTTTCTGGTATTTAGGTAGGGTCATTGTGGTATGCCTTTTTGTACAGGTTGGTGTTTAGTGATGTTCGGAAGTTTGTTAGGTTGTGTATTGTATTTATTGCGTTTGGTAGTGTATTCCACAGAAGCTGGATGCATATGTTGATTTATATTTTAGTCCTTTGCAGCTGGGGTAGTGGAGATTCAAGAATGTGCGTGTTGATTTTTTTGTGTTCCTGGTTGGTAGGTCTATGAGTTCTGACATGTAGGCCAGGGCCTCGCCGTAAATAATTTTATGAACCAAGGTGCAAATTTTGAACACACGTTAAGTGGGAGCCAGTGTAGTTTTTCCCTTAGGGGTTTGGCACTTTCGTATTTCGTTTTTCAAATATGAGTCTGACCACTGTGTTTTGAGCAGTTTGGAATTTCTTGATGATTTGTTCTTTGCATCCGGCATAGATTGCATTGCAGTAATCTAGGTGGCTTAGCACCATTGATTGTACCAGGCTGCGGAATAGTTCCCTTGGGAAGAAAGGTTTTATTCTTTTGAGTTTCCACATTGAATGGAACATTTTCTTTGTAGTATTTTTCGCCATGTTCTGTTTTGCACAATAATGATCTTAGTGCAGTTTTTTTTCCTGATCTCTGTTCTGTTGAATAGAACAACTATGCTCTAAGCTCCTTCAGCACTGGTAAGCCATATCTTGTCAGAGCAGCAGATGGAAGTTTCTAGAAGTGGGGGAGATTCCTCAAAGGTGGAGCAGAACAGACATCCATGAGGGGTCCTCAATAGAGCCTGTCCCCCTTCCTACTATTGTCTCATTTCAGTGGCTTTCTGATGATTCTGTGTCAGCTACAGCAGGGGGTCATTACTGGACTTAGCTTTCTCTAACACATCTCCTCATATTTTGTGGCGCAGAGGTTCCTAGTTTAGAAACACGTTTACAATTGTAGGAGAGAGGGTGCTTAGGTATGGGCCCACACCCTCCCAGGAGTACTGTAACATTAACCAAGTGCTAGCGGGTACACAGGGTAATGGCCTGGTTGCATCATTTTTCTGTGTTCAAACAGGATTCTGTGTTAGCATACCTGTTGGCCTGTATTGTTATCTGCCTCAAACCAGTTACTGAGCTGCACTGACTCTGTAGTCTTGTATCAATGCAAGTTCTGTTTGATGTGATTGTGGAAGGTCAATAAAGGCCTCATAACCTCTTCCTCATTTTATCATATGCTATAGGAGGGCATGGCCCCATTGAGATAAGATACTGCCGCTCAGAGATGACACAAGTTTATACCATCTCTGGCAGGACATTGTCCTTACCCCACTCTTCACAGTGCTCTGGAAACCTGCATATTAGCCTCAGAATCATGATATCAGATTGAGTAGCCACAGGCATCAAGATGAAAACACAGGACACCCACATGTACTTCAACTATAAAATATTACAACAAAAAGGAATGTGGTCAACAGGACACGTCCAATCACACCAGGAGGACGATGATGGTTACATACAGTTGATTTCATAAAATATGTTGACTCGACATGGCACAGTATTTTGACCAAAGTGCCTGCCTCAGGAGTCTTTATATAGGTAACAAGCCCAAGTGTAATAAAAAAGCTTCACAGAGATGCTAAAAATGGAAACAGTCTTTAGAAACAGTCTTTAGAAAGACTATCAATCCTAAACACAAAACTTAAATATTGTAGTGTATTTCCATGATCCTCGTTCCTCCATTTTTGTGGTTGATATTGACAGGATTCTGAATTACAACTTATCTGTATAAACATGAGATGAATAAAAAAAGGCAGAAGTATAAACAGTGGGAGGGCAACATATTTACAAAGGGGAAACAAAAACAATACAGAAGCACAAAAACCAAAAGGGTGAGGAAAAGGGAAATGATAATTATGGGCAGGGAGGCTCCCACCCAAGAGCTGCTGGAGCTCCTCAGGAGATGAGGCAGACTAAAGCTCCTGGGAGGAGTCTGAGCTGAGGAGGCCAGCATGTTCAAGGGCAGATAAGATTTACCCTTGAGTGTGCTCCATCCTGGCCAGACCAGCTTCCAGGGCCCTTGGTCCTCAGTCAATGGCCTCATGAATTGCCTCTACTCTCTCTAATACAGCAGCATTACTTCCAGTGGCAGGTGCAGGGCAAGGTGCAGCTGTATCTGTCCCTGGAAGTGCCTGAGCCTCAGCTGTCTGCATTGGAGAGGAGGGAGGAGGATGCAGGAGGCCATTGCCCTCTCGTGCCTCCGTCTCTCCTGAGGCTGGTCCAGCTGCTCCTGAGGTGGGAGATGGGGTCCAGAAAAGGCAGGTCGGGAGTAAAAAAAAGTATGGCCATGGGGGCAGGAGACGTGTCCTCCTCCTCATCTTCCTTCTTCCAGTCAGGGTCTGGCTAGTGGTTCAAACACATGACCTATAATTCAGGGCTGGCAGGTTCAAATCCCAGCAAAAGGAAACTGCTTGCATTTTGCACTCCCCCCCCCCCCCCCCCCCCCACACACACACACACTCCAGGAGGTAGACTAGTGGTTAGAACACATGACTTATCATTCAGGGGTGGCGAGGTTTATAGAATATGCCTGGGCGCCGTTTTGTTCCATTCCGATTTTTTGGGCACTATATATATATATATATAGAATCTGGTCCATTATGTATGAAGTTATCCAAAAAGACTAAACTTCTTCTCTCCTCACCCTACAGATAATTTTCTAATGAATTTAGCATATAAGAAAAGCTGAAGTCCATCATTAAATTATAGAATATCTATGGCACTGGCACTGGCACTGGCACTATGTACAACACTAGAAAACTTCTATTTTGGATGTAGCAGTTTCCTTTTGCCACACTGAATCTCCAGCTCTTTTGAAGTGGTCTGTTATCAGGGCTACATCATAAACCATTTGTAGCTTACTGGATGTTTTTATTTATAATAATCTTTGTAGCCCATAATCCTCACAGATGCCATAGATTGCAGTAGTCTATAAAATATGATATGTGTGCATTCTGAATTTGGCTATTAGATGTCAATGAGACATCTTCCTTGTATGGCTGCGTAGGCTGTGAGCATTGCCTCTCCTGCATCCTCGACCCCAGTCAGCCTAAATAGCTGGAGCTATATCTTCTAACTGGCTGCATACAGTTCCAATACTGGTTCCAACCTATACTGGCTCCAATCTAATGTTCTTTAACCTTAACTTCTTAAGCATATTTTTATAGCTTCAGTTCATTTTAAGTCCCAGAGTAAAATTTAACTAAATATGTTGCCTAGGCTTTACAAAATATTTTATTATATTTTGACAAATGCAGAATCATTTAGCACATCAATGACAGGTTGTTAGTCCACATGCATCCATGAATTCTTTGACCTCTAAGTAGAAAAGGAGGAGAAAAAAAAGGTGTGTTTTTTTTTTTTAAAGAATATAAATAAGGAAAGAGATAAATATAACAAGTACTGTGAAAGATTCATCTTCTCCTTGCACTAAACAGAAAAAAGCTAATTTTTACCAAACCAAATTGTTCCTCCTGGTCATTAACTTCCAACAAGTTCTCCTATATACAAATGAATAATTGCACATGTCTCGTCAACTATATGTCCTTTGTACCAATGCATTCAGCTCAGTTATCAAACATGCTATTTCATTAGCACAGCCAGTGACAGTGCAAGCTTTCAAGCTGTCAGTGTAGCATACTCCTCTCCATTCTGTTTTCACACAGGCTGTCTAATAGCTTTCAGCTGTAATAACTTTCAACTGCCACCAAACATATCGGAATCTGAAGCAACAATGTGAAGGTGATAGCCTTTGTAACCCTTTGCCATGCTGCCCCTTCAGGAATGAGTTCATTAAGATGCCTAATGAGCTGCATATTCTTTTTTTCCATAAAAAGACTGACACAGGGCTAATAGCGATTGCTTATCCTGTTTTGCCTGTCATGCAGACTTGTCAAGCTTTGTTTTAAGAACAATTCTCTCCTACCATTTTTCAACTCTAATCAACAGTTTCATTCCACCAGTTTCAATTTTCTGTAAGGTCATACCAGTTTGTTGACCTCTGGAACCGTTTGTCATTGACACAGAACTCTTTTAAACTTGTCTCCCTTTCTCCATTGCACCTGAAGTGAAAGGTAACCTTCCCCCAACCCCCACCATGCTGCACAAACCTAGAAAACATCTAGAAAACTCATACTTTATTATGCTTTAGAAAATTACAAATGCTTTCCAACAACTGGCAACATGGTTTGGGCTTAGTCTTTCTACCAGCACTTTTCCCACTCCATTTCGATCGATAAAAGGAAGAAGAAAAGCAGGTGCCTTTTCTTCCTATCACTTCACTTCCCTCTAATAGCAACAGTTAGGACAAGAGCAAAGGATGACTAACACATACTCTCATTCTTCATAGTAACACAGTAAGGGCCCTGTTTACTAAGCAGTGTTATAGGTGCGTTAACATTTTTTAACGGGCATTAACTACGTAAGCGCGTTAACCATGTATGTGCCTACAATATCCCTATAGGTGCCTACATGTTTAGTAGGCGTGCTAAAAACACTAATTCACCTTAGTACACAGGGCCCTAAATGTTGGTGGATAAAGACCTGCACGGTCTATCCAGTCTGCCCAACAAGGTGGCTAGAGTTGTATCTGGCACTCTACACAGGTTTCACTTCTTCATGATTAAATGCTGGAATACTTAATCTCTGTCTCTCCCTGCCAATTTTGGAGCACAGAATGTAGAAGTGTGCCTAGCGTTGTGTCAGACTTGTGAGTTCTTGTACCAAGTAGAGTGCTGCCGAGTGCGATGATACAAACCCGGATTCTTCTTGGCGGCCGAGCAACCCTGAGGTTCACCTGCGGTGACCACTGTTCCCCGGAGGTTGAGTCCCCAGGTGCAGGTGGCTGGCAGGACTTACACAGAGAGGCAAGAAGAGGGGTGCTGAGGAAGTCAGCCGGGAGGAGAGCAGAAAGGGAGAGGTCCAGGCAGTGGCGTACCAAGGGGGGGGCGGTGAGGGCGGTCCGCCCTGGGTGCACGCCACTGGGGGGGTGCCGCGGCATGCGCCTGTCAGCTGAGTTCGCTGACTTCGCTAACTTCGCTGCAGCTCCCTCTGCCCCGGAACAGGTTACTTCCTGTTCCGGCCGGGGCAGAGGGAGCTGCAGCGAAGTTAGCGAAGTCAGCGAACTCAGCTGACAGACGTGCGCAGTGGCCCCCCCCCCCCCCCCCAGCGGCGTGCACCTGGGGGGGGTGTCATTTCGCCGGGGGGGGGGGCCACACTGCACCCGGGGGGGGGGCGCATCGGCGATCCGCCCCGGATGTCATGCCGGCTAGGATCGCCACTGGGTCCAGGCAGGGCCAGTCTTTGCAAGTGTGGGGCCCTGTGCAGACCAATTTGGTGGGGACCCATTCTGGCCCTGCCCCACCTAGCCCCACCCCATCATAGCCCTGATGCACTCTAGCTCCGCCCCATTGACAAGATTATTAAATTTTTAGAAAACGTTTTATTCATGAAATTTCAAATAAAGACAAATGAAGTAAAACTTGTACAGAAAAACTGATTGAAATAAGCAGAATGCTATCATAAGAAACCTAATATTAAGCAATGAATCCCCCCCCCCCAGAAATTATTCAGTTCAAGGCCACTACAAACAATTGGGAGTTCCAATTCTCATAACAGAGGAGAGACTCAGGGGGTCTTTTACTAAAGGTTAGCTCGAGTTATTTGCAGCAGGCCAAAATTCGCCCTCTCCTTTCTGAGCACGATACCAGAACCCTCATCCACACTCTCATCACCTTTCGCGTGGACTACTGCAACTTGCTTCTCACAGGTCTTCCACTCACCCATCTCTCTCCTCTTCAATCTGTTCAAAATTCTCCTGCACATTTAATATTTCGCCAAAGTCGCTATGCCCTTATCAGCCCTCTTCTGAACTCACTTCACTGGCTCCCTATCCGTTTCCGTATACAGTTCAAGCTCCTCTTATTAACCTATAAGTGCATTCACTCTGCTGCCCCTCACTACCTCTCCACCCTCATCTCTCCCTACACTCCTTCCCAAGAACTCCGTTCACTAGGCAAATCTCTTCTAATTGCACCCTTCTCCTCCGTCGCTAACTCCAGACTCCGTTCCGTTTATCTCGCCGCACCTTATGCCTGGAATAGCCTTCCTGAGCTATTACGTCAAGCTCCATCCCTGGCCGCCTTCAAATCCGGGCTAAAGGCCTACCTGTTTGATGCTGCTTTTAATTCCTAACTTGTCACCTGCTCGTACCTTATCTTGTCTTCCTCTCTTCAATAGTCCCTTTTCCCTATGTATCCTATCTGTCTGTCTACCCTTATCCCTTATTTGTCCTGTCTGTCTGTCCTGATTTAGATTGTAAGCTCTTTTGAGCAGGGATGTCTTTTCTTCATGTTCAATTGTGAAGTGCTGTATATGACTGGTAGCGTTATAGAAATGATTTGTACTAGTTGTAGTAGTAGTAGTAGGTCCTATTTTATTCCAGTGGGCCCTGCTGCAGATAACTTGATCTAGTAAAAGACCCCCTCAGACTTTAATTATTATAATATGTGTACTGTGTTCTTCCATTCCCCCCTCCCCCCAAGTTAGTACACTAGACTGTAGTAGTACTTACTCTTCTGTCTTGGTTCTTCTGTCTTCTAATCGCAATCGACTGAATGATGTTGATGCTCCCAAGTGACACGAGCTCAGGCTGGAACTTTCTGGTTGAGATGAGGAAGGAAGTTATATCAGGGGGTGGGCGGGCCGGGTGTCAGACAGTGCTTGCCATCATGCCATCAATTATCATCGGCAGCAGAGAAGAGCTTGAATATGTGCAACAGCGCAGTCAGTAGGCAGCTGCAGCATTCTGTAGTGCAGACACACACGTACCAGTGGCAGGTCGGCACTCGGCAGAAGTGGGGCATGGGGGGGGCATGGGGTGTCAGGTCGGTGGTGATGCAGCCAGTAGTGGTGTGGTGCACAGCAGTGCGGCCAACCCTGGCTGTGTGTACGTAGCACTGCGCCAACAGAACTTCATATGCCGCATGCGCAGCACAGTCAAGAGACAGAAATTGTGTGGCGCTGGCGCTGCGGCAAGAGAGGCCTGGGGATGGATGAATAACATCTGCAATCACAAATGCACATGACGCAACAGACGCAACCGACCACGTGCCGTGGGACCCTTGTGAGCACAAGGCCCTGTTCGGTTGCACCAGTCGCCCCTGCTTAAGACCGGCCCTGGGTCCAGGTACAGGCAACATCAAATAGGCAGGCAGCAGGCAAGAGAGTAGTCCAGGTACAGGCAACGTCAAACAGGCAGGCAGCAGGCAAGAGAGTGGTCCAGGTACAGGCAATGTCAAACAGGCAGGCAGCAGGTAAGAGAGTGGTCCAGGTACAGGCAGGGATCCAAAATACCAGGAAACTAAGAGAAAACAATTATACATCGAAGAAATCGCTTACCCACATAGAAGCCGAAGCAATGAAGCAGAGGGAGAGCTCCCCAGAAATAGTGCTGGCATCTGACGTCAGCAGGAACCAGCTGGAGGGGAGAGCTATCATAGAACAGAGGAGAACCGGAGATGCAGTTGAGCCACCAATGGAAAAGGAGCATCAAAGAGCCAGACCATCACAGGTCAGGAAGGCAGTAAGAGAAGGAGAGCAGGAGCCCGCCCACGGAGGAGGCCAATCCTCACGGAGCAAGGAGGCGGGCCGACGGTCCAGAGCAGCTTCAGGTGTTCCCCAAACAGCGCACCAGACTGCGAGGCGGAGCGCTGGAAGGAAAGGAGGGCAGTGTTGTGTGAAAGGCAGGAGGGCTTCGGTGCAAGCCCAGTGCCGGCAGAGACAGCGGGCAGTGTCGGTCGATGTCAGGCACGAGCACAGCACCACCAAAGGGAGTGCTGGGCCTGCTATGGCGGCGGGCGTTCCCGCGCAGCCGGAGGGCCCCGCTGATGAGAAGGTGAGGGGCGTGACACGTTGGTCTTACTTCCCAACTGCTGGAGTTGTTGTTGAAGCCCATCCAGCCTTGATCCTAATCTGTTTTTACCATTTTCATGACCCATAACATAGAAGTCTGCCCAGCACTGGTCTCACTTCCCAACTTCTGAAGCTGCCGTCAAAGCTCACTTTACTCCATAGCTGTTCCTTCCCCCCCAGCCCCACGTGCTTCCTGTTTAGAAAGTAAAAACCCAAAGGGAGGGGCTGTGGTAAGGCCTGAGAGAACATCCTCAAAAATATGGAAACAGACTCCTATCAAATTCTTTATGGGCATACATGTGTTACAAGTAGGCACACCACAAAACAGTGTCTACTTTTATACAACCTACACCTACCTGTCACAAAGTGACACCTATTTGCCCCAAATTACATAAGAATCCTTCATCCCATTTAGATTTTTAATTTTTACAAACTGCTGTCACAAATCTCAGTTTCCGACATGACTTAATTACTTACATACTCGCTGATGTAATCTGTTATGTCATTGCGCGTTGATAAACAAACAAAATGTTGTCAACAGAAGTCAAGTTTTAATTAAAATACTCAGAGTCCGGATCTCAATCCGGTGGACTACCAGATTTGGGGGGTTTTACAGGAGCAAGTCTACTGCTGAAGATCCGTGACGTTGACCATCGGAAAAAATGATTGATTGAAGGATGGTGCCACTTTGATCAGAGTATCATTGACAAAGCAACCAGTGACAGGATAACTGCGTAAATGTATTTGTGCGAAATGAGGACACTTTGAAGATAAGATTTAAACATTAGGACAGGTTGACATTAACTGTGTTAGAAACTCTAACTTTTGGGTAGTGTTATTTTAAGGTGAATTTCTATGAAACCACACAACACTGTTTGAAATAGATGTTACTTTGTGCATGTAAAATTTTAATTAATTCGGTGCAGGTTTGGTATTCTTATTGCAAAAGGTTTAGGGGGCTCACTTTTTTCCAGACTCAGTGTAGTTTGGGGAGAACTGGGGCAGGGTTGTGATATTTTTTTTTGTTACATTTGTACCCTGTGCTTTCCCACTCATGGCAGGCTCAATGTGGCTTACATATTGTATACAGGTACTTATTTGTACCTGGGGCAATGGAGGGTTAAATGACTTGCCTAGACTCACAAGGAGCTGCCTGTGCCTGAAGTGGGAATTGAACTCAGTTCCTCAGGACCAAAGTCCACCACCCTAACCACTAGGCCACTCCTCCACTTAGAGGCCCTTTTACAAAGGTGCATAAGGGCCTACGCATGTCCAGTGTGAGCCAAATCGGCATTACTGCCCAGCTACTGAATGCCCCAGGCCAGGTGGTAATTCTGAATTTGGTGCATGCTGAAAATAAGCAGTAGAAAATATTTTCTATTTTATACCGCATGGTGCTTACCCAGCGGTAAACTGCAGTGGGCATGCACTGCACGCTTACCGTCCAGGTAGCGTGTGAGATCTTACTGCTAAGTCAATGGGTGGTGGTAAGGTCTCAGGCTGAAAACAAACGTGCGCTGGTTTTTATTTTGCCGCATGTCCATTTCTGGCCCCTTAAAAAAAAGGGCCCCTTTTCAGGATGCAGTAAAAACTGACCTGGCGAGTGCCCAAAAAATGCGCTCACACTGTCACAGGCCACTTTTTGCCATGGCTTAGTAAAATGGCCTCTAATTTCATAGAATAGACATGTATACTAGAGTACATGGATACTTTTACATCTTCTATGGAACAGGTGTAAATCTGTGCTAGAGCATTTATGCATTATTGCAGGGTTACAATAGGCTTATGTTAACTATATAGAACAACAAACTCAAACAAAAACATTAGAATATTCAATTTAGAATTTTTTTAAATATAAAAAATGAGGTATTAACCCTCAGGGAGTCTTAAGATTAGCTCGAGTTTTCTGCAGCAGGGCCCATAGGAATAAAATGGGACCTGCTGCAGATAACTCGAGATAACCTTTAGTAAACGACCCCCTCGATTTGGCCACATCAAGGCTCTTTCTGTTGACCACCTGATGCTATCATCTGCCTCAAATAATTTCTATATATAGAGAGAACAAGCTGTGAATGTGCTCCTCATTAGAAACACCTATCTGAAGGGTTGCAACGCCACTTTTGGTAACCCTCCTTTATCAGACATGGGTTTGTCATTTTTTAAAAAGAACTTAAGTAAAAAGTAAAAGTACTGGCTTCAAAAGTATTAAAGTAAAAGTAGAAAGTCTTATCCAAAACAATACTCATGAAGCAAATCTCTCCTAGTTGCGCCCTTCTCCTCCATCGCTAACTCCAGACTCCGTTCCTTTTGTCTCGCCGCACCTTATGCCTGGAATGGGCTTCCTGAGCCGTTATGACTAGCTCCATCCCTGGCCGCCTTCATATCCGGGCTAAAGGCCTACCTGTTTGATGCTGCTTTTGACTCCTAACTTGTCATAAAGGAATCCTGTGCAGAAGGAATGGATCCTCAGAAGCTTAGCCGAAATTGGGTGGCGGAGCAGGTGGGGGGAAGAGGGGTTGGTGGTTGGGAGGCGAGGATAGTGGAGGGCAGACCTATATAGTCTGTGCCAGAGCCGGTGATGAGAGGCGGGAAGTACTGCTGGGTAGACTTGTACGGTCTGTGCCCCGAATAAGGCAGGTACTAATCAAGGTAAGGTATACACATATGTTTGTCTTGTTGGGCAGACTGGATGGACCGTGCAGGTCTTTTTCTGCCGTCATCTACTATGTTACTATGTTACTTGCTCGTAACCTTTATCTTGTCTTCCTCTCTTCAATAGTCCCTTTTCCCTATGTGTCCTTCTGTCTGTCCTTCCCTTATCCCTTATTTGTCCTGTCTGTATGTCCTGATTTAGATTGTAAGCTCTTTTGAGCAGGGACTGTCTTTTCTTCATGTTCGATTGTGAAGCACTGTGTACGACTGGTAGCGCTATAGAAATGATTTATAGTAGTATAGTAGTAGTAGTAGTAGTAGTAGTAGAACTACTTTTTTATTACAAAGTAAAAAGTATTCTTAACAAGTGAGACCATAGAATCTAGTATGTTTACAAGCAGCAGTACTGTATTGTGAATATGTATGTATCAACTTGTGATCTGTCTAGATCTCTGAGATCCCAATAATCAAAAGTAAATGCGGGCGCTAAAGGCCACTAGCAGCAGATTAGTGCCCGTATTTACACATTAAATTAGAACCCATGATCAGAGGGTGTCGCATGTGAGTACGCAGGGAATACCGTAGAACTTAGTTAAATTATATTTAAATAAGCTCTCCGGTATTCAGCCCATATGATCAGAGCAACTGAATATTGGATCCTTTGTTTTTAATTCTTAAGCAGCTCCCATGTAATTGTCCTGTACATGAAGCAGCTGCCAGATTTAGTTGATTCCTACAGCAAGTCTGCTATAATTTGTGACCTCATAATCAACATAAATATTCAGATTCATTGATTATGAGGTAATTAAAGACCTTCTGGCTAACATGACTTCTCCTGTGGATTCAGATGAATTAGAATGAAGCGACTTAATAAATTCCAAACATGACAGCTCAATAGTAAAATATATAACCAACCTCTCGAGGACACACTGCTTGCCAGATAGTACTTTACAACCTAAGGAGGACAGCCTTGAACTTATGCTGTAATATAATACCCTGTGTTTAAATCATATCCCTCACCAAGAAAAAGACCTCACAAGGAAGCTTTCTTAGAAAGCTGTGCTAGCAATCAAACAAGGTTGTGGAGTCCGTACACCAAACCTTTGACTCCGACTCCTCTATTTTTCTACTGTCCGACTCCAACTCTAACTGATATTAGGCTTTACATTTTTTGTTATGGATCTAAAGTACCAGTAAATATTACTTTAGACCACAACAAAGATATGTATATACAAATATAAAATGATAGTTACTCTTTATTGAAAGATTTTTTTATTTTGAAGCTGGAGTCAGTACCTTTTTACTGACTCCGACTCTGATCAGTTCCACCCAAAATTGCTTCTGACTCTAACTCCATGACTCCAATTCTGACTCCACAGCCCTGCAATATAATATGGCTTTTAGAGCCAGATGCACAAAGGTCCCGTTAAGGATCCGTCTGCGTTTCCAAATCGGTAAAAATTTACTGATTTAGAAACACAGAAGGATTCACAAAGAGAATCGCATGCAAATGAGTTGCTTGTTGCTTTTGCGACCCGGTTCATTTGTATGTGATATGGGGGAAGCCAGTCGGTGAGCTGAGCATACGCAGAACAGTCAATTGCTATGCATGGCTGCTCTGCGCATGCTACAGGCAGCTCTCATACACGCAGACAAGCTGCATGTATGATAGCAGTAGATTTACCCATTTTTTTTTTAAACACAAAAGTGCTTTTTTTTTTTGGATGGGCTTTTCCTGCTGCTTCCTTTTATTGGTTGGCTGACATCCTAGAACGCCCATCTCACTGAAGATGGACTCTCATTGGCTGGATGCTGCCTCAACTCCTCCTCCCTGCAGGGCTTCCCTAATGACATCACTTTAGAGCTGAGAACTGATTGGATCCGAACTTCCTGGTGTCCCCCTCCAGTAGGGAGTGGGCGGGACATCCTAGGCTGATGCTGTCCAATTGGTTTAGCCCCTCTCTGCAGGGAGAAGGAGTTGGGACAGCAGCCAGCAAATGAGAGTCCATCTTCAGGGAGATGGGTGTTCTAGGATGTCAGCCGGCCAATAGAAGGAAGCAGTAGGAACAGCTGGGGGTGGAACCAAATCCGTGTTTCCCACAGACACTGTTTCTTTGATGGACCCTTGTCTTCCTTGCATTTTTGGTAAGTCACCATTACTTGTATGCTTTGCATTTTGGTACTTCCGCCCCCATCCCCCCCCCCCCCCCCCCCCCCCCCCCCAATTTCTTGCCAGTAAAATGTCATTTGAAAAAGAAACATGGCACGGCTTTCATACACGCAAAGAATCTGCATGTAAGCTGGTATACTTTTTTTTTTTTGTGCTCCATCTTCCCTGCCTTGTTTCTCCCCTTCTTCTACTTGCAATAATGAAGAACCGGCAGGTCCAGACCTCCCATTCAAATTTCAATGGTAAAGGTAGGGACTGCTTTTGTGCATGGGGTCGGAAATGGTAGTGCATCGAATTGCATGCACATTATAATAGTAATTAGCTCATTATAATAGCTTTGCATTCCGTTTTCGTTAGCTGCTACCATGACAGGAAAATGGCTCGGAGAACCCTTTTGTGCATGTCCCAGTTTACTACTTGCGCGCTAAACTGGCTAGAACTAGTTTAAAAACCACGTTGCTGATTCGTTACGTTTAGTACATCTGGCCCTTAGTGCACTAGCAGTGCGATACCATGCTAACAATGTTAGCTGTTCGTTGTTATCATGTGCTAATTGTCGTACTACAAAGCTGACATGAAAAATGTCACTTTGGGGCAGGCAGTTGTTGGCAAATAGTGCAGAACATAGTAATAATACATTGCATAGAAGGTACAGTATGCCACAGAATAATCACACCTTGGTCACATTGCAGAACATAGATAAAGCTTTCCAAATATAGAATGAGCACAAATTAAACATAGAAATGTGCAGACAACTGAACTGGACATTCCAAGAAGCCAGGCTTTGCATGCAGTGAACACTAGACAAACAAAAAGCCTTTCCTCCTGTATTGTCAAATTCAAAGATAAGCCGCCACAGATCTGCAATGTTTTCATGCACAAGTTCTGGACTCTTTCATTATATTTATGTTTATTATTAACTTGATATACCACCTTTCTCTAAATGATTTTCAAAACAATTAACGATATATAAAATAAAACACATCAAGTCTTTGGAAATAGAACTCCAATAACAATAGGAAAGAGCACAACCATGCACACAAGACAGAGAGGTAGACAAGATTGGAAGGGAAGGAAGGGGGGTGGGGGGGGGGCAGGGTAGAGTAATATCAGTGCCTTCCCACAGGGGCTACGCTTAGTTAAGGGCAGATTTAAAAGCTATCTGAAAGTAATCAGTTTCAGTCTTTTCTTAAAGTTGACTGAGGAGAGTTCTCATCTACAGGCAAGCTATTCCACAGACTTGGGGATAGGAAATTGAAGCCAAAACTTCAGGTAGACTCGTGACAAGCCTGTGTAGGAAATGGTAGTACAACCGATTAGAGTCGAGTGAACGCAGTGTGCAGGATGGGGTATAAGAAGTGGTGTGCTGGAGCCGGCTCGCACCGGCTCTGCAGAGCCGGTTGTTAATTTTTGAAGAATTTTGCGAGCCGGTTGTTCAGCTGCAGCAGGGACTTTATTTTTCCCCCTACAAATTGCAGCAGAAGGCTGGAGGAACGCATCACGCATGGCCAAACACACCAGCTGTCACCTGATATTGGTGCATGCGTGGTGTGTGGTAGCCCCTGCCTCCTCGTGCTGCACTGGTAAGGCAAAAGGTGCTCGTGTGGGCTGCCTGGTTCACCTCAGCAGCGCTCCTGCAGCTCAGCTGGTCGTGTAGCTTCCTGTCTGGTAAGAAATTTAAACACAATTGTTGCTGGGCCCGTTTGTTGGGAGAGAGGGAGGAGGACAACTACAGTCGCTATCAAGTGGTTGGGGGAGCATTGTCCCTCGCGGCTCCCCCCAAAACACTTGCACCGTCATGTTCTGATTCTCTCTCCCCCCTGCCCTTCCCGCAGCACTGCCATGCGTTGAAACTTTTTCCCCCTTCGCGTTTCTCTCTTCCCTCTTGCATCTGCTCCCTTCCTCCCTCCCTCCCGCCCCCGCCTGTTGTCGTCGTCCTACCGCGGTGGTTAGAACAGGATGCCAGCATCGGGGTCCTTCTGCTGCCACGTCCCGCCTACAGCCTACTCTGATTCAACTTACTTGCTGTTTCCGCGTAGGCAGGACGCGGCAATCAAAGCGGACACTGTCGGGAGTCGGGACCAAGGAGGTGAAATTGAGCCTGCTGCGCTGCCTATGTATTCCACTGTGAGGAAGCCAATTTGGTAAATCTCTGTTTTCACTGCCCCACACAGCTGTCATCTCCTCTAGACAGTCATGCTGCTGCACCAAAGGAAGCAAACCTATGAGCTGTCGTTCTTTATTGCCCATCTTCTGTAACAACTCTAAAGCTGTTTCAATTGGATAGGTAGTGCCTTAAAAAGTAGAGGTCAAAAGGTTTTTTTTTTTTTTTTTACTTATTGAACAGCTTTTTAATTTATTTGAAAGCTTTCCATATATAAATTTCATGAAATAACAATCGAATATCAGTAACACATCTTAAAAAATTATTATAGCTGGTAGAAACAGCAATTTTAAACTCTGTATTTTGTGCTCATTTTTCTACACTATTAAAAAAATAAATAAATACACTGTATACAATACAGATGGCCAAATTTCAGTGGGGATATCCTGTTTCCTGATGGGTTCATCATCTGCTGTTGTTGTAATCTACCATGGGAAGCCTGGTGTTATAGAGTTGATGGAATATATTGAAATTAAATGGAAGTAGAATTAAACTCTCCTTTCATTTGGGTCACACATGTGGCAAAACATACAATAATTATGCAACATCAGATGAATTCCAGGATTGGCTGAGCTATAAACTTCAGGCTAAGCAATTGGTAGAATGTGCTTAAATACAAAACCGGCACTTATCTTAGATAATTAGTATCAGCAGGCTTGTCCTGTGCCTGTGTCTGCTGAACGAGTCCATGTGCAACAATCGCACTGTCTGCTGCTGCGGCAGTTTAAATCATCTCACCCCAAGCCAACTGATCCGATTCAGCTCCTTAGATATATACCATATCAGTGAGCTCTTTTCTTTCTTTTCCTTCTAACAAACAGTCAGTCAAGTTCAGGCAGCTTTTGGTTTATGTACACTACCTGGGGACTCTCCAGATTTCATTACTATTTTCTAGCGATTTGTTGTCCCCACTCCCTTCTATCATTCATCTTGTGATAACGTATACTATGCCAAAACTGAAAACTCTTATCTCTGTCCGGTCGGTAATAAAAGGAGCTCATTGTGAACACTATCCACCCTACAAGGTTGTTTTGTGGCTGTACACGAAGAATTGTGATATTGAATAAATAAGCGTATGTGTGTGTCTCTAGTCATGATGCATCCTACGTTTATATAATCCTTTCAAGAAATCCAGTTAATCTTTTAACTTATTAGTGGAGCATAACCACAGAGGCTTGGTATGGTCGCATTTTCAATATGGTAATACTAGTGAGGCAGTGAGCAAAAGAAATTGAATAATTCTGAGAAATCATATGAAGGGTTAATTTTGTTTAAAGGTGCTCAGATATTATTTTAAATTCTCAGTTCTGCTAGCAAGTGAAGGAATGTTATCTGGTTTAAGTTATTTACATTTGCTGGGCTGGGTTAGAAAGGTCAGACACAGGAATTTCTTTCAACCTTGTGAGGGATGGATTGCTAAGCAAACACATGTATTCTATTATGAGCCGGTATATAGCAGGCTGTTTGTTTAGGATTAGTTTAAAATGCTTAGAAGAAATACTGTTTAGAGAGAGGCAATAGATTAGTATTTACAAGTTTTTGATATTTAGAATATGTTTACTCTGTGTAGTTAAATGTAGAATGTCTGTTAAATTCTGTATTACTCTTTGTCTGCTGTTTAAGACTGCAGTTGAGGAGATCAACATGTGGTTAGACTTATCTGCAGTTCTGGCTGGTTTAATATATAAGCTGATAGGTGAACGAGGTCAGGGCTAGTTAGCTCTCGTCTCCTTGATTAATTATAAGCTAAGTGTAGGACTGGGTCAGTTTGAGGAATACCAAACCTATGTAACTGATATTTCAAAAGTAATGATTGGTTGAGGCAAGGTGACCAATCTATTCCTTAAACCAATTGGGAGTAAAGGGGGCTAGGCTAGGAGGAGGGCTTAGGACCCTATTTAAGTAGGAGCAGAAGCAGTTTACGTCAGAAGGAGCTCAGAAGAAAGGAAGAAAGCTGGAAGACAACAGGAGAGACAGCATAAGAAGAGAAGCAGCTGAGACAAAGACACAGAGAGCTGAGAGAAAGACACAAAGAGCTAAGAGAGGAGAAGAGAGCTAGAACTGATGTCCTGCTTTGTTTGCTGGCAAATAAAGAAGATTTCACTCTCATTCTGGTGTGTGCTGTCTGACTCCTGAAGCATCACAAATTCCTATCCCAATTCCTGCAACAATTCTTGGTGGCAGCGGTGGGATAAATCCTGCATTAATCCCAGCACCCAACTGACTGGAGAACATTTGCCGGGTATGTATTCTGTATTTTGTATTGTAATCCTAGCTAGGAAGTTGTAAACCAGCCCCTCAAGAAAGAGGGAAGGAGAATCTGATCAATTCTCAGCAAAGGCCCTAGTACCTTCTAGTCGCGGGGACTAGAAGCGAAAACGCTTGAGCTTATCTGTATCTGAGAAATTTGAAATTGTTGGGTGGGATTTTCTGTATGGGATGTGTGATGCTTGAATGTTAGAAGAGTGCAGACCTCTTACTGCATTCTCAAAAACTCCTTCCCTCTTTGTGTGTTGTAACTGTAAGCATTATGGGTGGGACATCATCTAGAACAATTGCTACCCCCCTAGATTGTATGCTTAGAAATTTCAAAAAGGATTTTTAATTAATGACTATGGACAGACTTTAAGCTCAGGTACTTTAAGAACCTTGTGTGAAGTTGAGTGGCCATCTATGGGAGTGGGGTGGCCCCCTAGTGGCAGCTTAGATATTGAAGTAATCCGGAAGGTCTACAGCATAGTAGTAGGAGGACCAGAATATTCTGAACAACTCCCTTATATAGATTCCTGGGACAGCCTTGTGACTGACCCTCCCTCTTGGTTGAAAACTTATATGGGATCCCCAGTAAAATTCATGTTAGGCCGTGTTCAAAGAAAGATTAGAAAATCTAAACTAGAAGAGGGAAAGAGCCCTAGGAAGCCTACCACCCAATCGGTGGCCTCCGCCCCTACCCTGTCTGAGAAACCCATACTCTCTGATGACCCCTCAGACCTTGAGCCGCCACCTTATGGCCCATTGTTGGGGTTCCGTGCCGCCCCCAGAGATCCACGCCACCCAGCCCAAGCCTCTCCAGCACAGGCTTCTCCGGATAGTTCTTCCCCTCCTGTGCCAAACCTGCCACACCCTAGGTTGGACTTTTCACCTGGCCTCTACCCTTCTGTGCCAAATCCTCTCCTGTTAACCTCTGAAGACCCGTTTTGGGTTCCACTCCCTGACTCCTCAACTCCCGACAGCCCAGCCTCTCCTTCTAATACCCCTACCCACTTATCAGGGGCCCGGCATCCCTTTCAATGGACTGATTCACCTGTGACCACCTCTCAGTCTATGAGTACCCCTCCCCATCCCTCAGGGGTTCAACACACCTCCACTGAATGGGTTAGACCTGCTGCAATTACCTTTGAGCATGATAGGAGGGTAGCTCCTAGCTCTACCTCAGGTTCCATTCCCACCTCCTCGAGAGTTCTGCCACTTCGTCAGGTAACTACCACTCGACCGGATCCTAATAATCAGGGTCAGGTTATACAGGCACAGGCCTATCAGTATGTACCCTTCACAACCACCGATCTCCTGAATTGGAAGACGCATTATCCCTCTTATACTGAAAAGCCTCAGGCGGTGGTGGACCTAGTGACTAGCATTATGGCCACCCATAACCCAACCTGGACTGATTGTCAACAACTTCTCCTGACCCTCTTCACAACTGAGGAGAGGCGGAAGATTTTGCAAAATGCTGAGGCCATCACGCGAGAGCGTGTCCCCGGGGGGATACAGGACCCAGAGGGATGGGTTAGAGCTCGGTTTCCTCGCGCAGCTCCAGATTGGGATCCAAATGATGGGCAGCACTATGAACTGTTGTCTGGCTATTGCCGGGACTTACTGGAAGGTATGAGGAAAGGCATAAAGAGGCCCATTAATCTGGCAAAGGTCTCTGAAATTCTCCAAGGGGCAACTGAATCCCCTGGGGCCTTTCTAGAGCGACTAATTGAAGCCTACAGAACATACACCCCATTTGACCCTGAAGCCCAAGAAAACCAGAGAATGGTGAATAGCGCATTGGTGGCCCAGAGTATGCCAGATATCCGGAAGAAGTTGCAGCGTCAGGAGGGATTCGCAGGGATGAATACCACCCAGCTAATTGAGATCGCAACCAAGGTTTTCATTAATAGAGATCAGGAGGTGCGCCGAGAGGCTGACCGGAAGATGCAGAAGAAGGCCGACCTTTTAGCGGCAGCCATTACTAATTCCACTCTTAATCGAGGTCGACCTCTAGCTAATGGGAAGCCAAAGTGGGACCCCGGACCACCAGCCAGGCTCCGAGATTCCTTCAATCAATCCCGGCCAAGGGGGGAGAATCCCAGACCAAGATTGGAGAGGGATCAGTGTGCCTATTGTAAGGAAAGAGGGCACTGGAAAGATGAATGCCCCCAGAGGCGCCAGGGACTGAGAAGGGGACCAGGAGATCGAGGAAGCCGAGGCCGAGTTCGAGAGGGAAGATATGAGCCTCCTGAATCTGACATCATCGGGATAGCCGAGATGGCAGAATGGGACGAATAGGACAGACCGGGTTCCTACAAACTGGGCTCCCAGGAACCTATGGTCAAGTTAACTATAGGGAGCCGCTCAATTCCATTCATGATTGATACAGGAGCGGAACATTCTGTTGTGACGGAGCGATTAGCGCCTGTGTCTGGAAAAACTGTCCGAGTGGTGGGTGCCACGGGGGTGCAGAACCGGAGGCCCTTCCTGACAACCCGTAGATGCCAATTGGGCTCACACATAGTCACTCATGAATTCCTGTATATGCCAGACTGTCCAATCCCTTTGTTAGGTCGAGACCTGCTGTCCAAGCTTAGGGCCCAAATTTCCTTTGACTCTGATGGCCAGACTTCAGTCTCCTTTCGGCCCCAACATCCAGCCCTAAGGGTATACTGAGTTTCTGTTGCCCTCTTGAAGAAGAATGGCGGCTGCATCAGTCGCAGGGCCAAGTTGACCTACCCCTGGCAGACAGCTTTCAGGTCAGTGGGGTATGGGCAGAAGATAATTCCCCAGGGTTGGCCCGAAATATTCCTCCTGTACATGTAGACTTACTTCCAAGTGCCCGGCCAATCCATCTTCGCCAATACCCAATTCCCAGAAAGGCTCTGGAAGGGATTCAAGCACATTTGAATCGTCTGTTATCCCATGGAATTATTCGACCTTGCCAGTCTCCATGGAATACGCCACTATTGCCAGTTCAGAAGCCAGGGACTGAGGATTACCGGCCAGTCCAAGACTTACGAGTGGTTAACAAATCCACTATTTCATTACACCCTGTAGTGCCTAATCCATATGTCCTGCTAGGATTGATACCTTCTGGAGCTACCCATTTCACAACACTAGATTTAAAAGATGCCTTCTTTTGTATTCGGGTGGCCCCCGCCAGTCAATTGCTTTTTGCCTTTCAATGGGAAAACCCAGTAACAGGAAGGAAGCTTCAGTATACATGGACCCGCCTGCCACAGGGGTTCAAGAATTCCCCCACTATTTTTGGGACAGCCCTAGGACAAGACCTTAAGACTTTTAAATCTGAGCCTTCCAGGCGAGTTTTACTTCAGTATGTGGATGATCTCCTGATTGCAGCAGTGACTCAGGAAGAGTGTTTTGAGGCTACCAGAGAATTGCTGGAGCTACTCTTGGATGCAGGCTATAAGGTCTCACGCTCAAAGGCCCAACTTTGTCAGTCAGAAGTGAAGTATCTGGGCTTTTGCATTTCCCAGGGAAGTCGGAGATTGGATGCTAGTAGGAAGCAAGCAGTAGCTGCAATTCCCCAACCCAAGTCCAGAAGGGAAGTTAGGGAATTTCTGGGAGCAGCCGGATTCTGCAGAATTTGGATTCCAAATTTTGCATTGATGGCGAAACCCCTATACCAAGCCACAAAGGGGGGTGAAAAGGAACCATTTGAATGGGGACCTACTGCTCAACAATCCTTCATTGCCATAAAGAAAGCCCTACTCCAAGCCCCTGCGTTAGGCCTTCCTGATGTGGAGAAACCTTTCTCATTGTATGTCCATGAGAGACAGGGGGTTGCTCTGGGTGTGCTGACCCAGATGATGGGATCCTGGCAGAGGCCTGTTGCATACCTGTCTAAACAGTTGGATGGAGTGGCTAAAGGATGGCCAGCCTGCATGAGGGCCATTGCAGCAACAGCCTTACTGGTCCAGGAAGCTGATAAGTTGACCTTGGGGCAAGAACTGGTTGTTAAAGTCCCCCATGCAGTTCTCACCCTCATGGAGTATAAGGGCAACCACTGGTTTACAAATAACCGTATGGTTAAGTACCAAGCTAGTTTGTGTGAGAATCCACGGATACACCTGGAAACAGTGGCTACATTCAATCCCGCCACTCTTTTGCCAGCATCTGAGGGACCACCGGATCATGACTGTATCCAAACCATGGATGAAGTGTATTCCAGTCGACCAGATCTTAAAGATGTTCCATGGAGGGACCCAGATGTAATTTATTTCACAGATGGAAGCAGTTATGTGGAGAACTCCAAGCGACTGGCAGGCTATGCTGTGGTGACAGAAGACAAGGTGATAGAAGCAAGGGCCCTGCCCCAAGGAACTTCAGCCCAGAAAGCAGAACTTGTGGCCCTCATACGAGCTCTGGAGTTAGCAGCAGGACTGGTAACCAACATTTATACTGATTCCAAATATGCCTTCACAACTCTACATGCTCATGGAGCTTTGTATAAGGAAAAGGGACTCATAAATGCTGCAGGCCAACCTGTTAAGTATGGACCTGAAATACTTCAGTTGCTAGAGGCTGTGTGGGCCCCTAAGAAGGTAGCTGTCATTCATTGCAGGGGACACCAAAGAATAGATACTCCAGTGGCCCGAGGGAACCGTCATGCTGATCGGGTGGCCAAGGAAGCTGCTCGAGGACCCCCAGCAAGTACTGTGATCCCCCTGTTCCAAATTCGATTGCAAGAATGGACACCTATGTATACCCAAATGGAAGAGAAATGGGCTCAAGAAGAAGGTGCAGTAAGGAGACCTGATGGCTGGTTACATCTCCCTGATACCAGAGTTCTGGTGCCACGCCACCTAGCTTGGCCTGTAGTGTCTCAAGCTCATGACCTATCACACTTAGGGAAAACAGCACTAGCCCGCCTACTCAATCGAGTAGTGGTGCTGGAAGGATTGGATAGTCTGGTTGCCACTGCCTCTGCCCGATGTACTCTCTGTGCCCAGAATAATGCTCGTCAGGGACCCCGTATTTCACCAGGAGTTCAGTTTAGAGGACTAACACCCTTTGAGTCCCTAGTTATAGACTTCACAGAAATGCCCAGGAGTGGTAGGTTCCGATACCTCTTAGTCATGGTCTGTACCTTTTCTGGGTGGGTGGAAGCATATCCTACAGTCACTGAGAAAGCCACAGAAGTAGCTCGAGCCCTCCTTAGGGATGTTATCCCCAGGTATGGACTGCCTCTTGCCATAGGTTCAGATAATGGTCCCGCCTTTGTTGAAGCTACACTTCAGGCCCTGTCCCGCGCTTTGCGCATTACCTGGAAATTGCATTGTGCCTATCGTCCCCAGAGTTCAGGGCAGGTTGAGCGGGCAAACAGAACCTTGAAAAATAGCCTAGCAAAGATTTGTCAG
This sequence comes from Microcaecilia unicolor, assembly GCF_901765095.1. NCBI lineage: Eukaryota > Metazoa > Chordata > Amphibia > Gymnophiona > Siphonopidae > Microcaecilia > Microcaecilia unicolor. The sequence goes on from NC_044031.1 coordinate 697,717,355, forward strand.
GAAACCCAATTGAAATGGCCACAGGCACTGCCACTAGCCCTTTTCCGTCTCCGATGCACTCCAACTAAAGGAACAGCCCTCTCTCCCTTTGAAATTGTGTATGGGAAGCCCCCAGCCATTTTACAGGGAATTAAGGGAGACATAGGGATTTTAGGGTCTGCCCAGGTGCAGGAGCAGGTAGCCCTCCTGGGTAAGATAATTTCTGAGCTTCAGTCTTATGTGAGAGAAATAAACCCTGTCCCCTTCCAGGCTCAGGTACATTCCTTCCTGCCAGGGGATAGAGTTTGGGTGAAAGACTGGAGGCTCCAGCCTTTGGGGCCCCGATGGAAAGGACCTTTTACTGTTTTGCTTTCTACCCCTACAGCTGTGAAGGTCGCAGGGATAACTCCATGGGTCCATTGGTCTCGAATTAAGTCTGCTGACCAGACTGAGCCCAGCACGGATCAGACGGAGCCTAAACAGTGGAGAGCAGAAAGAGATCCAGCGGAGCCATTGAAGTTGCGCCTGACCCGAATCAAAGAATCTACTAGCTGAAAAGAAGGGTCAACTGCATACTGCAGGAGCGGCTGAACTTCGGCTTCATACTGAGACTCTTTCTGTCCAGATTCTGGCTTTCTTGGAATTTGAAAGCTTGATCCTTGTCAGTTGAGGGTCTATCCCAACTGGTATAAGAACTCAAAGACTGAGAACATTATATGAGAGTAATCTGTGATTAGCACAGACTGTTGAAATATTACTGCTTAATTAGTTTGCTGTATTTGTTTTAGATTAGGAAGAAAGAAAATGTTATTCCTAGTTAGGACCACTATAATCTCCAGAGTCTGAGTTGTGAGACTTATCTCTGCATAAGCTGATTTTAGTCTCAAAGGGGGGAATGAGGCAGTGAGCAAAAGAAATTGAATAATTCTGAGAAATCATATGAAGGGTTAATTTTGTTTAAAGGTGCTCAGATATTATTTTAAATTCTCAGTTCTGCTAGCAAGTGAAGGAATGTTATCTGGTTTAAGTTATTTACATTTGCTGGGCTGGGTTAGAAAGGTCAGACACAGGAATTTCTTTCAACCTTGTGAGGGATGGATTGCTAAGCAAACACATGTATTCTATTATGAGCCGGTATATAGCAGGCTGTTTGTTTAGGATTAGTTTAAAATGCTTAGAAGAAATACTGTTTAGAGAGAGGCAATAGATTAGTATTTACAAGTTTTTGATATTTAGAATATGTTTACTCTGTGTAGTTAAATGTAGAATGTCTGTTAAATTCTGTATTACTCTTTGTCTGCTGTTTAAGACTGCAGTTGAGGAGATCAACATGTGGTTAGACTTATCTGCAGTTCTGGCTGGTTTAATATATAAGCTGATAGGTGAACGAGGTCAGGGCTAGTTAGCTCTCGTCTCCTTGATTAATTATAAGCTAAGTGTAGGACTGGGTCAGTTTGAGGAATACCAAACCTATGTAACTGATATTTCAAAAGTAATGATTGGTTGAGGCAAGGTGACCAATCTATTCCTTAAACCAATTGGGAGTAAAGGGGGCTAGGCTAGGAGGAGGGCTTAGGACCCTATTTAAGTAGGAGCAGAAGCAGTTTACGTCAGAAGGAGCTCAGAAGAAAGGAAGAAAGCTGGAAGACAACAGGAGAGACAGCATAAGAAGAGAAGCAGCTGAGACAAAGACACAGAGAGCTGAGAGAAAGACACAAAGAGCTAAGAGAGGAGAAGAGAGCTAGAACTGATGTCCTGCTTTGTTTGCTGGCAAATAAAGAAGATTTCACTCTCATTCTGGTGTGTGCTGTCTGACTCCTGAAGCATCACAAATTCCTATCCCAATTCCTGCAACACTAGGGCCCAGCTAAGGAACAGCCAGGTTATTTTGAGTTAGTCTTCACTGGACTGAACGTGCTTTCCTTGTGCCATCACTATCCAGCAGGAAGGCAGTGTCTTAAAAGATGGAAGATAAAGGATTTAAAAAAAAACATTTATCACACATTATTCCAAGCAAAGTCGGCTTACATTTGAAAATACAGTGAGACAGAATAATAGAATTCAGTTATATCATGGGAACAAATAGATGGATATGTCTGAAACATTTGAGATTAGCATATATATGATATATACCCAACTGAGCATTTAAAAGTTTGTCCTTTAATGATACCATATGTTCAGAAATCTATAGCCATTTAGTATAGGCAGTTATTCAAAGATTATCACATTCATACAGCAGAACAGGCATCCATCACATCACATTGCAAAAGAAAACAATTTCTAAAGAGTACGTCCAAAATTTAATTTTTATTTCCTTATTTCTTTCTTCCAAAATTCCAGACAGCACATGTACAGATCAGTAGGAGGACCCAAAGCACTCCAACACAAGTAAAGTCAGAAACAACACAGTTTATTGTTCATCCACCCTTAGGATTCGCCTTTGGGTTTAAAAAGCAAATCCATTTGCATATCTTTTGTACCAATAATGTATAATAAAGTTACATTATCATCAGCCTCAGACTCAGCAAACTCAAATCTGGAAGGAAGTTTTTTGAAAAGTAGTTTATTTTCAATGCTGTTAAATCAGTCACAGCTCTGCAATTGGGGGGGGGGGGGGCAGAGGTGGACGGGGTGCAGAGGTGGATGGGTGAGAGAGCCTGTTGTTAAAAATTTACCAGCACACCACTGGGTATAAGGGATTTTAAAAAAAGCCAAATACTTGGGGGATCATGGACCAATTTTAGCGGACAACAAAAGAGGTACCAGTATTCAGTATTGGCAAGTACATCCTGAAAAAATTCTTGGAACTTCATATCATAACCCCTAGCACTACTGATTCCTTCTCTATGGAAAAGGTTAGTTTGTGCATTAATATTGTATTATATGACCACTGTCTCTTCTCTGTTCTCATGAATATATGTTTAGGTCCTCAAGTCTCACCTCATTGACCTCACATCTCCACCTATGTTTTTAATCTATGTTGATTGTCTTCTGTCTTCAAGAAGCAGAAACTGTCTCCTATATATTATCTGTAAAGAGCTTGATTATATTTGATAGTGTGCCTCTTACAACAATAATGTGATGCCTGTTGCGCACCCAGCACCATTTTGGTTGCTTTTCTCTAGACTTCATAAATATGACATGCTGTATAAGGGGTCTACATACTAAGCACTCCTTCCACAGAAACAAAACCGAATAGACATTTCAGTAATTCAGGACAGGAAATGTACATAGAAACTCAGAAAAGGCCGATGAAGGATATTTTGTAACTGGGTGCCTCGATTTAGGCACCCTAGACTATGTGGTATGGTAGTGTAATGTTCGTGAGTCCTTGTGCCTGGACGGAGGACAGAGATGAAGACTCGACCCTGCGCTCTGCTGGGCAGCCGAGCAACCCCAAGGCTTCACCTGTGATGACCACCGTTCCCCGAGGGTTGAGCCCCCAGGTGCGGGCGGCCGATAGGACTTCCGGACGCAGGCAGGGGTCAGAAGGCCGCAGGCAGCAGGCAGAAAGTATTCGAGTTCAGGACATAGGCCGAGGCCGGCAGCAAGCAGAGAGAATCTGGGTTCAGGCAGGAGTCAGAGACAAGCAGCAAGCAGAGAGAATCCGGGTTCAAGCAATAGTCAGGTCATAGTAACATAGTAAATGACGGCAGAAAAAGACCTGCACGGTCCATCCAGTCTGCCCAACAAGATAAACTCATATGTGCTACTTTTTGTGTATACCTTACCTTAATTTGTACCTGTCCTTTTCAGGGCACAGACCGTGTAAGTCTGCCCAGCACTGTCCCCGCCTCCCACCACCGGCTCTGCCACCCAATCTCGGCTAAGCTCCTTAGGATCCATTCCTTCTGAACAGGATTCCTTTATGTTTATCCCACGCGTGTTTGAATTCTGTTACCGTTTTCATTTCTACCACCTCCCGCGGGAGGGCATTCCAAGCATCCACTACTCTCTCCGTGAAAAAATACTTCTTGACATTTTTCTTGAGTCAGCCCCCCTTCAATCTCATTTCATGTCCTCTCGTTCTACCGCCTTCGCACCTCCGGAAAAGGTTCGTTTGCGGATTTATACTTTTCAAATATTTGAACGTCTGTATCATATCACCCCTGTTTCTCCTTTCTTCCAGAGTATACATGTTCAGGTCATCAAGTCTCTCCTCATACGTCTTGTAACGCAAATCCCTTACCAGGCAGCAGGCAGAGAGTATCCGGATTCAAGCAATAGTCAGAGGCAGGCGGCAGGCAGAGAGCAATCTGGGTTCTGGCAGTAGTCAGGTCAGGCAGCAGGCAGAGAGTATCCGGGTTCAAGCAGTAGTCAAAGGCAGGCAGCAGGCAGAAAGTAATCCGGGTTCAGGCAGTAGTCAGGTCAGGCAGCAGGCAGAGAGCAATATGGGTTCTGGCAGTAGTCAGATCAGGCAGCAGGCAGAGAGTATCCGGGTTCAAGCAGTAGTCAAAGGCAGGCAGCAGGCAGAGAGTAATCCAGGTTCAGGCAGTAGTCAGGTCAGGCAGCAGGCAGAGAGTATCCGGGTTCAAGCAGTAGTCAGAGGCAGGCAGGAGGTAGAGAGCAATCTGGGTTCTGGCAGTAGTCAGGTCAGGCAGCAGGCAGAGAGTATCCGGGTTCAAGCAGTAGTAAGAGGCAGGCAGCAGGCAGAGAGTAATCTGGGTTCAGGCAGTAGTCAGCAACGAGAAGGTAACAGAGAATAGATGCAGCACAAGCAATCACCTACCGGAGTAGAAGCCGAAGCAAAGAAGTGGAGTGAAGCTGCTCCTAAAATAGATCCCACCATCAGGGAAAACAGAATCAGCTGGCAAGGCGAGCCTCCCATTGGCTTGCCAGCCAAAGGAGGAGGAGGAGCCTAGGTGCGAGGCTCCAATCCAGTAGAGCAGGAGGCGGGGTGAAGAACTCGGTGATCAAGGAGGACTAGGCACGCCGCAACACATCCACCCGGACGGAACAGGCAGAGAGGACCCCCGGAGCGCCGGGCCCACCAAGATAACCGGCGCTCCGTACCACAGGAGCGCCTCTCACCGAGGTGAGGAGCGTGTCAGGAAGGTGCTTATTCTATAATGGAACCTTGGCACTGCATTCCAAATTCCCAAATGCTAGTTTCCACAACCAGGCTCTTACCAACTTGCAAAAACACAAATGAAGGCCTTACAACTGAATCTCTTTCTGCAACCTATTCCACCGACTTGGACCGTGCACCAAAAAAGCTCTCTTCCAAACCCACGGTAAACAAGCAGTTTAAGGTAAAGAAACCTACCTGAAGCTCCTACCTGCTAAAAACAAATCACAATGTGGGTGATATGCAAATTAGCTGATACAGAGAAAAATGAAGGCAGATAAAGTCCATATCGCCTATCCAGACTGCCCATCCATGCCATCTACCATCCCTTCCAGAGGCATAGCTAGGTGAGGTGCAGTCGCTCCCCCAACCAGATTTTGAATGAAATGGTGTCTATGCAGAACAGCCCTTCAGCCTTGCACTGGTGCCTATTTTACAAAAGGTCTAATCCCTTGACATCAAAACCTGGCTATGTTTCTGCTTCCTCTCCCATAGAGATTCTATGTACCTGTTCCAAGCTTTCTTGAATTCAGATACAGTTTTTCTCTCTACCACCTCCTCCAGAAGGCTGTTCCAATGAAATTCACCACCCTTTCCATGAAGAAATTCCTTAGTTTACTCCTGAGATTGTCCTATTTCACCATCATCCTATGCCCCTCTTTTCAGAGGTTTAATTGAAATATGAAAACCTCCCATAAAAATCTCAGAATCAATCACTACCTCCCTGTTCCCCAACCAAAGTACTTATTTTACACTCAGTAAATGTGTCTTTCTCTGTAACCAAGAAGCCCAACCTGCAACCCTGAATTAACGTGTCTCAAATCCTCTACCAAATGACTCACCACAGGGGCAACAATCTGGATGTCATCAGCAAATAAATGATACTGAAACCCTAACACTTACAACTCTTCATAGTGAGATACTAAAATTGTCACACTGTTACCTCCCAGAAGGATGATCCTGCACAGGAAGTGAGGTCAGGACTCTTCCTGCCCTTTATATTGTCACTAATCTTTGGCTAATCATCTGGTGTACCTTGATTGGTCCACTGTGAATGGCCCATCATTGATTGGTCCCTGCAGTATTTATTTCTGATGATTAGCCTCCAGTATCTATATAACCAAGGAGATTAGATAAACAGGAGACCAAGTGATGTCAAAACGTTGAAACCAATTAGGTCAGTCTCAGATTCCCCTTCCTCGCACAACCATCATCACCATACTGTCAAAACAAAGCAAGAAAACCTATGAGCTGCTACATCCACATTGTTGTTCTTTATTGTTGGTAGCTGCCACGAAATGCCTAGCCATCAGCCTCGGGTTACCCCATGGCCACTTAGAGGGTTTATCCCCAGGACAGCTCAAGTCTGCCTGCACCTGCTGCTTGTGCTGTACACTAGCACCCTCCTCCCACCGACTGGGTCACAACCGCCTCTGAGCGAGTCTCCTGCTCCCAAATTATCCCCAATGATTTCTAAGTTACTGGAGACCACACTCCCAGTGGTCCCTCAGTTCCCAGAAAGCACTCACAGACCTAACACACAAACCACCAGGATTCTTTATCAGTCCAGACAGGGAGGCAATAAACTAAATATTGTTTACTGTCTTTTAAAAATCGAACAGTGGAACAAAATAGTGCAATTAGCAAACAATAACAGGTAACTAAAACATGGATCAATTATAACACTAACTAAATATTTGCATACTTCCTAGAAAGTAACTGGGGAGATTAGGACATATATAACTGTTCACAGAGCCTTAGCAAAGAGGTCTGTCTCTCTCTTTTCCTGGGCTGAAAGTGAAGCAACAGCCAGCAGCTGCTGGGTAATTTTACTTCCATTTAATTTCAATATATTTAATTTCAGTATATTCCATCTTTATAACACCAGCCTTCCCAAGGCAGATTACAACAGTTAAGATGAACCCATCAGGAAACAGGATATCCTCACTGAGGGCCCTGTTATAAGGTGCGCTAACGTTTTTAGCGCATGCACAAAATTAGCGTGCACTGTGTAGGCATCCATAGAAATATTATGGGCACTTATACAGTAGTGCGTGCTAAAAATGTTAACTTGCTTCTAGCGCGGCTTAGTAAACTGAAATTTTTGCCATCTGTATTGTACAGAACAGTGTAGAAAAATGAGAACACAATACAGAGTTTATTACAGAGCTTTTGCTACCAGCTACAGTAATTTTTTAAGCTGTGTGATATTCAAGTTTTATTTCATGATATTTAAATCTAAATATGGGAAGCTTTCAAATAAATTAAAAAGCTGTCCAATAAGTTAAAAAAAATAAAATTTTATTTTATTTATGGCATTTATATCCCACATTATTCCCACCCATGGGCAGGCTCAACGTGGCGTACAATAGTCTATTAAGCAACAATAATACAAAATACAGTAATTAGTGTCGTAGGAGGAAAAGAGGAACAACAGGAGGGAGAGGGAGAGAGGAGAAGGTGACAATTAGTCTCCTCCAACTTTTAAGGCACTGCCTATCCAACTGAAACAGCTTTAGACTTGTTACAGATGGACCACGCATAGGCAGTCCTTTATTTCTAATAACCTTTTGCTATTGTTTTCAATAGCATTTGTTATTTGTTTTGGCTGTACTAAAACTGCAGCAAGCTCCACCTACTGGCTTCAGCTCTTACAGTGGACAAGATAGGCTCACTTCATCTCCTGTTTTATCCAATCTCCTTGTATATAACCCTGGAACTCTCCACTCACCTGTCATCCGATAGGTCTCCTTGAGTCTCTGATTACCTCATTGTTTGCTGCTTCTTGGTATTTGACTTCTACTAGTCTTCTGGCAATGAACCTGCTCTGTCTGCCCTAACTTTTGCATCTTTCCTGGACTTCACCTCTGCCTGCTGATTTGGACTTGGTTCTATGCCTGGCACTTCTCCTTCCTTCTTTTTTTATTGCACACTAGTAAAAAAAGGCCCGTTTCGTAAACAAATGAAACGGGCGCTAGCAAGGCTATAGAGAGAGTGAGAGTGTGTATATGTATGTGTGTCTGTGTGTGTGTGACACAAAGAAAGTGTGTGTGTGTGTCTCTGTGTGAGAGAGAGGTGCTAGCAGTCCCTGTGATAGTGGCAGGTCAGTTGCTCATTATAGCCAGTTAAAAGTAAGAGTGTGTGTGTATGTGCTGTTTTTTTTCCTTCCCTCATATGCCCTCCGTGTCCGTTGTTTGTGGGGAGAGCAGAGATCTATATGGTCCTTTTAGCGTTGCTGTTGACGTCGCGTAGCAACTGTTGCTGCTGGTTTTCATTGTTTCGCGATGTGTCTTATGTCACGTTCCGTCGCTTAGTAATGGGTTCGCGATGCGATTGGTTGAGTGTCATTGGTCCGCCCTCGACGTCATGACGTTTTACCTGGGGGGTGGGGCCAACACTCATGAGTGAATTCCTGGTTTCACCACCATGCATTTAGAACGTTGGGACTTGTGGAGGCTTCAGAACGTTGGAGGTGCGTTTTATATAGAGAGATCTGGTATCTACTCCTCTGTGATGGGAGCACCATGTGTCATTGCCTGAAGGGGGGGGGGGTGGGGTTATAGGTAAAGAAATACTTTACTGGTTCCTGGTTTTCTCAAAAGTGGAGCCAACCTTCACAAAATGTACAAGGGATGGAATAGAACCCTGTGGTACACTGCATGACATAACCCACTCAGCAGAAAACTGACCCCCAAAAGAGACTTCTTGTTTCCTACCATCAAAAACTACTGTTATACCAGCCCTCCGAAACCCAAATCATGCAACCAATCTTTCAACAAAGAATGACAAACTAGATCAACAGGCGCAAGAGATCTGAAACTCTCACGTAACTGATATTTTTAATTATTTCTATATAGCTTAAGCTACCTTATACTCTTTTGTTGATCTGTCTGAAGACATTGCATAGTTTTATCAATCTTTTCACAAAGAAGTATGGCATATCATTAGAGTGAAAAACCTTTCTGCTCCATGTCTCTGGGTGACATGTGGTCAGACATAATTAGCCTCCTCATCTTTGCTCTCATGCATCTTTCATGCAAGAGTTTAGAACCAACTGTAGCACTACAGTTTGAGAAAATATATCAGCGGTCTTGGAGAACATGTTCTTGTGGGTTTACAACTAACGATATGAGTCTTTCCATTGTGCATTTTTTTCAAGCACAGATAATTACACATTAGATACTTGATCTTTGCAGAATAGCCATCATTCTTCTCATTCCTGCATGAGAAATAGAAAGCATTTAAATGGGATGTGATTCACCCAAACTTGCTTCTAATTCTTAATCAACATCACTTTTTTTCACATTCCGCTCTCAGAAATGTTCTCTCTTTTTTTTTTCTGCCAACCTAGTTACCTTACTTTTCTTGTTATTTTCCAGGCTTAGAACTACAGCTATGTTATTAGCAAACCTAAGGTTATTCATTCATCACTCATCCTACCATAACTGGACCCCTTAGATAGAAAAGCCGTATAAGGGATTAGAAAATAAGTCTCTACAGTTTAGCAATAATTATTTGGACATATGGTGACTGCGATTTTAAATACCATCCAAATTAGAAGCATCCAAGTACTCATCTTTTGGCACATGTCATAACAGTTTTCGCAGCACTAGGAGACTGTATAACAGCTTCTGAAGGAGAAAAGAGAGAGTGAGCACTGTTAATACCCTAGTATGCAAACCATGTAGAGTTGGGTACAAAGGTGGCACTGGATAACAAAGGATCTGATTTACTACAGGATTTTTTCTTGTCTGTATGGGGAAAAGGCTTACGGGTCCTTTTACTAAGGTGCGCTGAAAAATGGCCTACGCTAGTGTAGATGCATGTATTAGACGTACGCAGTTCCATTTTTCAGCGCACCTGCAAAAAAGGCCTTTTTGGGGGGGGGGGCCGAAAATGGACGTGCAGCAAAATAAAAATTGGCGAATGTCCATTTTGGACCTGAGACCTTACCACCACCCACTGACTTAGTGTTAAGGTCTCACGCGTTAACCGGGCGGTAATGGTCTACGCGCATAGAATCACGATTACCACCCGGTTTCCGCTGCATGCCGGAAAATAAAAATTATTTTCTGATGCGCATAGGGAATGGATGTAAAAATTTAAATTACCGCCCAGGCCACATGGTAGCTGGGTGGTAACTCCGAATTGATGCTCATTGGGCACACGTAGGTGTCTACGTGGCTTAGTAAAAGGGCCCCTTAGTAACTCAGGTCCAAAGTAACTTGCACAACACAGAGAGTCAGTGGCAGGGTGTGCATGTCACCCCAGGGATGTAGCCAAACCTCGACGGGAGAGGGGGCCAGAGCACAAGATGGGAGGGCACATTTTGGTCCACCTCCTCGCTGTCGCCGTTACCACCTCCCCGCCACCACCCTCCTGGCACTGCTTCGCCCCCCCCCCCCCCACTGCCACTGCAAAGGTACCTTGGCTGGTGGGGGTCCCCAACCACCGCCAGCTAAAGCGTTTGTCCCACATTGGTCTCACATTGCCTGCCCTGTTCTGTTTTCAGTCGCTGTGCACTGCAACTGAAAACAAAACAGGGCGCCAGGCAATGTGAGTCGAGCGCGGGACAAATGCTGTAGCTGGCGGGGGTTGGGGACCCCTGCCAGCCAAACTGTGAGCCCCAAAGCCAATTTGGGGGGGCCCAGGCCCCCATGGCCCCCCCATAGCTACGCCACTGTACCCTACTAGTCCCTAGATCTTAACTTTGAGCAACTTATTCCTGTCTGCCATTCTCATAAACTCTCCACACTATACATTTACTCCGTGTCTGCAAGGTTCATGAGCTCTGAAAACATGCAACACTACCTACAGTTATATTTGAAGGAGTGGCCTAATGGTGATTGCAATGGACCAAGAACCTGAGAAATTGGGTTTTATTCCCACTGTGGCTACTCAAATAGGTGCCATCTCTGTGAGCGCTTCTTCAATTTGAGCAAAGCCCTTCAATATGTCTAGGGCAGAGGTTTTCAACCCAGTCCTCGGGGCACACTGAGCTGGTCAGGGTTTTCAAGATATCCCTATTGAATTGAAAGGAGATATCCTGAAAACCCCGACTGGCTGGGTCTGCACCAAGGACTGGGTTGAAAACCTCTGGTCTAGGGAGATGTAATTTGTATCACATTTAACACCCTGTTTTGAAAAGTTGGCTCTTTGTGATCCTGGGCAAGTCACTTAGGGGCCCTCTTACAAAGGTGCAGTAGGCTCTTAGTGCATGCAACATGCGCCAAAATGAGACTACTGCCAGGATAGCATGCCCTTGGCGGCAATTTCGGATTTGGCGCATGGCCATAATGTGGGGCAAATTATTATTTTTTATTTTGCTATCGCGCACGGTGTTTCCGGCATTAATCGGTAGTTGGCACGCGCTGATCAGTCACGGTGCGTGTAGCACGTGAACCTTTACCACTAGGTCACTGGGCAGTGGTAAGGTCTCAGGCCAAAAATGCATGCGCGTTGATTTCAATTTTAGCGTATGTCAATTTTCTAGCCCATTAAAAAAAAAGTCCCTTTTTCCAGACACGGTAAAAACTGGCCCGGAGCACGTCAAAAACATGCACCCACACTACCGAAGGCCTCTTTTTGCCATGCATTAGTAAAAGGACCTCTTAAACTTCCACTACCCCAAGTACAAAAACTTAGATTGTGAGCCCACTAGGGATAGAGAAAGTAACTGCATATAACAAACAGACTGCTCTGGTTGTACCACAGAAAGGCAACTGATATAGCATATCCATGATTCTTTACCCTTTGAAAGATAATTTCCTTAAACTCAAATATTTGAAGCAAAAGGTTTTGAAACTGACATTCTAAATGAGATTCTGGTCAGCGATACTACTAGTCTTCCTGTAGAGCAAGATTTTCTGTACCATAAAGGACACAAGCTAAAAGCAACCACATATTTTGCAACAATGTGCTATTTGAAAAATTGCATCCTTATTAATTAATTCATGAATTATTTTATGAATTTGAAAAAAAGGTTCCTGTAAATGAAGTCTATAATCACTTACTGTAGGAGGCTGCAATTTCTGAAATAGTCTGGACAGCATTCGGTTGCACAGTCAATAGCCTGGGGCCTATCTACTAAAGCATAGTAAAGATTTGTGCTTACCAAGCTTTGACTGCAAAATTGATGTGTATAGCATGTTCCCTACAGTTACTGCACAGAAGACGTCTTTATCATGCATGATGGACTAGATTCTATTTATGATGTCTGAAAAATCAGCACTGAAAATATTTCCACCTAGGTTTAGGTGTGGTTTATAGAATATGCCTTACCGGTTTGTAGAATATATCTAGCAGCCATGCCTGCGCCTAACTCTAGGCGCAACAATTTACATTGCCAAGTAAAACTTGCAGTAAATACCAGTGCCTAAGTTAGGCACGGAGCAGCTGTATTTTATAACTATGTGCGTAGATTTTTGGATCATTCATGGTCCACCCATTCCACGCCCCCTTTTTGACTGTGCGCATTAAAATTTTATGTGCACCACTTTAGAGAATATGCCTAGCAAGCTGTGTGCATAACTTCTAACTAATTAGTGGGGTGGCATTGTGACAGGTGGAAAGAAGATACAAGGTACACGGCTGAAAATGATATGGAAGATGAAATAATAGAGGAAGAGTTCCAGAGGATCTGAGGAGTGTGGAAAGAGAAGCCAGAGAGGTCAGTAAAGAGGCTGCTACAGTGACCTAAATGAGAGAGGACAGATGTGTTAGAAGAGAGAGCAGGTGATAAAAGTCAGAGAGGATTTATTTTTACAGCTGATAATAAAAGGGAAAGTGCTGACAAGATATGTTTATGCTAATGCCAAGATTTTTAGCGAAGCTGAATACTGAAAGGGGAACAAAATCAGCAGAAAGATAACCTGTGGAAAATGTAGGGGTTGAGGCAGCACATGGAAGAAAGAGACCGTCAGAATATATATATATATTTTTTTAGAAAATCTGCTGCATTTTTCTGGTTTTAGAGAAGAAAAAAGTCTGGTAGCAGCCTCCTCTGCTGTTTCTCACTAGACCTCAACACTGCATTAAAAAACTGCTTGTGATATGACTGTGTCAGATCAAGTTTAGTTAACAGTATCCTGACAAGATAATTAATATATGTGATTGAAGAGCTGATAAAGTTAAGTACAGTGTCCACATCATTCCATGCCCATTAAGCTCCATATCAGTAACTCTGATCACATTGTATAGAAATGGAAAAAAATTATAATAGATTTCACTTTCAAGCTCTCTGTCCATCCAGAATATTTTGAGTGCTATATAGTAAGAATGACGGTGCACATTAACTGTAAACACCATTTTCACATCCAAAAGTGTCTGTACTGTGTTGTGAAATAAATCAATTAGGTACATCTCATAAACTATCAATTTATAATTGACAGTGCTTCACCAGAAGAAAGATAGCTGACAGAGGATCATCATATTCAGCATAATCAACCCGATGCATCCTGGAAAATCCTTTTAAATAAATAAAATGCTCCCCACTGGGAAAAACTGCCTCAAAATAACACAAGATGTATCACCCTCTTTCCACTAATTTGTAAATGAAGTTCTAGCTGTATTGGGCCTAACTCAGGGGTCCTTTCACTAGGGGTCCTTTCACTAAGGTGAGCTGAAAAATGGCTTGCGGTAGTGTAGGCACGGATTTTGGGCGCACACAGAATAATTTTTCAGCGCGCCTGTAAAAAATGCCTTTTAAAAGTTTTTGCCAAAAATAGATGGGCGGCAAAATCAAAATTGCCACATGTCCATTTTGGGTCTGCGACCTTACCACCAGCCATTAACCTAGCAGTAAAGTCTCACATGGTAACTGGGCGGTAATGACCTATGCGCACAAAATGCTACATGGTGTGTATCCGATACGTGCGTCCAAAAATAAAATTATTTTCAGCCACGCGGCAAAAATGAAAGTACCGCAAGAGTCACACAGTAGCCGTATAGTAACTCCATTTTGGTGCGTGTTAGGTGCACATACATGCTTACGCGGCTTAGTAAAAGGGCCCCTTAGAGGGGTAAAATAATGTAAACTTTTTGATACATTTAATATGTATATGGGACTATGTACTAAAATTAGCACATGCAAAAGACATTTAGCGTGCTGGATAATTGCGTACCAAGTCAGTCCACGTAAGGTAAAATTATTGCTTGTGTCCTGTAGATGTGAGATGTAAATATCATGACTTAGCAGCCATGCGGTAAATTGTGGATTTTAGTTTTTTTAGGTTAAGGTAAGCTTAAAGTATTTGATATACCACCTTTCTGTGGTACAACCAAAGCAGTTTACATTTTTCACACATTTTACTCTTTACACACTTTTCTTATACTCTTCTTATGGAGGATAATTTTACAACCTTGTACCTAGGTTAATAGGGCAGGAAGGTGCCTATTTTATAAAGACACTTAGAGGAGTATTTTCAATGCACATAGATTTACAAAGTTACACGGAGAGTCATTTTTGATATGATGTCCAAGTCAGACTTTGGATGCTTTGCGCTAAATATCCCAAAGCCAAATAGCAAAGGTCTCATTTTCGAAAAATGCCTATTTCTTTTTTTAAATACCATTTTGAACAAAGTTTTGTGTATTGCGCATTTATCTTTTCTGGAAAAAAGCCACACAAGTTAAAAAAAATTGCACAAAATCAAGGCATTAGGATGTAGGAGAGGCCAGAATGTTTAGCAGACTGGTCCCCCAGACATCCCAGAAGAGCAATGAGGCACCCTACAGGGTACTGCTGTGGGCTTCATATAAATGATCCCATGTACACATCTCACCGTTGCTCCCTTATCTTGGCTGCTGAGCCCTCCAAAACCCACCACAAACCCACTGCCCCCTGAACACCACAATAGCCCTTATGGGTGAAAGGGGCACCAAATTGTGGGTACAGTGGGTTTTTAGTGTGTTTTGGAGGGCTCACAGTTTCCACCACAAGTGTAACAGGTAGGGGGAGGTATAGGTCTGTGTCCACCTGTCTACAGCGCACTGTACCCACCACTAGACTACTCCAGGGACCTGAATGCTGCTCTAATGGACCTGACTATAACATCTGAGGCTGTCAAAGAGTCTGGTGAATACTATTTATAGTCACATGTTTTGGAGGTGGGAGAGGGTCAGTGACCACTGGGGAAGTAAGGGGGAGGGTCATCCCTGAATCCCTCCAGTTGCCATTTGGTCATTTAGGGCATCTTTTTGTGTCTTATTCATTAGGAAAACAGGTCTATTCCAAAACATTATTTTCACCCTAGACATTTTTGTTTTGTTCCATTATAGCTGTAAAACTTCCAAGCGTAACATCCATTATACCTGTAAAATGTCCATTATAGCTGTAAAATGCCCTAATCCCATCTTTGAAACGCCCACCCCCCCCCCCCCCCGACATGCCCTCTTGTGATCTGGATGCACTGCAGATGAGTTGCATAGATAAACATGTGCAAAATGGGTTTCGAAAACACTAATTTGGACATTTTGAGAACCAATCCGTCCAAATGGTGCTTTATGACACTTTTTAGACATTTTTCTCTTTCGAAAATGAGTTCCTTAAAGGCTTATTTTCGAAAGAGAAGGGCGCCCATCTTTCAACACAAATCGGGAGATGGGCGTCCTTCTCTCAGGGTCACCCAAATCGGCATAATCGACAGCCAATTTTGGGCATCCACAACTGCTTCCCGTCGCGGGGATAACCAAAGTTCCCGGGGGGGGGCGTGTCGGAGGCATAGCGAAGGCAGGACTGGGGTGTGCCTAACAGATGGGCGTCCTCGAGCGATAATGGAAAAAAGAAGGGCATCCCTGAAGAGCACTTGGGCGACTTTACTTGGTCCATTTTTTCTTACGACCAAGCCTCAAAAAGGTGCCTGAACTGACCAGATGACCACCAGAGGGAATCGGGGATGACCTCCCCTGACTCCCCCAGTGGTCACTAACCCCATCCCACCCTGAAAAAAACAACTTTAAAAACTTTTTTTGCCAGCCTGAAATGTCATACTCAGGTCGATCGCAGCAGTATGCAGGTCCCTGGGGTGGGAGGTATGTTTGTGTCAGCGGAGGCATAGCGAAGGCGTGGAGGTCCTTCTTTCAAACACTTTGGACATCCTAAACTGCCCCCCCCCCCCCACAGGGATGGCCAAATTTCAAAGGAGTGGAGTGGAGGAGTGGCCTAGTGGTTAGAACACTAGTCTTGCAATCCAGAGGTGACCAGTTCAAATCCCACTGCTGCTACTTGTAATCCAAAATTCAAATATATAAAGGGGATGTCAGAGGCATAGCAAAGGCATGGATATCCTTCTCTCAGAAACATCCACATTTTGGACATCCTCAACTGCCATCGCAGGGAGTGAGACATAGCAAAGGACATCCTTCATCTATACTCTAAAAAAAAAAGACATCCCTGAGGAGCACTTGGACTTGCATTTTTCTAAGGCTGTAGATGGCAATTTATTTAAGGTTGTAGACGGCTATTATACACGCAGCTTGTCTGCATGTATGAAGCCGTCTTTGACATGCACAGAGCAGCCACGCATAATGCTTGGCTGCTCTGCACTGGCTTCCCCTCCTTAGGAAGGAAATCGTGTGCAAATGAGCTAACAGCGAGCAGCTCATTTGCATGTGATTTCCTTCATGCATGCCTGTTCCTTTCCGAATCGCCAAGGGATTGGTAAGGGAAGGGCTTTTTCCGATCAGTTAGTGCATCAGTTAGTCCACTGCAGTGCCCCCTAGGGTGCCCGGTTGGTGTCCTGGCATGTCAGGGGGACCAGTGTACTATGAATGCTGACTCCTC
This sequence comes from Microcaecilia unicolor, assembly GCF_901765095.1. NCBI lineage: Eukaryota > Metazoa > Chordata > Amphibia > Gymnophiona > Siphonopidae > Microcaecilia > Microcaecilia unicolor. The sequence continues at coordinate 697,734,184 of NC_044031.1, forward strand.
CCATGACCAAATGAGTTGGATTTGATCATTTTTGAGATGAGCGTCCACGGTTTCCATTATCGCCAAAAACCGTGGACGACCATCTCTAAGGTCGACCATTTCAACATTTATGTCGACCATCTCTAAGGTCGACCTAAATGTTGAGATTTGGGTGTCCCCGACCGTATTATCGAAATGAAAGATGGCTGCCCATATTGTTTCGATAATACAGGTTTCCCCGCCCCTTGCTGGAGCCGTCCTGCGAGGACGTACCCAGGAAAACTTGGGCGTCCCTTTCGATTATGCCCCTCATAGTAACCTATGGAACTTTGTAAGTCTAAGTAAGTGCTTTGAAAATGAGCCCCATAGGTGCCTACATGTATGTTTAAAACTCTAGGACAAATCCTGCAGAAATCACATCTAGATTGAAGGTGAGCTCATTATACCTGCTTGAAAGCAGACCTAAATGTAAATGCTTACTAAGCTGCGCTATAGGTGCGCAAGCATTAATAGGGAGCACTAACGCTAGAGACACCCATAGGAATATATGGGCGTCTCTAGTGTTTAGTGTGTGCTAAAAATGCTAGCACACCTTAGTAAACAGGGCCCATAATTTGTAAAATATGTGCATAAATCACAAATTTAATCATGAATTGATAATGAATGAGACAGTTGGGCAAACTAGATGGATCATGCAGTCTTTATCTGCCATCATTTACCCATGCTTCACCCAAATTCCTCCCCTTAGCATGCACACCGTGCAAGTACTGCACCCTCTGTACTTTTAGGTGTGACCTAATATGACGAGAGACTTTTTCACATGTACATATAAATGACTACATAGATGCCTCAATCCAATGTTCCATTCTGCCAAGGCACACAGAGGGTGTCATTGCAGATGCATATGAAGGCTTAGAAATCTAGTGGTTCATGCCTCCATTGTGAAGTATATATAGTCCTACACATTGGAGATCATCAAATCCACATGTGCCTGATGTGGACAACTGCAAGTCCATATAGTCCGCAAACTGAGTGCATCCATACAATGGAGACCATCAGGCTCATTTCGAAAGAGATGGATGTCCAAAAAGTGACATAAATCGGTACTTGGACATCCTTCTCACAGGGACGTCCAAATTGGTATAATCGAAACTGCATTTTGGACGTCTTTGTCAGAAGTCCATCACAAAGACGTCCAAATCTCAAGGGGGTGTATCGGAGGGGTGTTTGAGGCGGGACTTGGGCGTTCCTAAGACTTGGACGTCTTTGAGCCATAATGGAACAAAGCAAAGACGTACAGGACTAAAACTTGCACGTTTTCAGCTAGACCTGTTTTTATTACGAATAAGGCACAAAAAGGTGCCTGAAATGACCAGATGACCAATGGAAGGAATCGGGGATGACTTCCCCTTACTCCCCCAGTGGTCACTAACCCCCAAAATTATGATGAACAACATTACTTGCCAGTCTCTATGCCAGTCTCAGATGTCATAGTCAGGTCCATTACAGCGTATGCAGGTCCCTGGAGTAGTTTAGTAGTAGGTGCAGTGCACTTCAGACAGGTGGGCCCAGGCCCATACCACCCTACTTGTTATACTTTTGGAGGAAACAGCGAGCCCTCCAAAACCCACCAGAAACCCTCTGTACCCACATATAGGTGCCTCCTTCAACTGTAAAGGCTGGTGGTAGTGGGTTTTGGGGGACTCAGCACACAAGGTAAGGGAGCTGTGTACCTGGGAGCATTTTATGAAGTCCACTGCACTGCCCCCTAGGGTGCCCAATTGCTATTCTGGCATGTCAGGGGGACCAGTCTAGTACAAATGCTGGCTCCTCCCACTTCCAAATAGCTTGACTTTGGATGTTTTAGACTTGGACGTCTTTGTGTTTGAAAATCGCTGAAAATCAAAGATGTCCAAATCGCAAAACGTCCAAATCCAAGGAAGTCCATACTATTTTCGAACACAAAAGATGGACGTCCATCTTTTTCGAAAATTACCTTTTCCCTGCCTCTGAATTTGGATGTTTTACAAAGACGTCCACTCCAAATTCCAACTTAGATGTTTCTTTCAAAAATGCCCCTCCATATCACATATGTGCTATGTTGAATCCCATCCCACACCCTGTGAACCCTCAAGGCCTAGTTTACTGTAGCCATAGGACTGGGTGTGCTGCTCTGGATGTGCTAGGGCATGTACACAGACTACATCAGCAACCTTAACTTGGAGATACAAGTGTGGTACGTTTTCTAATGCCATGTTTCATGCAGCAGCACCCATAGTTGAGACCTATACACCCCATGGTATCCGTCCCCAGACCAGAATAGTACCCAAGTCAGCATGCTATAGCACTACAGAAGAAAGGAGGTGTTGATGCCACTCTACAAGTCATTGGTGAGGCCCCACTTGGAGTATTGTGTTCAGTTTTGGAGGCAGTATCTTGCTAAAGATGGAAAAAGACTGGAAGTGGTGCAAAAAAGCTACAAAAATGGTATGGGATTTGCATTGCAAACCGTACGAGGAAAGACTTGCCAACCTGAACATGTAGACCCTGGAGGAAAGGAGAAACAGGAGTGGCATGATACAGATGTTCAAATATTTGAAAGATATTAATCCGCAAATGAACCTTTTCCGGAGACGGGAAGGTGGTAGAACTAGAGGACATGAACTGAGGTTGAAGGAGGGCAGACTCAGGAGTAACGTCAGAAAGTATTTTTTCACGGAAAGGGTGGTAGATATGTGGAATGCCCTCCCGCGGGAGGTGGTGGAGATGAAAACGGTAATGGAATTCAAACATTTGTGGGATAAACACAAAGGAATCCTGTTTAGAAGGAATGGATCTACAGAATCTTAGCGGAGATTGGGTGGTGACGCCGGTAATTGGAGAGTAAAACCAATGCTGGGTGGACTTCTATGGTCTGCGCCCTGATTGTGGCTGAATAGATATGGATAGGCTGGAGTGTAAATTTTAAGGGGCTGCAATGTTAGCTTTAGAACAGGAACAGTGCTGGGCAGACTTTTACTCTCTGTGCCCTGAGAAAGGCAGGAACAAATCAAACTCAGGTATACATATAAGGGAAATAGGACTAGATATACCACCTTTCTGAGGTTTTTGCAACTACATTCAGAGCAGTTTACATATATTCAGGTACTTATTTTGTACCAGGGGCAATGGAGGGTTGTGACTTGCCCAGTCACAAGGAGCTGCAGTGGGAATTGAACTCAGTTCCCCAGGATTAAAGTCCACTGCACTAACCACTAGGCTACTCCTCCACTCATATAAAGTATCACATACCATGTAAAATGAGTTTAACTTGTTGGGCAGACTGGATGGACCGTACAGGTCTTTATCTGCCATCATTTACTATGTTACTATATGTTACTTGAAAAAGAGAAAGAATGAGCCTCACTTGTCTAAAGAGAGACCATCTCTTGAGGTGGCATGAAATATGCACAGACCCAGAGGAGTGAGTTAATGAGTATTATGACAGGGGTCTGTAATCACTAGTTACTGCTTGTCTCTGTAGGGCGGGTTGTGTCCATCTGCTCAGCCCCCCCCCCCCCTCCAGGATGTCCTCATCCATTGTCTCTAGACCTATCTGCTTTCTGTAGGTATCTCCACCTGGTCAGGTTGGGACTGACCTTGCCCTTCACATTAAACCTCAACTCCCTCCACATTTGTTCAGGTCAGTGGCGTAGGAAGGGGGGGGCGGTCCGCCCCGGGTGCATGCCGCTGGGGGGTGTCAGCTTCGCGCTGGTGCACTGCCCTCTCTGCCCCGGAACAGGTTACTTCCTGTTCCAGGACAGAGAGAGCAGTGAACCAGCGCGGAGCCGACACACCCCAGCAACGTGCAGTCGGGGCAGATCGGCCCTCCCGCCCGTCTCTCGCCGCAGGTATGCGCTCCGGGGGGGGGGGGAGGTATGCGCTCCGGGGGGGGGGGGTGCGCTCCAGCGTGAGGAGGGTGCGCCGTGCTGCACCCGGGGGGGGGGGGGTGCGCAGCGGCGACCAGCCCCGGGTGTCAGCTCCCCTCGCTACGGCTCTGGTTCAGGTTTTTGGTATCTCTATTGTTGTGTAAGATGCCATTCACTTTTGTGGCATATCCTCCCTAGATTTTCTGCTTGGTATAAGCAATGACTCTCTGGCCTGCATGGCCAAATAGGGTCTTCTAGTATTTCATGATCTCCCTCATCATGGCATCCACCTCAACAAGTGAGAAGCTGATTTTTCTGATGGAGAGTCTTTTTTTTTGGAAGCTATTTTACTGGGGGTTTGGGCAGCATAGACCTGAAGGCATCTAAAATGGAAATGGGGCTTTCATATACATAGAAAAAAACAGGCCATTGGACACTGGTTTTTACACGTGTCAGGATGGTGAGAAGACTGAAGTTTTAGCCATGGACAAACAAATAACTTGTGTGACCACCCCACCGCATCAGGGAATCAGCTACATTTCTAATTATAGCTGTACTTCTCTAACAAGAAATAATACCAATTTTTAAAATGTATCTTTTCATTTTCCAGTCTTCCTATGGCTTTCTAAGAAGCAGGCTCATCCAAAATTGTTTAGCATATTTAAATGAGGAGCATGGTAACTGATACTGTTACTTTTTTTTTTTTTTTTACAAAATATTTGAAGGCAAATTTATTTAAGGTGGCCTTTACTGACAGATCATTTAGGACCCTGTTTACTAAGCAGCATTATAGGCGCATTAACATTTCTAACACACGTTAACCATGTACATGTGTTAACCATGTACGTGCCTACAATATCCCTATAGGCACCTACAAGGTTAGTGTGCTAAAAACACTAACACACCTTAGTAAACAGGGCCCTTAGATGGTTAATCGGAGACAGCTGATATTATATTGCGTTATGTGTGTGCATGTGCGGCTTTTTTTTTAAAGAAAACATTTCAAATTATATTTAAGCAAGCTTTTATTGAATGAATATTCAGATGGTTAATTTGGGGACACCTGGAATTTTACTGTGTTTTTAAAAACATGTATGTATTAATTTTTAATGTGTTCATTTTGATTTATTTTATTGTTTGTTTTTTAAAGATCTGCGAATGTGATCTTCTACTCCACTTACTTGATAAGTGGATAAGAAATGTATGAATGAATGAATAAAATGTAGGAAAGTGTTTTTAGCTCAATGTGCTTCCTCCAACTGATATTGTAATAAGTGCAACTCACATATCCAAGAAGTCTTGCATGCAGTTATGAAACTGAAAATGTATTACATGTTTCCAAGTGAAGAACAGGCTTAAATCCTGCCTACAGGGGGTCTATTCAGTTTTCTCTGTGTAGCAGCCTATCGGAGCCATGTTTTATTACCATAGGAAGTGATTATTTGTATTCATTAAAGTCAATGAATACCTTTCTGCCAAAAATGTTCTAGTCCTGAATCTAGGTATGTTGACCCTTAAGAAATTACTTAGACCACACATTTTCCCAAATTTATTTTGTTTTTCAATCAGACATATTTTTCATATAACATGCTGCTGTGATTATTTCCTTCTAGAAGAAATGGAGGTCTGAAGGTGACGTTCTGTATCAAGGAAGCCTCAACAACAGCCCGTAACAGAATACCTTGAGGAAATAAAAGCTTGTGCAATCTCAGCTTTCCTCTAATGTGGCATCCGACAAGGACAGGTATAGAAAGACAAGGCACTGCAATATTATCAGACTCCCAGGGGAAGAACATAATCAGAGAGTAGCTTCAAAGGTCAGATATGTAGACATTTTGCATCCAAGCCTCTCCAGCAGTAAGATTTCCTATTAAGTGGCAATTACCTGGTCTCTCAGAAGAGAACTGCATCCAAATCCTGTAACCTTTTTACTGAGCTTGTAATAAAACTTATGTCTGTTTAACAAACTGCAGCCATTCTAAATTAAATATCAAGGATCCTACCTCCACTAATTTATAGCAATGAAATATGACGGCTGCATGTATACAGAGTGGCCTGCAATGCAGTAAAAGAGAAAGCTATTTCTTAATGAATGTCTTTTGTTAGAAATGTTATTTAATAGTAACGGTAAAAACTATCCTAAATGGAAAGAGCACTAAAAATAAAGTCAAAGGGAAAATTCCACTGGAAAAGATCTGCCTTTATTTAAAGATATTTTCATTGTATTTACAAATCAATATAGGGTAGGACTGAGTTTAGTGTACCTACATATTCACAGGCAATACTGCATCACTTGTCTTTCATTAGACATTGTGTTTTATCACAATGAGGCCCTTATTTTAGGAAACCCTATTCACGATTAACATGTGCATATATCATATACGTCTAAAACTTGATTTTAGAAAGCCAGCATTTACATGTATATATCTGCACTACATGTAAATTGCAGGAGGGGGGCGTGATTTGTCCAGGGCTTACCGAGGTGACATCAAAACTTTAATCTAATTTTAGTTTGTCATAATATCAGACATGGTTTTTAAAAAAATGTTAACCGAGCTGGAGCATCTTTCATAGATCTCTTCCCCGTTATGACCCTGAAGCAGCTATAGTCTGGTTTACAGCACAGCGAAACGCTGGCCATCGTTGGTCAGGGGAGATCTGGATGAGGCAACCGTGGACTCCATTTGAGAGCACAACACAAGCTAAGTCCACTGTGGCTAATCAGTACAGTATGCAAATGATGGTAGTTAGGAGTGAGATCTAAGACACTTAAAGATTAGGCGCCCTACAATCCTGTTAAGCATTGCATACACACATGATCAAGGAGGTTTTTTAGCCTATGATAAATATCAAATCCCCGTAAAGAACAAGTGATCGGCGAACGGGATTGATTTAGTACCGAAAGTGTTATCTATAGACCTTGGTACTTTGAGGCTTTTTTTCCTCCAACAAAATGACATATCTCGTCTTACTATTTATTTATTTATTTATTTATTTTATTGCATTTGTATTCCACATTATCCCACCTCTTTGCAGGCTCAATGTGGCTTACAATTCATCATGGATACTGGAAATAGAGGTGAATATACATTTGGTTTACAGAGGGTTTTGTGTTACATGGTGGTGAAATACATGATGATGATAAAGCAAAAGACATTATAAGACAGTTCTGGAAGTTTTCAAGATTATACAGTTACACATGTTGATCTTTGTGATATATCTTGTCGAAGAGATAAGTTTTCAATAGTTTGTGGAAATTAGTCAATTCATAGACCATTTTCAGGTTACGTGGCAGCGCGTTCCAGAGCTGCGTGCTCGTATAGGAAAAGGTAGATGCATGCATTGATTTGTATTTCAGACCCTTACACTTGGGAGGATGAAGATTAAGGGGTGTGCAAGAAGATTTTTTTGCGTTCCTGGGTGGTAGTTCTATTAGGTCTGACATGTAGGCTGGGCCGTTGCCATGGATAATTTTATGGACTAAGGTGCAAAGTTTGAACGTGATGCGTTCTTTTAGTGGGAGCCAGTGTAGGTTTTCTTGTAGGGGTTTCGCGCTTTCGTATTTTGGTGTGCCGAATATTAGTCTGGCTGCCGTATTCTGGGCTGTCTGGAGTTTTTAAAGTATTTGCTCTTTACAGCCAGCGTAGAGTGAGTTACAATAGTCCAGATGACTGAGTACCAATGATTGTACCAAATTGCGGAAGACAGTTCTTGGAAAAAATGGTCTAACTCTTTTTAGTTTTTAGTTATGTTATTTGCATGGTTCTAGATAGATAGATAGTGGAGATGCAATTTAAGTAGTATATTTTTAAAAAAATGTTGCAATAAAATTTCCCTGGGTATTTTAAGGGAGGAGGCAACATTCTTGAAGATTATTTGGGGGTTGTAGCCTTTTAGTTTGAAGGATTCAGCCAGAATTGTGAAGTATTTATCTCTGACTCCTGGGTCAGAGCAGATACAGTGGTATCTTGTGGCTTGTCTGTGTATAATGGATGCTGGAGTTGTGGAGGTATCTACATCTGTCTGTAGGTTTCCTTGATATAGATGTTTGTATATAGTCATTGCTGATGGAAACTGTGGTGTCCAAAAAATTGACTTTTTCTGAGGAGTAGTCAATTTTGAATTTGATTGTAGGATGGTACTGTATGTATTGAAAGAATTGAAATATAATTTTAGAGTTTCTTCCCTCTCAGTCTAAATTATAAAAATGCCATCTATATACTGGTAGTATTTTAGGGAATTTAGTCTATGTATTCAAAAATGTCTCTTTCAGTTCTGCCATAAAGAGGTTAGCATATTGAGGTGCCATCCTAGTGCTCAGCACAGTGCTCATGATTTTCAGATATATATCATTGTTACAGCAGAAACAGTTATGTTAGGATAAATTTGATTAATTTTCTAATAGTTTCCGGTGAGTATTGGTGGTCTAGAGTGGATGTTTTTAGGAGTTTCTCACATGCATCTATGCCATCTGCCTGGGGAATGTTGCTGTATAGTGATTCTACATCCATTGAGACCAGAAGGGCACCCAGTGGTATCTGCTTGATATTTTTTAATTAGTTCAGAAAGTCTGTGGTGTCTTGTATGAAGCTGCTAGTCTTGTGCACGGAAGGCTTAAGAATCCCCTCTATAAGTCCAGATATTTCCTCTGTAAGTGTGCCAATACCAGAAATGATCGGTCTGCCAGGGTTTCCAGGTTTGTGGATTTTGGGTAGCATGTAGAATGTGCCCACAGAAGGATGGTCAATTTTGTGGACACCACAGTTTCCATCAGCAATGGCTATATACAAACATCTATACACAGGAAACCTACAGACAGATGCAGTTACCTCCACAACTCCAGCATCCATCCTTTGCATACAAAAAAAAAATCCATTATACATAGCCAAACCACAAGATACCACTGTGTCTGCTCTGACCCAAGAGACAGAGATAAACACCTCAAAATGCTGCCTGAATCCTTCAAACTAAAAGGCTGCAACCCCAAAATAATCTCCAAGAATGTTGCCTCCTCCTTTAAAATACCTAAGGAAAACCTATTGCAGTACAAGGAAGAGAAAAGCACAGAGAGAATCTCCCTTGTTGTAGTGACATACAACCAGGAGCTGGAAAAATTGAGAAGAATCATAAAAGATCTACAGCCACTACTCCAGGAGGATAGAGATCTTCCCATCCCCACCAGTGCCGGCCTTCCGACAGTCACCCAACTTAAAAGACACACTAGTGAAAAGCAAGGTCCTGATAGGAACTCTAAAAGAAGAGAGTGGCACACATCCTTGCAATATATCTAGCTGCAAATTTTGACAACACATTTCACGGGATCCCACAGTCATTCACAAAGGAAAAATATTCAACATAAAGGAATCCTTCACAAGCTCATCTTCAAATGTGGTATAAATCATTCAACGTAAAAAGTGTGAAGGAGAAACAAGCCAGAGGCTAAAGACGAGATTTAATTTACATAGACATCATATGAAAAATGCCAGTGCCAACCAGGTTGTCACCTCTATGGGACAGCACTTTTCAAAACTGTATCAATGATTTTATGGTGAGAATACTAAAATGAAACTTTAAGACAATCCAGGAATGTAAGACTTTTGAAGTTAAAATGATTAAATATTTTGACATCCACCAGACAGGACTTAACAAAGATTTGGGTTTTCTAGCTCATTATAAACCATAAAATTCTACTGCTTTGTCACCCTCTTATCTACCATGCATCTTTCCCTATCTCTCATCCACCCAGCTCCCCCTGTTTCTTACCTTACCCACCCCACCCTCTTCCTGTGAAACTATCATTGGAAAGCTTTGGTGTTTCACTTATATATACTGTTATTTATCATCAATTGCTTATTTCTGATCTAAAGAAGAAGGGTTACCTTTGAAAGCTAATCAAAAAATGTATTAAGTTAGTCTTTAAATACAGTTGAATTGTTTCCATAGGTTTGTATATGGTTTAGTGTTAAGTGTTTGAAATAATTAAGTTTAAAATGTGTAACATGTCACCCATGAAGGCATTACTTGTCCATAAGAGTAGCCAGCAGCCCTTCCTTGGGCTTTGGTACCTTCACCACCATTTCAAATTTATAGATTGAATGCATTGCAATAGAAATCGTGCTAATTGACCTTCAATTTCCCATATTGGGGTGGTACATCTCACTCTTCTGGATGTGCCACCCTTGTCATCTCTGCACTCTGGTCCAGCATATTCCTTCCTTCCACTATTCCCATGTCCATCAATTTCCTTTACACCCCCCCCCCCCCCCCCAATATGGCTTCCAACTGCACTGTGCAGCCAAGGAGCTCTCAGACAGTTTGGAGCAATCTGAGGCTCATGAAGAACCTGTTGACCTTGTAGTTCCCAATCTCATAAGCCAGCAAAATCAACAAGTTCTATGAGGGTCGGAGGGGAGGGTGAAAGATATGTGTGTGTGAGAGAGGGGCAGATGGGATGTGAGAAAGAGAAAGAGAGGGAGCAGATAGGCTGCAGGCAAGTGGAATAGGTGAGAGAAAAGGAGGCCGGCTGTCTGCGGGCCTCTATAAAGGCATAGGCATCATCTACTGACACTCTGTTTAATCCACTTTAATTCTGTTGCCTAAGGGATCCTTTTACTAAGGTGCACCGAAAAATGGCCTGTGCTGGTGTAGACCCGTGTATTGGATGCGCGCAGGTCCATTTTTCAGCATGCCTGCAAAAAAGGCCCTTTTTTGGGGCCAAAAATGGACGTGCGGCAAAATAAAAATTAGCTCACATCCATTTTGCGTCTGAGACCTTACCGCCACCCATTGACTTAGTGGTAAGGTCTCACACGTTAACCAGGTGGTAATGGTCTATGCATGTACAATGCCGATTACTGCCCAGTTAGTGCCGCACACTGAAAAATTTCCAGTGTGCTTAGTGGACGCACATAAAAAGTGAAATTACCATCCAGGCCAAGCGGTAGCTGGGCAGTAGTCCAAAACTGACATGCATCAGACGCCCATGCGCAGCTTAGTAAAAGGGCCCCTAACAGACCTATATATATTTATTGAAGTTTGCACTGTTTAATTTTCTTTGTCACTTTATTCTTCAGCATTAGATACCTTTTATTACATTTAGATTTTAAGGTATGTATTACCTACAACTACTTTGCTGATCTTTATGCATTTTGTCAGCCAATTAAGGACACAGGCGCTGCCCCAGCTCCACCCACTTTAGCCTCCCCAAACAGCTGAGCCTCTGACCGCCTATGGCACTAACTACTACTACTACTACTATTTAGCATTTCTATAGCGCTACAAGGCATACGCAGCGCTGTACAAACATAGAAGAAAGACAGTCCCTGCTCAAAGAGCTTACAATCTAATAGACAAAAAATAAATAAAGTAAGCAAATCAAATCAATTAATGTGAACGGGAAGGAAGAGAGGAGGGTAGGTGGAAACATGTGCTTACCATGCTCAGGTGTCCCGTGGTAATTTTTGCATGTGTGCATACCACTGACTGGGGGCAGTTTGCAGGGTGGAGAGTAGGCGTGTACTTCGCTAATTGGTTAGCGCAGCTACATCACTTGTCTTGTGCAACAACCGATTAGCACAAAATAGGAGTCAGTAAGTGCTCACGTGCTAATGGGAAAATTAGCTTGTGGCCATTAATTCAACAAATAGAAAAAGCAGTCATTTTACCTATGTGTAAAAATGGCCTTAACGCCCGGGAGTGACCCATATAAGCACATGCTAAGGCCACTTTTTACCGCAGTTTGGTAAAAGTGTCCCTTAGACTGTACGTCTTCTGGGGACAATAGGAAAATGCCTATACAAAAAAAAAAGGCTGACATTTACATGTAGATTGTGGGATATCAACTTTCATGCGCAAATATATAAATTGCTATGATTTCTCCGCTCAGATTTTCAACATGTACCTTTGTAAAATGGTTGTGCCTGCTACACATGCAGGAAAATAAATATGCTCTTCTGTAAGTATTTTAGAAAAGGCGTAATGTTGGGAAATCCTTTTCCAAAATAATACCGGAATTGTACACAGCCTGCCATGGATGTATAAATTCTGATTCTATGTTCGATCTGAAATAAGTCTGCACATTTACGAAACATGTCTCTGAGACAGCACAGCTAACAACTTGGGTTTTTCCCCCCTGTATTATGTTCAGATCTCTAATCTTAATGCTTTATGTTAATGTCTTTTATTATCTGATTGATTATATTTTTGTAAATAAAGTTATCTGTTGTTGAATATTGTCTCATCTCTGATAAGTCCTGGGGTTCTTCACAGAGCTTAGGGAGCTACTGTCTCCTGTGATATCAGTCATTCACACTTTAGCAGACAAAAGTCCAAGAACCCTGATTCTAGCTACTGGATAGCTCATTCCCATAAAACTAAATTCTAAAAACCCGGAAAGTGTACTGGGGCCTGCCTCCTGTACTGCATAAGAAGCCTCAGGTCAAAATGGAGACCACAGGGGTTACATGAGTTTGTCAACAGCATCAGGATATATTATTGAGGGCAGAGCTGAGCAAGGGTACACACTTATGGACATACTTTTTTAATTTTCAAAAACATGCATGTATTTTACCTTACAAAAATTATGCACACCAAAAGAATGCATTCAGTTCCAAATCTTGCCCTACACTAGGCAAAGTATGTACAAAATGGCATTATGCACCTACTTTTCCCTGCTTATAGGGTGGGTAGTTTCATAAAAGCCCATACCTGTGAATGGTGGTCTATTTTACCCATAGAAATGGCTTTCAGAGTGGCAGGTATGGCTCTGGCCACCTTACAGGGCAAAATGGATGGACCACTCAGAGCTGCCAAGTTACCTATTCCAGGAGGAAGACTTTTTGGCCAGTACTGGATTATAGCCAACCTCATCCTAGTGCATTATGGGACCTGTAGCACTGATTTCAATGGATAGAACAATGGGCTACAAATACTTAACTGCTTTGGGATGTAAGTTTAAAAGCACGACTGGCCAAAACGCCCCCCCTGGAAAGGGTAACTTGGCAGCTCTGGACCATGTGGGTCTTTATCTGCCATCATATACTATGTTACTATGTTTAAAATCCTCTCTCCTGTGAATGTGTGTAGAAATTCATGCATTTGTGAATAAGGATGTGATATGAATGAATAAGCAGGAAAGATTGTGGCTGTGTAAATGTTTGAACAGGATAATGGAAGAGAGGTGTGTGTATGCCTGTGACATTGCTAGACACCTGAAAACAAGTGTGATATCTCATGAGCACTGAGTGTGAACCTAAGAACAAACATAATGGTAGCATGCAATCATAAGACAGCTGAGTAAGAGTGTAAATAAGGTGACATATGTGCCTGAGGTAGTGATGGAGGGTGTAAGAGTGAATGACAAGGCATGTGACAGAGGTGAGAGACAGAACATATAAAAACAAAAGGGATTCCATCACCAACCAAAAGAACTGACAAACCACTGACAGATGAGATAAATGTAAGAGGATAATGTTAAAGAAAACAGAACTACTGAGACCTGGATGATTAAGCGCTACAGAAAGACTGGAAAACTATACTGGATGTTAGCACAGGTTTTTTGTTTTCTTTTTAACATCAGGAGCAATATTTCCATGTTGTGATTTGCATGTATTTTGCATGCTCATTATGCTACCTTTTATCTTGGTGGTTTTACACTGATCTTCCCACGCTAATCTGTCTTCCTGCATCAGGAGTAAGCACATGAAAATGAAGAGTACATTGCTGACAGTACAGAAGTAATGAAAGAAACAAAGCAAGCTGGATACAATAAAGGAGTGTTACTTAAACACATTGGGGATACAAGGATATGAAAAACTTTTTGGCCGACATTCAAAGTGATTTAAATGGGCAGGAGAGACTCCTGCCTGCTTAAATTGCTTTTTGTTGCCTAACCCCCCTGCTGGAAGTGAGAGGAAGAGGAGATCTGGATGGAAGGGAGAGAGCTGATAGATGTGGGAGGAAGAAGGGGCTGGAGGGGAAGGATAGAACTGCTGGATGTAGGAGGAAGAGGGGGCTAGAGAGAGCTGCAGGACATGGGAGAAAGAGGAGGAGGGGATCTGGATGGAAGGGAGACAGCTGATCGATGTAGGAGGAAGAGGAGGAGGGGATCTGGATGGGAGAGAGCTGATGGATGTGGGAGGAAGAGGGGGCTGGAGGGAAGGGAGAGAGAAACTAGATATGGGAGGAAGAGGAGGAGGAGGGGAGCTGGAGGGAAAGAAGTGAACTGCTGGGACAGCACAAGGGGGGAGGGAAGGGAAACAGAGATGCCAGACAAAGGAGATGAAGGAAAAGGGGATCAAATACTGAACCTAGTGGGAGGGCAGGCAGGAAGCCAATCAAGCAAGCAAACCAGATGGTGGAAAGGTGGGGGGTGAGAGGGAGAGAAGCTGGATGGGGTAGGATCAGGGAGCAGAGAGATATATTGGCATGGGGGACGAAGAGAGAGGAGAAGCTGGACAGCGAAATATAGAGACATAGAGAAAGGGAGATACTGAACACGGAGGAAGATAGAGGCACAGAGATGGAAGAAGATGGCTAGTGAACATGGTGAGTGAGTTAAGAGAAAACAGAGGGAAGTAGAAACCACAGCCTGGGACCAACATGATTTGAAAAATAAAATGACCAGACAGGTAAAGGTAGAAAAAATAATTTTATTTTTCTATGTTGTGATTAGAATATGCCAGATTTGAAATGTACATCTTGCCAGAGCTGAACAACTTTTTGGTATCTAACAAATTCCGAACTTCTCGGTTGCTGTACTAAATTCATTTGGCAATAGCTACTTTGATTTATAAAGATGGAACTTCTGCTTCCAGTTTGCTTTTTTGGAGGTCATGCGGGATTTCCTCCATTGTTTTTCTAGGTGTCAGCATTCTTGTTTTAGTTTGGATATTGCCTCCCAGTACCACAGGGGGTTTCTGACTTCTTTGATCTTTTTGGTAGTGAGTGGGGCTATTTTGTCGAGGACCATCTTTACTTTGGAGTCTCAGAAGGATTTAACCGATACATGAGTAGGGTTCCTGGAGGGATTAAGGCATGACACCTCATTAATCCTTCAGTAGTTGCTTTCCCTCTCCCTCTCCCCTGAATGTGAAACTGGCAAGGGATACCAGGTTCTATAATAGTTTCAGGTATTATGGACATTCTTAACAAAGCAACATGCAGGAAACAAAACACATCTTGGAATCCCAGTGGATTGAAATTCCATGTGTAAAGGGGAAAAGGATAGTGATAGGAATGTACTACCGTCTCCCTGGCCAGAATGAACAGACGGATGCTGAAATGTTATCGGAAATTAGGGAGGCTAACAAACTGGGCAACACAATAATAATGGGTGATTTCAATTACCCCGATATTGACTAGGTAAATGTAACATCAGGGCATACTAGGGAAGTAAAATTCCTTGACAAAATCAAGGATTGCTTTATGGAGCAGCTGGTACAGGAGCCAACAAGAGAAGGAAAAATTCTACACCTAGTCCTTAGTGGAGCGCATAATCTGGTGTGGGAGGTAATGGTGATGGGGCAGCTTGATAACAGTGATCATAATAGAATCAGATTTGATATTAGCTTTGGATTAAGTATAATCAGGAAATCCAATATGTTAGCGTTTAACTTTCAAAAAGGAGACTATGATAAAATGAGAAGAACGGTTAAAAAAAAAAAACTTAGAGGAGCAGCTTCGAGGGTCAAAAATTTACTTCAGGCATGGATGTTGCCCAAAAATACCATCCTGGAAGCCCAGGCCAAATATATTCCGTGTATTAAAAAAGGAGGGAGGAAGACCAAATGACAGCTGGCATGGTTAAAAAGTGAGGTGAAGGAAGCTATTAGAGCTGAAATAAAATCCTTCAGAAAATGGAAGAAGGAACCAACGAGCACTTGGACGACTTTACCTGGTCCTGTTTTTCTTACGTCCAAGCCACAAAAAGGTGCCCGAACTGACCAGATGACCGGAGAGAATTGGGGATCACCTCCCCTTACTCCCCCAGTGGTCACTAACCCATCCTACCCTCAAAAACATGTTTAAAAATATTTTGTGCCAGCCTCTATGCCAGCCTCAAATGTCATACTCAGGTCCATCATAGCAGTATGCAGGTCCCTGGAGCAGTTTTAGTGGGTGCAGTGCACTTCAGGCAGGCGGACCCCCCCCCCCCCCCCCCCAGCTTTTACACTTGTGGTGGTAAATGTGAGCCAACCCACTGTATCCACATCTAGGTGCACCCCTTCACCCGTAAGGGCTGTGGTAGTGGTGTACAGTTGTGGGTAGTGGGTTTTTGTGGGCTCAGCAAACAAGGTAAGGGAGCTATGTTCCTGGGAGCAATTTCTGAAGTCCACTGCAGTGCCCCCTAGGGTGTTCAGTTGGTGTCCTGGCATGTCAGGGGTCCAGTGCACTATGAATCCTGGCTCCTCCCATGACCAAAGAGCTTGCATTTGGTTGTTTCAGAGATGGGCGTCCTTAGTTTCCATTATCGCCGAAAATCAGAAACGACCAAGTCTAGGGAAGACCATCTCTAAGGACGACCTAAATTTCAAGATTTGGGCGTCCACGACCGTATTATTGAAACAAAAGATGGACATCCATTTTATTTCGATAATACGGGTTTCCCCTTCACTCCACTGGGACATCCTCAGCAAAACTTGGGCGTTCCTTTCGATTATGCCCCTCCTAACCTCTTTAGCCTTTCCTCATAGGGAAGTCATCCCATCCCCTTTATCATTTCCATCGTCTTCTCTATACCTTTTCTAATTCTACTATATCTTTTTTGAGATGCGGTGACCAGAATTGCACACAATATTCGAGATGCAGTTGCACCATGGAGCAATACAAAGGCATTATTTATAACAATCTCATTTTTGCTTTCTATTCCTTTCCTAATACCACCTAACATTCTATTTGCTTTCTTAGCTGCCACTGCACAGTAAACAGAGGGTTTCAATGTATTATCAATGATGACACTTAGATCCCTTTCCTGGTCATTGACTCCTAATGTGGAACCTTGCATTACGCAGCTATAGTTCATGTTCCTCTTTTCCACTTGCATCACTTTGCACTTGCTTACATTAAACGTCATCTGCCATTTGGATGCCCAGTCTCCCAGTCTCATAACGTCCTCTTTTAATTTTTCACAATCCTCTTGTGATTTAACAACTTTGAAAAACTTTGTGTCATCTGTGTCATCTGCAAATTTATTTACCTCACTAGTTACTCTCATTTCTAGATTATTTATAAATATGTTAAAAGGCAGCAAACCCAGCACAGACCCCTGGGGAACCCCATTATCTACCCTTCTCCATTTGGCTGTAGAAATTCTCTCCATGTCTATATTGCCAGATTTTCCACACACATATATATGGTTGCAGCTTACAGTTTTAAGTTTTGGGCTCTGGGTAACTGACAAATGCAACTTGGAAGCTCTTTTACCAAGCAACTAGTGTGAGTTTTACTGTGCATTACACATTAGCATGGACCCATGCTAACATCTATCATACATTAAAACTAGAAGTGGATGAGAGGTGTGGCTGGCTGCGACAGCTTGTTCATGAGTCCATACCGTATGCTAGTCTTCACAACTACCTTCTATTTTGACCCAACATCCCTCTATGTTTCAAAAAGTTCTTAAAAGTAGGGGTGGGCAGTTAATACATTAATAACATGATTAACGCATCAAAAATTTAAAGCAGAAAGATTTTTTTTAATGTAGGCTGGATTTTTGCTCCTCTTCATGTAGTCTCATGCAGCGGCACTGATTGCTGCACACTGCTGACCCACATCCTACTCCCTTCTACCACAACTTCCTATTTCACAGACTGAAAGCCCACCTCTTTAACATTGCTTTTGACTCGTAACCACTTGTAACCACTCGCCTCCACCTACCCTCCTCTCTTCCTTCCCGTTCACATTAATTGATTTGATTTGCTTACTTTATTTATTTTTTGTCTATTAGATTGTAAGCTCTTTGAGCAGGGACTGTCTTTCTTCTATGTTTGTGCAGCGCTGCGTATGCCTTGTAGCGCTATAGAAATGCTAAATAGTAGTAGTAGTTCACAGCCCAATGATGAAAACCAAGGCTTCCGAGTCAGTACTGAATGCATCTGTGGGAATCGCTGCGGGTCCCTTGAATGTGGCTGAGAGAAGTGTTTCTGTGGCAGACCCCGAGTCATTTTAGTAGCCCTTGTCTGGACTGTCCACATCCTATCCTTCCAGAATAAAGCTGCATGAAGCTAGACAGTCTCATAATATGCATATCCAATCCATTGTTGAGATGAAGATTTTGCTTTCATTTTAAATCTGGTCAACATTAAAAAACTGAAGAGCTACGCTGAGCACGTGTTCCCCTTCCAAAAGGATGTCTGGGTCAAAATTAGAAAATTCAATTGGAAAGTATGTGCAGGATTTTAATTACACCGCAAAAAGTGAACTAATGACCCAATAAAAGTTTTAATTTTAAACGAAGGAAAAGACTTCAGAAGTCACAAAGATTTCACTTCAACTCTGTCAATGACAGTTGTCGGTAGATAGCTTTCAGTGATGTTTATAATCATTGATCAAAAAAACCCTCCTTTCATTTTTATGTGTTTTTCTTTCAATAATTTATTCATTATATTTTTCCAGTGGTTCAGTCTCTACTTAACTAGTGCAATCACCACCCTTTTTTAAATATCTTCTCATTCAAATAACTTCAAATGTGAACTCGGATATCACTAGGAATTGCTATTAGAGTGACACTTATCTTATTTGATGATTCCGACAGGTACCCATTTCGCTGTTGCTTCTTCTGGGGATCCTTTTACATAGTCACTCGCAATGGCTGCATATCAGCTTGACTTCATTGTTACATATTCTTTCATATCTATTTTCTTTATCATATAGGTCTTGATAGACTGTCTTGTAATTGTGTTTGATTATATGTAGCTGGTTTCGGCATAGGCAGTTAGAGAGGATAGTCAGTGACACTTTCCTGTTAAGTGCTGCAGAATAGCCCTGGATAGCCACACATAAGCGATTTACATAGTCAGAAGCCTCTCTTGGCCATTTAATTCACTTTGATTATCGACCCCTTAGAAGTTAGCTCAGCTGAAATGCAGCTTTTACTGCAATCTGGTTAGTATTCAAAGAATAGCATAATAATCACAATAAATAAAAGTCAAAGGAAACACAGAAAGTAAGAAAACTAATTCTTCCTTCTTTCCCCCCAGGAAAAACACAGTATAAAAAAAAATTCCAGATTCTTTATAGAACATCTGAACCCATCCATGAACTGCAAACAATGCCTTGAATTTCAAGTCCCTCTAAGAAGCACCGTTTCAAAAGATACAGATTTATGTCACAGTGAAATACAGATGAATTAAGCAGAAGTCACACAAAGCTTAATTAAAGAGTATTGTCATGGGTTTTAGAGCCAAAGGTGCTTTGTTCCATTTCATCAGGACTAAAGAATTAAAACCAAGGTTATGCTGATAAGTAGAAGTTGAATTATGCAGGTAACCCTTAATTAATATAAACTTTGGCAAATTACAGTGTCATTTAAAATATTGGTTTATTGGAAGGAACACTAGATTACTGTCAATACTGTGTGCCCTGTATGTACAGACAGTGCCACAGAACATTTCCTCATGAACTTAATGACTTCTTAGACAGGGAAGAGTTTCTTGCATGTTTATGTACATGGCACACTGAAACAGTTTAGCAGTATAGGCAACACTCTTAGAGCAGTTGATCCTGTGGTTTTTCTATGCAGATCCCTTAATAGGTGTCTTCAAAGAGGTATTAAATATTAAGTTAGCCCTCTACACACCTTTGAGATCTCTAAGGTCCTCTCAAGAAGCATCAGTATCAGCGCCCTCATCAAAACAAAATGCATGATGTAATACTCATCAGCGAGCCTTCTCAGGATTTGGCAACATACAGCCTGTTCTAAAATATATGAGGAATCAGGGGCAGACTGACGGTGAGGGTGATCTGGGCCACCCCCAGTCATTGTCCACAGCCCGCTGCCCTCCCCCATTGCCATGCTTTCGCCCCCCCCCCCCCCCCCCCACACACACACATCAAAGTCCCCCGAGCCTCATTGTGCCCTTCCCAGTACTACTTGAAGGGCCATGGTGGTCTAGTGGCTTCTTCGGGGGCAGGAAAAAACCCACTCTTTCCTGCCCACTACCACTATTCTGCCCGGTGCTGCCATGTTTTCAAAATGGTGGCTGAGACTTCCTGCAGCAGTTTCGCGGATCTTGACAGTCTCATGAGACTTGTCAGCCATTTTTAAAACACGGTGGTGCTGAGCCGAATAGTGGCAGCGGGCAGGAAAGAGTGTTCTTCTCTCCTGTCCCCCTGCCCCCCTGCAGAGGCCACTAGACCACCAGGGCCCTTCAAGGTAGGACTGGGGGGTTGTGGTGTGCAGTGGTGGCAGGCAACTGGGCACAGCCTCTGAGCGGATCGCTGATGTGCCCCCCCTTGGGTGCAGCGCCCCCCCCCCCGGCGAAATGACACCCCCCCCGGGTGCACGCCGCTGGGGGGGGGGGGGATGCCGCGGCGCGCGCCTGTCAGCTGAGTTCGCTGACTTTGCTAACTTCGCTGCAGCTCCCTCTGCCCTGGCCGGAACAGGAAGTAACCTGTTCCGGGGCAGAGGGAGCTGCAGCGAAGTTAGCGAAGTCAGCGAACTCAGCTGACAGGCGCATGCTGCGGCACCCCCACAGCGGCGTGCACCCGGGGCGGACCGCCCCCACCCCCACCGCCCCCACCGCCCCCCCCCCCTTGGTACGCCACTAGGTCAGTCCGCCCCTGTAAGAAATGGATGTCCAAATGTGACATACACGCTTGGACATACATCTCACAAACTGGAATGTCCAAATTATGACTGGGAAAACAAGGGATATGGACATCTTTGTGACAAAATAGGAACATCCACATTATAAAATGTCTCCATGAAGCCTTCAGGAGTAGCCTGATGGTTAGATCAGTGAGCTGACAGCTAAGAGGCTGTGATTTTATTTTTCTTTTAAATTGTGAGCCCTCCAAGGACAGAAAAATACCTATGTATCTGAATGTACACTGCTTCAATATCCTTCAGGGTATCTCTAGTGGGCAGAGTCTATGGTTTCAGACCTGGCAGCGGCCTTGATTAAGAAAGTGATTCGGCTCCAGGGCAAGGGTGACAAGCTGTTTACTCTGGGGCTTTCTGCAACCAGAATAATTGGTGGAATTCTGGAAAAGGAGGGAAATTCTTCCCTCTGGAAAGGTAGTAGAGATGTTTTGACAATACTGTTGGATATATAAGGTTTTAGCATTGAGGCTCCATAAGGGACATGCATATGACAGAATGTGGGAACACAATCTACTGTGGGAACATGGGAAGATGATTTTAAGACATATTTTCAATACTACATATTGAAATACTGTACACAATTATCCCGAATGCCCCTGACCCATCCATGCTCCTCTCATGGGAATGTCCCCTTTGCAGCTGCATGTGGATACACATGGAGGGGCATTTTCAATATGAGGTCTAAGTCTGAATTGAGCCATTCTGCCACAAAAGCTGAAAAAAACATTTAGCTCACAGCCATAATCAAAACAGAAAAACATCTAAATGTCTGATTTGATTACAGCATGTTTTCATGCTCAACACATTCAGCTGTATCATTAAAAAAAAAAGAGAGAGTCCAAGAAAAAAAAGGGAATAAAACATACATCAAATGGGATCAACTTCTATAATCTTGGACCCATACAACAAAAAGCTCCAAATTCTGTCAAATTAAGTTTAACCTTATCTGGCCTTAGCAAGATATGGCCTCCTAAACTGAAAACAATCCTAAAGTAGATTCTTACCAACAACCTGTAAAGGGGCATTAACACCGCCTTTCTTCTGCTGGTTATGACTTTCTCTAAGTAGTTGAGCATCCTTCTGGCTTTGGCCACCCTGAGATCCATAGATACTATCATCCCTAGGTTCCTCTCCTGGTCCTTGCACATCAGCTTCTCATATTCTATCATGTACATCTCCTTTTGATATGTATATCCCAAATGACCTGGATTGGCTACTTTTGGAAGCAGGATACCGTTATAGATGGACCACTGGTCTAACCAAGTATGGCTATTCTTATGTTCTTATGTAAGTGCACCTCTCTGCTGTACTTTGCATTAAATTTGAATTGCCAAACATTAGACTATTCTTTTAATTTTTGTAGATCACTTCTCACGTTGTCACTTCTGGGGTGTCCACTCTGTTGCAAATCTTTGTGTTATCCACAAAAAGGCAAACTTTTCTTTCAAAGTCTTTGGTAATGTTGCTCATGAATATTCAGTACTGAATAGAATCGCCCCAGGACCAATCTCTGAGTCATTCCACTACTCACCTTTCTTTCAACCTGAATGAATACCATTAACCACCACCCTATGTTACCTGTCAGTCAACCAATTTTTAACCCAGTTCACCATTTTGAGTCCTAACTTTAGCCCACTCAGTTTATTTTTGAGTCTCCTATGAGGAACCATATCAAAGACTTTGGTGAAATCCAAGTAGACTACTTCTAGCACATATCCTTGATGCAATTCTCTGATTACCCAATTAAAGAAATCAATCAGATTCGTTTGACATGATTTTCCTATGGTAAAACCATGTTGCCTCAGATCTTGCAACCCATAGATTCTAGGAAATTCACTAATCTTTCCTTCAGCAGTGTATCCATTAACTTTTCCAAGCACCGGTGAGGCTTACAGCCTGTAATTTACCACTCCTTCTCTCTCACCATTTTTGTGAAAAGAGACCATAGTAGTGTATGTGTGAGGATGGGCCTGGAACCTTGAAAAACACATTCACAGAGAGATTTAAAAGTGAAATAGACCACTTTATTTAAGAACAGAAAAATGGATGACCTGATCCTCTCCCAAGTGAGGAGAAAATAAACACACCAAAAAAAAATAGTTCTTTGGTCCAATAACTTCTCCCATGGCCAGCTCCTTATAGTGCCACAGTGTGCTCTAATATCTCTCTCACAAGACAACACAAGCAGCTTGCTTCTGGCCTTCAGTCCCAGAGTTACAGATCTGTTTTCCAAAATTCAGCACAATTGGCCAGGCTTGACCCTCAGTTTCAAAGTTAAAATTTCAGCAAGGTTCCAAGATAAACTTGGCCTACCTGAGTAGAGTTTCTGCAGTTTCTGCTTCTGCAGTAGAAGAACAGGGTGGAGGGCTTCTCTTTTCTCCTCTGGACCTTCTTGTCTGATCTGTGTTATAGGGTTTTATTCTGCCTTGACTATGCCCTCCCTGCTCTGCACCTGCTAAGTTATCTCTTCTTTGCTCTGTGGACCACCTTTTAAGGTGGCTCTGTGACTGTGATGAAGTGCTGATAAGGGGAATGGTAATTTCCTATACATTCCCTCACAAACCACATCTGCTCTTCTCCAATCACATGGAACCTCTCCTGTCTCCGAAGATTTATTAAACAAATCTCTAATAGGACCCACCAGAACCTCTCTGGGCTTACTTAATATTCTGGAATGTATCTTGCCTGGCCCCATAACGTTTTAGTTTATTGTGTTGATCATAAACATTTTCTTCCATAAAAAGTGTAATATCTACTCCATTCTCATATATTCCTTTGTCAGCTGACTGTGCTCCTTCTCCAGGATTTTCTTCCATGAACACAGAAATATTTGTTTAACATGTCTGCTTTTGCACATCATGCTCCACAGAGTGGTTCCCAGCATCCTTCAATCTTATAATTCTATTTCTAGTCTTCCTCCTTTTCCCAACACACCTGAAAAAAGTCTTGCCACCTATATTTATATCTCTAGCCATTCTTTCTTCCCCCAATACATGGATTTCTCTTGTTTTGATATGAAAAAAGTACCCACTGAAGAGCAGACACAAATGTATGCAAGCACTTCTGAGTGGGGCAACAGTCAAAACAAAACTACCCACAGAGTTTTGGTTAATTATGACATACCAAGTTAAAACTGCCCACAGAATTTGCCAGATCATGGGTAGTTTTATTATCTACTTTATAACATGCACTTTATCTGTACTATTCTGTGCCTTTTTTAAGGTCTTGTTAAACAGAGTAAGCTGATAACCACAACAGACAGTTAAAAGTTACGTAATGGCAACTGTCTCCTTGCAACAATTTTAAATGACGTATTTGAGCCAGTAGAAACCAGGTTAAGAATCAGTTATTGTCTTCTTTTAGTGTCGGCAGAATCGGTCATGTTGTTACTTGTATTGATG
The DNA here is from genome assembly GCF_901765095.1 of Microcaecilia unicolor. Lineage (NCBI taxonomy): Eukaryota > Metazoa > Chordata > Amphibia > Gymnophiona > Siphonopidae > Microcaecilia > Microcaecilia unicolor. The sequence continues at coordinate 697,758,294 of NC_044031.1, forward strand.
CCTAGCATATTTGAACTTGGGTAATGAAATTTTGTCATTAAATATCCACATATGGATTCTGCAGTTTATTTAAACCTTTTTTTTAAAGAATGGCATTCATGTATTATATTTTCAAAACCCTTTTTGGTTACATTTTTGTTCTCATTGCATGAGTTCTATTAAAATTCACTTTTAAGTCTGAAGATGAGAAAGGTAAATATACTGTGGATAGGTTCTGCTAAAAAAATAATAAAGTATGATTTTTGGCACAAATTCTAGTCATGAATCTCTAGGAGCTAGAAAAACACATTAAAAAATGTGAAACCAGTTAAAGTATTGCCAAGAAATGTGACAAAGGAGCACTGTTTAAGATACTAGTTTTTAATTCAGTAAAATGGTCTAAAAACAAACATTACGACTCACCTTAAAAAAACAGTAACCCTACATACAGTATATAGGGCCAAAATAACAAATCAGTCAGATGATGATACATGAAACAACAGATCATTTGCTAAATAATGATCATTTTTTTTGGGGGGGGGGGGAGGGAGTTAATTTTTTTAATCCTCATTTTTCCTTATATTGAATTTAATTTTATTTGGGTATTTATCGAAGTTCAATTGAGAATCAACAAAAAACAGTCACTTTTACAGAGAACTGGAAAGCAATCACTGTGAATTAACAACAAAACAGTCAACAGTTAAACAGTCATTTTCAGAAACTGAAAAATAGGTATAATCAACTGGGAGTCAGTAATGAGCAGTCATTTTATGGTAGTCTGAATGTAGATCATAACTGGTTACATGGTTGGAGATATAGGTCAGTGATGGGCAACCTTTTGAGCTTGGTGTGTCAAAATTCGCCAAAAAACCGAGCATAACTCGGGTGGTGTGTCACTTCTAGAAAAAAACCATAATTTCACGATATTTATAGTTTAAATAACAAAAATGTATAATTGTAATATATAACTGTATTTAATAAACCAAAACCTAATTATTTAACTTACCTGCTTAGTGACTTCTTTGTTCATCTGTCAGTCGGTTTCTTTTGTTGGTCATGATATTATTTAACTTGTGTGGGGTGCCGTGAACTAAGATAAGTGAGGGGGAGGGGGAATTCTTTAACTAATCTGCCTATTAGTGACTTTTTTGTTGCTGAATTTCATTGGCTAAATCTTCAATTGAAGGTTGGTATTTTGTACACTTCAAGCCCAAGCAAGCGCTACTAACTTCATCTTTCAATCTGTTTCTTTTGTTGGTTTTGATATTATTTAACGCTGAGAATAAGGTTTCACAAAAGTATGTAGAGGGAAAAATTGTGAGTAAAGCCATTGCTATATTTTTCAGGGTGCTAAAAGTGTCTGGTAATCGGATCCAGGCACTCCAAATTTCCTGGTAACTCAGATATTCTCTTAATAATTGCATCTTTATTCTGCATATCGTGAAATAGAACTGGTGCACATCTTAGGAGAGTTTCTTTAATAAATCCTCCCTCACTGAGTGCTTTTCCATGCTGAGCTATGGAGTGAGCAATGCTCAAACTTGCAGATGTTAAATTTGTAGAACCTTTTACAAATGTAAGGATGGAATTAGATTGGCTCTTATAAAAGTGTAGCTGCCTGGAAATGTATTCCTTTCTTTCATCCTCACTTTTTTTCAAGAGCTGGGAATGATTAGTTTCAAAATGTCTATTTATATTCCACGTTCTGCTTACTACCGTTTCAGTACATAGAACGCAAAATGATCTGCCATTTTTTTCTATAATGCCATACATCTCGGTCCATGTCTCTTGAAAGGGTCGGCTACTGCTACTACCACTTCCTTTACTTAACCTTGGTTTTTTATTTTTTGGGTTTTCCATCAGGGGGGCAGTGACAGAAGATAGAATTATAGATAGCCTGTTAGCCCTGCAGGCAATTAGGGGTTAACTAGCCTAACTGACCACCTTATGTAAATTAAGATGGCTGCCACTATTTCTAATGGCGGGAAACGGCACCCATAGCACATGCCCTCGCCTCTCCCAGCCTCCCCCTCACCTATCTCAGTAATGATGGTCAATTAGAAATCCACGACACCCCAGAACAGTAGATTGGATGATGGTTGCTGTGGTTATGTGGTTGCTGGTAATGGCGATCACAGGGCCCCCAGAGATGCGTCCCCCATGGCATTCCGCTGCTCTCTGCTCCGCCGGCTGGAAGTGAAGTCAAAGATCCCCTAATGGCTGTGCAGGAGCCGGGGCAGAGGGAGCAGCAGGGAGGGAACAAGCGGAGGACTCGGAGGGAGCCAATAGGAGCGCACACGGCACCCCCCCCCCCAGCGGGTAAACATGCACCGGGGGGGGGGGGGGGAGGTCGCACTGCACCTGGGGGGAGGCGCATCAGCGATCCGCCCCGGGTGTCAGCAAGGAACGCCGCTGCTTCTCTGTATGCGGCCACATGCGGCCGCGTGTCACCGAAAATGACTACGCGTGTCAGTACTGACACGCGTGTCATAGGTTCGCCATCAGGGATATAGGTAGTACTGGTATGTGATTAGAATCACATACATAGAAACATGACGGCAGATAAAGGCCACATGGCCCATCCAGTCTGCCCATCCTCCGTAACCCCTAACTCTTCCTTTTCCTAAGTGATCCCACATGCTTAAGTGAGGGTTTGGTATGGAGAGTATTAAAGTGTTTGAAGATGGTGCAAGAGGATTAAAGGGATTTGCAGCTTTATGCAGAGGGCTTGACAGATTGAGTCAAGTTTAGCAGTGGGCTATAGGCAGAGAGTTGAGTTCCAAACTATTTTTGAAAGAGCCAGGTTTTTGTTGCTCTTCAGAATGACGTATATTCTGGGATCTGTCTAATTGCTAGTGGAAGAGAGTTCCTTAGTTTTGCTCCTTTACCTCCTATTGTCATGTTGAAGGTTTTCTGTTGTCAGTATTCCCGGGGGTTTGGTAGTGATAATCTGATATCTTGAATGGATCTGAGTGATCTTCTAGTTGGATATTTTTGAAAATGATGATGAGTATTTTAAAGTCTACTATTGCTTTAAGGGGGAGCCAGTGCAATTGTATTAAGAATGTGATAGCATGATCAGTCCAGAAACAGTTGCATATTAGTTTTGCAGCTGCATTTATGACTGGCCGCAATTTTTAAAATTTCTTTTTCTGGTAGGCCCAGTAATCGAGGCCTGAGAGAACCATGGCTTAGACTGTGATCCAAAAGTGTGTAGGTTCCAGGAGGTGTTTCAGTTTGTAGAAGCTTTTCTTGATTATCGTTATTTATCTGTGTAGACATGGTCAAATGTGAGTCTAGCCAGATTTCCAAGATCTTAATTTTCTTTTTTATGGTTATGGTCGAGTCTGCTAGGACTGGTAGAGTGTCTGGAGGTTTAAGAGGACTATTGCTCAGCCATAAGTTATTTGTTTTGTCTGGGTTGATTTTGAGGTTGACGGAGAAAAGCCGTGTGTACAGGAGTTCTAGGTAATTTAAGGGTTTCAGTATATTTCCTAAATTACAGAGCTAGAAATTGAAGAGAACTGGGGATAGCAGTGACCCTTGGGGCGTGCCTTGCTTCATGAACCAGTGCTGAGATCAGGATTGTTGCCATGTCACTTGGATGGTTCTGTGTTTCAGAAAGCCTGTGAACCAGTTGATGACTTTGCCTCCTATGCCTACCTCCACTAGCATCATTAGGAGCATTTCATGTTTGACCAGGTTAAAGGTGGTGTATAGGTCTAATTGCAAGAGGACCTTACGAGACTGGGAGACTGGGTATCCAAATGGCAGATGACATTTTTGTAAGCAAGTGCACAGTGATGCATGTGGGAAAGAGAAACCCAAACCATAGCTATGTTCTCACTGGCAATAACTGCACTTGGCAAAAACTTCTTTAAGTTGCATAAGGTGTGATATCATTCGTAGTTATATTTGGAAAGCTAGTGTGCTTAGCGACTGTTACTTCTGTCACTAGCTCCCAGATCGTGAGCCTTGGGCCCAGGCCGTGAACAGATAGGAAAATCTAGGAACGGCCTGGGGTGGACCGAACCACAACTAGAAAAAAAAATTAATAAACCACAAGTCACTCACCCAGAACACCAGGCTCCCGAGAAGAGGTGCAAAACTCCTCAAAGGTAGAGAACTTCGGGACATGTTCAGCCTGCACCAGCAGGCTAGGCTGCAGCCAACTAACGGAAGTGGAGCCCAGGAACCGACTGGCAACAACAGGACTCCACGGGGTAAAGCAGGGACAAAGATACCGGAACAGCTTCTCGAGACTTCACCTGCACTTAGCCACTGTCCCCCAGGAGTTGAGCCCCTGGGTTCAGGCGGCCAGCAGGACTTCAGGCCAACCGAAGGCAGCAGTTGTATCAGGTGAAGCTGAACCAGACAGATAGGCAAGACAGACCAGGCAGGATCCAGCAGTACAGAGCACTAAGCAAAAGAAGTAGAGGCTAGAGCAAGACTTTTAGGTACAAATAACCCACACAGTTAGACACAGAGAGCGAGGGGTTAACATAGCACACTAAACCGAGATTGGATAGCAGAGCCGGTAGTGGGAGGCGGGGCTGGAGGTTGGGAGGCGGGGATAGCGCTGGGCAGACTTATACGGTCTGTGCCAGAGCCGGTGGTGGGAGGCGGGGATAGTGCTGGGCAGACTTATACGGTCTATGCCAGAGCCGGTGGTTGGGAGGCGGGGCTAGTGCTGGGCAGACTTATACGGTCTGTGCCCTGAAGAGCACAGGTACAAATCAAAGTAGGGTATACACAAAAGTAGCACACATGAGTTGTCTTGTTGGGCAGACTGGATGGACCGTGCAGGTCTTTTTCTGCCATCATCTACTATGTTACTATGTTACCCCAGAAAAAGAGGTGGAACCACAACAGACAGAACTAAAACAAACAAGTTGACACATCACAGAAGGCACACACTGCCCCGTCAACCAGAGAACACAGCCCAGCTGCAGAGAAAAGCCAATTAACTACACACTGAGACAAACAAATACAAAATGGATCACAGAGAGAATGCTGAAAAGCCAGCACCTAGGAACACAAAAGAGGGGAAAACAGATTCCTTCAACGCACAGAGCAACAGCTCTCAGAAGAAATCAGATAAGAGGCCACAGCAGGAGAAATCCTAACACTAAAGCAACGCTTACCTGAAAACTGCAGGTAAAAATAGATCCTGATTGCTGACGTCTGTAGCTGCAGACGTCAGCTACAACCCAGCTGACCAATAGCAAACAAGTCCCACCCAGCTACCCAAACAGAGAGGTTTCCAGCAAAGTTGCCAGGTCTGCAGGTTTCCCACACAATTGGGCTCCTTTCCGTGAGCCTAGGGTTACCATTCGTCCGGATTTCCCCGGACATGTCCTCTTTTTGAGGGCATGTCCGGGGCGTCCGGCGGATTTTGCCTGCACCCACGTTTGTCCGGATTTCTGGACAAACGTGGGCGCGGGTGCGGGCAGGCGCGGGTGCGGGCAGGCGCGTGCGTGTGGGCAGGCGATCGGCGCCGTGGTAACCCTACTCCCGTCCCCTCCCCTTCCTTACCATGTTCCCTGGTGGTCTAGTGACGTCTTCGAGGCAGGAAAGAGCCCCCTCTTTCCTGCCTGGAGCGCTGCCTCCCCTGTCTATCATCCTCCTCGGTCTGGCTGGGGATTCAAAATGGCCGCCGAGAGTTGAACTCTCGCGAGGCCACTTCAACTCTCGGTGGCCATTTTGAATCTCCAGCCAGACCGAGGAGGATGCAGCAGGCAAGGACAGGCAGCGCTCCGGGCAGGAAAGAGGGGGCTCTTTCCTGCCCCGAAGAGAAGACCCTACTAGACCACCAGGGCTAGATAGTAAGTGAGGGGGGGAACCATGTGACGGGGGGCGGGGAATAGAGGGGCGGAACGAGGACCCGAAGGGGGCGTGGCGGGGGCGGGGTATGAGGTGTGGCGGGGGCGGGGTAGGGGGCGTGACATGTGTCCTCTTTTTCAGAGGACACAAAATGGTAACCCTACGTGAGCCGCTGCGGGAAAAAATTGGCTGCGGGAACTTGGTCCAATAGAAGCCCCGTGGCGGGGTTGACGTCAGGGGCGGGGTTAATGATGTCAGTGGTGACACCAGGGGGCAGGGTTAATGACATCAGATGTGACACCTGGGGCGGGGTTAATGACATTGGAGGCAGGGTTAATGACATTGGAGGCAGGGTTTGATGTTGCACGGGTTTAGGGCTGATTTTGGTTCATGAAAATATTTCCCATCTGGCAACACTGGTTTCCAGCCCCTCTGTAGCCCTAGCAGAGTGGGTTCCAGCCTCTCCTCAGCCTGCTGGCAGAAACATAGCAGAAACATAACAGCGACATCCTAAAGAAGGCTCCTGAGGCAGGCCTTTGTGGCCAAAACACAACGTGTCGAGTCATTGGATGTTTTAATAAACTTCTGGTATTTTGAACATCATCTACCTTTCATCTTTTTTGTCACCATCACTGTGTTTGTCATCATCAGTGTTTGGTTCCTGTTCTTCTGTTCCTTTTGTGGTCACATTTTATTACGTACAGCTCCTTTTTTCCACATCACTCTGCAATTCTTCGCATTAAATCTTAATGCCAAGCATTAGAGTTTTCTTCTAATTTTTATAGATCTATCTCAGTATGCCAGAAATTTCACTGGTAATCTAGTTCCACATTTCAGCCTGATCATTTGACGTTACTGCCTGGATGCCACATTGCCAAGTTAATATGGCCAAGAGAGAAATTCTTATCTTTCCTCCAAAACCTATATTTCACAGAAATGGCTCTTGCCAAAATCTCCAGCGACATCCTTATAGCTAAGGCCAAGGGTCTTTGCTCGATCCTCTTTCTCCTTGGCCTATTCACTGATTTTGACACTGTTGATTATCATCTACTCCTTGATAAGCTGTACTTAGTAGGATTTAGGGATTCTGTACTATCTTGATTTTTTTATTACCTCTTCATTTGTAATTTTGATGTATCTAGCAATGGTTTTCCTCAGGGCCAGCACAACCCGGTAAGCACGGTAAACATGGCAGGGGGGGGCGCCAACCTCTGGAGGGCGTCACAAGCCATGCTTACCGCCGCCGGGAGAGTCACAGTTCCTGCTGGCAGCTCTTGGTCCTCACCTGCCCGCCCTCAGTTTCCCACAACAGCCCTCCTTTCCTTCCTGCCGCCTTGCCTTTACAACTTTTATTTTACCTCAAGTCGCAGCGGTGGCTGTGAAAGCAGCAGACTTGCCTCCAGCCTTCCCTTCCCTCTCAGTGTACAGCCCTCCTCTGACATAATTTCCTCTTTCCATGAAGGTGGGACACTGAGAGGGAAGGGAAGGCAGGGCTGGTGGTTGGGAGGTGGGGATAGTGCTGGGCAGACTTATACGGTCTGTGCCCTGGAAAAGACAGGTACAAATCAAGGTAAGGTATACACAAAAAATGGCACATGTGAGTTTATCTTGTTGAGCAGACTGGGTGGACCGTGCAGGTCTTCTTCTGCCGTCATCTACTATGTTACTATGTTACATACTGAATGGAAATGAGGGAAAGGGAAAAGAGGAGAAAAACTACACATGGATGGAGAAAATAGGCAAAAGCTGGATCCACTCTATACCTTCTCCAGTCAAGGCCGTGGAGGACCCAGCTTTTACCTATGGATGTAGGGCAAGAAATGAAGAAGAAAGGAGGAAAGTAAAGAAATAAATGGAAAGGAAGCCCTGGAAAAGGAGTTAAGCAAACAGATAGAGAGCAGCAGAATCAGAGACTGGGACCAACATGATCAGAAAAACAAAGTCACCAGACAACAAAGGTAGAAAAAATCATTTTATTTTCATTTTACTGTTTGGAATATGTTCAATTTGAGAATTTACATCTGCTGTCTTATTTTGCAATGTATAGCAATGCATTTCTTTCTGTTTTTCTGGCATTGTGCTGCATGCAGACTCTAGCTTCTTAGGATTTCAGGTTAAAATTTGAAGAGTGGCTATCTCTGTTCTGCATGTGTGACTGCAAGGCCAAGTGTCTGAATAGGGATCTGTTTGTTAAGTTCTGAGATTTTGATAACATATTGTTTCAGGCTAAGCAAGACTGTTCTCCTGATTCCTGGTCTATATGCTAATTTGGTTTGTGTCATTTTGGGTATACTGGAGCTGTAACAGCTTACAGAAATTAGTTATTAGTTATTTTTCTAATCCTATACTGGCGCAATATTTTCAATGATGCCTGTTTATATGCACCATGGCTGGTAAAAGGGGTGTGGCTACTGTAGGGGCAGAGCCACAGTGACCCTGCCCCTGGATGGGTAGGGGGCGCTAATAGGCTGCAGGAGGGTGCCAGAAACCCTAGCACCGGCCCTGGTTTTCCTCCACTTCATGTAGTTTTACATGCATACCCCATGGAGTAATTTTATAAAATGCCTTTTACATGCATAAAATGGGGTTAACACATGAAAAACCCTTTATAAAATTATCACCTTAAAATTATCTGGTTGTCAAACTACTGAAAATTGACCACTGGAAGTTAGAAAAATACTTTGTATTCATATGAAACATTTTTGCTAAGCTACTGATAGGATAGAAAACTAATGTAAAAATATAGGATTGATCATTAATGTGACTGAGACCTTATGATATTTTGAAAAAGCTCAGAAATGATGTGCTTAAAAATAACTGGTAAGCAAAAACAATGGCTAATTTTCAGTACTGTTAATTCCCTCATTCGCTTTGCATAGTAAATGAAGGCTGCAAGAGAGAAATACTGAATGCAAAGTTGAGAGCAAATGGTTAGAATGCATGTGAATGAGAAGTAGTGGCAAAGCTATGGGTGGGCCTGGATGGACACAGGCCTGCCCATCAGTGACACTTAGCCTCTCTCTCATCCTCCCCACCCGCTCACCAGCAACTCCCCTCTCTCTGAACACCTCCCATCCCTCCTCCGTGTACCACCAGGACATCGCCAGTGGCAACATTTATTCATACTCACTGCTTGTGCCAGCCCCACAGGCTTCTCTCTGCAATGTCCAGCCAGTGAGGAAACAGGAAGTGATGTCAGCGAAGGCAGGAATCAGCAGAGAGGTTTCAGAAAGAGGGGGTGTTGTAAGTCTGTGGGTGGTTGGGGGGAGAGATGCAGACCTGTTGGGAGCAGGGTAAAGGGGATGAGAGGGGATAGAGAGATGTTGGATGCTGGGGCAGAGGAGAAGGTAAAAAAAATACCCACAGTACTCCAAATATCTACAAAGGTAAGAGGGCTTGAAAAAGCAAGGGAGATTCTAAGCTATGGGTGGGCAGTGTCAGAAGGGTCCACCCATGTTAACTCTGGGCTCACCCAAAATTATAATGCAATTCTCATTACGCCACTGATGAGAAGTGCATTATAATTTGAACATGATAGCAAACAGTGTGAGTGTATTGTCCAGAAAAAATAAATGTTTAGAGTGATATGACTTAAGAAGAAACTGCACCAGTGGGCATATGCAATATGGATCTAACCTTACAATGCCATCACTGAAACCATGTTCATTGGAACTTTTAAGCAGAAGAGATATGTCAACGTAAAAGTATGTCAATGTAAGTCAACAAGGACCATGTTACAAACAGAATGAAACAATTTAAATTTAGATCCCATGAGATAATGGTGAAAGAGCACTGCAAACAGATTCTGACAGAATCAATTTTCTATTGTCAAGCCTGACAAATGATGCCAACAACAAAAATTCTGATCCACATTATATGATAAAAATAGCAGTTGTACTACCAAACTTAAGAATCCACTAGAGTTTGCAGATTTTGTTTAAATATCCAAAAGAAGAAACCTAATTATGGAATAACAAGGAGATCATGAGGCTCATTTTCAAAGCACTTAGGGCCCCTTTTACTAAGCTGCATAGGTGCCTACGCACGCCCAACGTACACCAAAATGGACATACCGCCCTAAAATATCTAGGGTGGGAGGGTGGGAATGTTGGACAATTGTTGAATCATAAGGAACAGCACTGGATTTTTCAATTACGAACATTGCATCCCTCAGGTCTGAACTCCGAGATGGATTGGTGGTCACTGATTTGATTGGTGGACTTTGCAGTGACCTGGCCCAATCAAAACGAGTGGCTCAGCAGTCAGCTGTAAGACGTCGCAGCCATTTTTTTCTCCCCCATGAAGGAGTATTGTGTGCTTGTATTGGTGAGAATTTTTTGATTGCTATGAATGTAAGCTAAGGGACAAGACTCGGAGCTATAATTTTTTTGCTTTTGATTCTACTCTTTTCCCAGTGAACCTCTTCTCTGAAGAAGAAATCAAAACCTGGCCACGTTGGTGGAGGTTCTCCTCTGGTGAATAATTGCTGCCAGTTAAGTGATGCAACATGCATAGAATTATAGCTTTTACTTAAGTAATCTTTGATTTGTTATTAAAAAGTTCTTCTGAAGATGATAGAAAGTAATTTGCAAAGCATTTTGGAAACAATTAGGAAAAAATATACAAAAAAATAGTGGATCAATGTGCACCATGATATGGTGATGTGCACTGAAGACAGGGTCATATGTGGAGAAAGGTTATAATGCTTTCTAATACTTCAGCAGTCAGCAAAATGGAACCTCTAAAGTGAACCCATTTTTGAAGTATGACTAGAATAATCTTTCAGTGGAGATTTAAAAAAAAATACTTATGGTATATGGAGACTGAAGAAGACTTCCTTGCACTGATGCTGCACATGTGCACAACCTAAAGTGCTATCTCTTAATGTGATGCTCCTACAAGTCATTGTCCCCCCTGTTTACTAAGCAGTGGTAGCGGTTGCTGCCTGGCAATGCAGACACAGCCCATACAAAGTGAATGGGCTGTATTGGCATTAGCGCATGGCAGCTACTAGCACGGCTTAGTAAACAGGGGTAAATAGGTGAAAAGATTCCCTACTTGATTTTCCTTTGAAACACAATTCTGATTTTTACAAGGTATTAGTAAATTAAGATACAATAATAGTGCAAATTTACCCCCCCCCCCCCCTTTACAAAGCCACGTTAGCGACTGCCGGTGCGGTAATGCTGACACAGCCCATTCAAAGTGAACGGGCTGAATTGGCATTGCTAGCACGGCTTTGTAACAGGGAGGGTTAGACTTGCTATGTAATATGGATGCACAGAGAGGAAGACTGTAAATAAATCAGAGAGAGGAAGAGGTAAAATTTCTCCCAGTAAAGTCAGCAGGACTATGTGTGGACTGATGGGCTTGTAGACGATCATTTTCAAAAGTATTTCTGCAGGTAAAGTAGTGATTACATATACAAATAGATTTTTGAAAGTTTACATGAATAACATCCCTCTAATTCTATAAAAGTCACCCACAATTGAGCGCACAATTTATTTGAATAACTGAGCCAATTAGCCCCAATAATTGGCTTTCTAACAAGGAATAATTGGCACCAATTAAATATCATTGGCATTTATGTGCGTAAATTTATGCACGATCAGAAAAAGGGGGCTAGGAAATGAGAGGGCATGGGCATAATGGGGGCAATCCTAAAATGCATTGTTATAGAATAATAGGGAAACGTGCCTAATATTGGTGCAAATGGCTGTACCTAATGTTAGGTGTGATTCCCATGTGACAGTCTTTATTGATCTACCAACCAGAAACACATCTAAATCAACACGAACATATCTAAATCTGCACTACCCAAGCTGCAAGGGCTTAAATACAGATCAACTTATGCATCCAGCTTTTCCTACATAAGCACACAATTCTGGAACACATTACCAAAAGCCTTGAAAACAACGTACAACCACCTAAACTTCTGGAAATTACTAAATACTAACCTGTTTGAAAAGGCATACCCTACCGATCCAACCTAAACGCCTGATCCCTGCAACACAACAAAAGTAAAGTACGTAATGGACATAACACAACTCTTCCGCTGACTTTTCCACATGAACCTTTTACTACCACAACATCACTTTGTATTTCTACACACCGGAGTCTGTGAACGCCTCTCCGGTACTATGTAAGCCACATTGAGCCTGCAAATAGGTGGGAAAATGTGGGATACAAATGTAACAAATAAATAAATAAAATTCTATAAACTTCACCTAACTTTAAGCTTGGTTTACAGAATAGCACTTCTTTTGGCACCATATATAGCTTGTATGCAACACAATGAACCCAAAGCCCGGACTCTGCAACACAACGAACCCAAAGCACGAAATGGACATAATATAACTCTTCTGCTCAATGACAACATAACTGTGTTTGTTCCACTCCAATCTATAATACCCAACATTACTTTGTATTCTGTTTTTCTCACTGGATCTGGCACTACCGCCATCTAATGCAGGAGCAGGGGGTAGTGCCACCCCCAGCATGTACCATGTCTGGCGTGACTGGAATTTTTTTTTCACTGCTGGGTTATAACGTGGGAGCCCTTACCGTTACCTAAATAGGTGGCGGTAAGGGCTCCCCTCAGGAATGGTTGCAAGGCAAGTGTTTACTTGCCGCACAGCCATTTCCTTTTTTTGGCTTTTTACCCACTGCGGTAAAAGGGGCCTTGGCACACGGCAAATCTAAGCACTGACACAGCCGCAGGGCCCCTTTTACTGCAGCTAGGTAAAAGGAGTCCTAAGTAGTGGCATTCCCAGGGACAGAGTTAGGGAGGGGTTTGCATTTACATGTAGGATTTTCAAATTTTGAGCATATGCATATAATACCCAGAAAATGTGTGTGTGTGGTAAAGAATAGCTGTAAATAGAAGCACACAAATCTTCTGGGGTAATTTACAAAATGGAAATATGCACATGTTTTTGTTTTGAAAATGTCCCAGAGACCACTTAGCATAAAGTATATGTGCACATTTTACAAATAATACTGTGCAATATTCAGTCTTCATTTAAATTATTTACACATAAGACTTCAGTTTTTCCAGGACCAATATGGCCATTACCATGCTCACAAATTAATTTGAAATGTATGACTTTTCAATGTATTTATTCATGTTTATAGATGAATGCACAGTATTTCAAGATCATTATATACTATATTTTACATCTTAATTTGTCCAGAAATGCATTTATTGAGACTGAACTAAGGAGAGGACCAAGCTGAAAGGATTAAAGACAGACTGATTTTACCAATACTGTCAAAACAAGTATGAAGGAAAGGGGCAAAAATTTCAAACTGAAAATTCTGAGCAATCTACTTCATTGAGGGGGTCTTTTACTGAAGCTTAGCTCGAGTTATCTGCAGTAGGGCCCATTTTATTCCTATGGGCCCTGCTGCAGATAACTCGAGCTAAGCTTTAGTAAAAGACCCCCTGAACTTCTGACTTCAGGCTGCAAACTAATGTTGAGCACATATTTATTACCCAGTACAAACCAAAGCTAATGAGAAACATGTTTCTGATCATGGCAGATACAGACCTTTATTTTTTTGTTTTGTTTTGTTTTAATTTTGCTGCTCTGCTGAATATAAACTGTTCTGCTTTTTCTAATTTGATGACTGTAGAGAAGCAGCTTCAAAACCCTACAGAGACCAATCCAGAAGACAGAATCTAATAGGAAAGTGGCGGCAAAGAGGGGCTGCCTGTTGTCCATTTCTAGAGATCATTTGAATCACCTGCTCTTTCATGAATCGTAAAAAAGATAATATATTCAGTATGAAAACACTGGTCATTATTTAAATACAACATTATTTGTTGACATTATTAAATATTAACATTATTTTTAAAACAGTGGCATTTAAATTAATTTAATTTGACTATTTATAATCCATTTAACCAGAAGCTCAATCAGAGTTCAAAAATATGAATCATACAGTTATAAAATGTAAGAGGATATTACATGTGGAGCATGTCACTTCACTAGCTTCCGATCAGGTACCGCATACAGTTCAAGCTTCTCCTACTAACCTACAAATGCACTCGATCTGCAGCCCCTCCTTACCTCTCTACCCTCATCTCCCCTTACGTTCCTACCCGTAACCTCCGCTCTCAAGACAAATCCCTCCTCTCAGTACCCCTTCTCCACCACCGCCAACGCCTCACCCCGTGCTTGGAATAAACTCCCTGAGCCCATACGCCAGGCCCCCTCCCTGCCCATCTTCAAATCCTTGCTCAAAGCCCACCTCTTCAATGTCGCCTTCGGCACCTAACCACTACACCTCTATTCAGGAAATCTTGCTGCCCCAACTTGACATTTCGTCCTTTAGATTGTAAGCTACTACTACTACTATTTAGCATTTCTATAGCGCTACAAGGCGTACGCAGCGCTGCACAAACATAGAAGAAAGACAGTCCCCTTCGAGCAGGGACTGTCCTTCTTTGTTAAACTGTACAACGCTGCGTAACCCTAGTAGCGCTCTAGAAATGTTAAGTAGTAGTAGTAGTAGTATTTTAGAAAGGGCGTGTATGTGACTAAATAATCATTTAAGAAAGAAATGTGTGTAATTGGGGCATTATTAAAGAGTGGGTGTGAGCACGTATGTTCAATGTGAAATCAGCACATCTCTGACCCCAGGGAAAAATGTTGAATTAATTGAGGGGTCCTTTTACAAAGGCGCACAGAAAAATGGCTTGCGATAGTGTAGGCGAAGGTTTTGAGTGCGCGCTGATCCATTTTTTAGCATGTAGACGCTTACCCTGCTTAGTAAAAGGGCCCCTGAATGAGCAAACAGCAGATAAAACTAGGGCGTAGCCTGGGCCCACCCAATTTGGGGTCAGGCCCGCCCAGCAGCAGTGTTCCTTCCTGCACAGCGATTCCGGTCACAGGCTCAGCTCACAGCGATTCCCACACGCTGCCTGCCGGCTGCCGCTCAACAATCTCCTTGCAGCTACTAAGCGCTAACCCGGAAGCCTCTCCATAGTTGTGTGCTTATGTAGGAGAAGCAGGATATGTAAGTTGTTTTGTACTTAAGTCCTTTGCAATTTGGGTACTGTAGGTTTAGGTATGATCATGCTGATCCAAATCTGTTTCTGGTTGGTAGATCTATGAGGTCTGTCATATATCCTGGGACTACTCCGTAGATAATTTTGTGGACCAAAGTGCAGATTTTGAAGATGATTCGTTCTTTGATTGGGAGCCAGTGCAGCTTTTCTTGGAGGGGTTTAGCACTGTCGAATTGTGTTTTACCAAATATCAGCCTGGCTGCTGTGTTTTGGGTGGTCTGGAGTTTTTTTGTGAGTTGTTCTTTGCATCCCGCATAGATTCCGTTGCAGTAATCTGTATGGCTTAGGACCATTGACTACTAGGTTTCGGAAAATTTCTCTCGGGAAGAAAGGTTTCCACATTGACTAGAACATTTTCTTTATTACGGAGTTTACTTGGCTCTCGAGCGTAAGGTTGCAGTCGATTGTGACTCCGAGTATTTTTAGGCTGTCTGAGGTAGGGAGGGTGTGTCCTGGGGTGTTTATGGCTGTGGGTTTGTATTTGTTATATTGAGATGAGAGGATGAGGCAGTGTGTTTTTTCAATGTTCAGTTTCAGTTGGAATGAGTTTGCCCAGGAGTGCATGATGTTCAGGCCATCATTGGTTTCATTGGTTATTTCTGTTAAGTCATGTCTGAAGGGTATGTAGATTGTAACGTTGTCTGCATATATGAACGGGTTGAGGCCTCGATTGGATAGGGACTTTGCCAATGGGATCATCATTATGTTAAAGAGTATTGGTGATAATGGTGATCCTTGAGGTACTCTGCAGGCTGCTTTCCACGGTGGTGATATGTTTGAGTTTGATTTTACTTGGTATGTTCTGGTGGTTAGAAAACCCTTGATCCAATTAAGTACATTTCCAACAATCCCAAAGTGGCCAAGGAGTCTTAATAGTATATTGTGATTTACCATGTCGAATGTGCTTGACATGTCGAATTGGAGAAGTATGCTTTTACCTGTGGCTATTTCTTGCTTGAATTTTGCCAGGAGAGTGACTAGGACAGTTTCAGTACTATGGTGAGGGCAGAATCCTGATTGTGAGTTATGTAGTATTGAGAACTTCTCCATGTATTCCATTAGCTGTTTGGTCACCAAGCTTTCCATCAGTTTGACTACTAGTTGGGTAGACGTAACTGGGCGGTAGTTGGCGAGGTCGTTTGTGTTTTTCGTGAGTGTCTTTTGGTATTGGGGTGAGTAGGATGTTACCATTTTCCTCGGGGAAGAGACCTTGTTGTAGCATGAAGTTTAGGTGGGATGTGAGGTCTGCTATGAAGCGGCCAGGGGCGGATTTAAGTAGATGACTGGGGCATGTATCTAGTTTGCAGTGGGTGCTGGCAAACCTATGATTCACTTGTGTGACTGATTCAGTGGTGAGGAGGGTAAATGTTGACCAGATACGGTCAGCTGGGTATCCATCAGGGATTAGGTCCAGGTCGAATATTTAAGTCACACATAGAACAGATCTGGGTACCAAAAATGCCTTTTAACTACTACTCCAATTGAAGAAAGACCTGAAAAACAATCACATTTCAAATATCATCCTGTTTTTGGCTATTTTCTTCTGCTTTTATTCCTCATTTCACTGTTTGCAGTGCAATTTCTCCCATCCTTGCAGTCTGCCAGTGACTCATCTTGAAGGATCTGGCATTGTTAGATGGCATCTCAGGGTTTGTGGTTCACTGCATACAGTCACAAACAGTCATTGCTAAAATTCCACTTATTGTGACTAGTGACTACTTAAACTTTAGTAATCACCTAAGAAAATGCTACATGTGCTAAGGCTGGTCTGCACCTGCTGGAAGGTGCTAGGTTCTATTTTCCAATCTGGAATAGCACATTTGTACCCTTGTTTGACTGTTATACCTGTGGGGAAAATGTGCATTAAATACTGCAGTCCTCTCTGAGACTTGGCACTGACAGCTTTATCTACAAGCAACCAGGGACTGTTGGCTGCTAAACAAAATAAGTTGTTGTTAAAATGTGAATTCTAATGCTTCCAAATTAACCGCAGAAATGGTAATTTTTTTCCTTATCTGTAAATTAAATTTCTTTTTACTTTTACATCTTACATCCTGAAGAAAATGTGTTTGCCACTCATAACACGCCATCAAATTAAATCAGGATACTTTCCTAAGCAATTTTTCTGTGTCATTGTCACAAAAGCTCTGTCAGCAGTCTCCCAACACAAGTGAACAAGAAAAACTGCATTCAGTCAAAAATTACCAGTGATTACCACACCATTACAATAAACTTCCCTGAAACTACCCAAGGTTAAGAAGTAAAATAAAAATAATGAGTTTTTTTTTTAATTGAAAATGAAAGGGTGACAACCTCCTCTTTTATATTATCCAGAGATTTTTAAAAATAGGAGTGGAGTAGTAGCTTAGGGATTAGAGTACCAGGCTGACCACTGAGGAAGCCCAATTCTAATGCTTCTGCTGCTCCTTGTGATTTTGGGCAAATCACTTATGTGCCGATGATCAGAAGCAAATGTGGGCGCTAGAAGCTATTAGCGCCTGTGTTTGCTACTGCTCCATGATCAGAGCCCCTGAGCATGTGAAACAATCTGGTTGTGGGCTCTAACCGCAAGTAGAATGCAAATGCATGCTAAACATATTCCCCCCACAATGATCAGCGGGCAGCATGCCAAACATTGGTGCTCTGTACACGTCAAACCCTATGCCAGCTCAGCGCTGGCAGCAGGCCCCCCATTCTCTCAATATAAACCCCCCAGCAGGAGCCCCCCCTCAGAAACCCCAAACCCAAGCCAGCGACATGGGGGCTGGAGGTCAGGCAGACCTCCAGTCACCCCAACCACCCCTCTCACCTCCCCAAAAGGGAGTTTCTCCCTTATATGGTGTGAAACCCTGCCCAGTGTATCCCAGGATGCACTGGGCAGGGCTGGGTGTCACCATTTTCAAGGTGGCACTGGAAGAGGGCCGCTAGATCACAAGGTTTGTGGGGGGGGGGCTTTGTTTGTGGCCCACTGGCCCACCAGGGCTTTTTTTTTGGGGGGGGGGGGTGCAAGGGGGGGTTCTCCAGCCCCCCATGAACTTGTGTTAGGGGTGGTTGGGGGACTGGAGGTCCACCGGACCCCCAGCCTTCATGTTGCTGGCTTGGAGTGGGAGTTTGGTAGGGGCACTAGGCCACCAGGGCCTTGTACCCAGGCACAATCCTCCCCCATTTTATCCTATGATCAGAGATAATAGCATGCATAAATTTGCATGCTAATAGCTCTGATAATAGGGGCGGTAAAGCCCAGTGCTATTTTTAGAGCGCTGTTTGGAATAGCGCTGGGCTTTTGATCATCTGGGCATTAATTTTCCATTGCCTCAGGAACAAAATTAGAGACTCTTCTACTAAAGTACATTAAGCACCTAGCATGCTGTTTCTCTTTCTTTTTTAGTTCTTTTCATACTTCTCTGAACATGAACAACAAAGCTTTCTTCATCTGTCTCGATCGGCCGCAGTAATTTTCATTTCCTCACAGTGCTTAGATCCCTCTTGAGTGGGCTTCACCCAGGTCAGTTTTGGTCTTCCTCTTCTTCTTGATCCACCAGCTGGTTTCCATTTAAGTGCCACTTTGTTATGACAATGGTCTTGTATGTGTAAAATGTGTCCTGTCAACTGGACTTTGCACTCAGTAACAAGATCCTGCAATCTTCTGGAGTTGTTTTTCCTCATTATCTCATCATTTGTGATATGATCTCAGTAAGTCACATCTAAGATTGTTCTCAGGCATCACTGGTGAAATACATCCAGTTTCTTTCCTATCTTGGTTGATAGCACACAGCTATGGTAAGTAATTTTGCAAGATTCTAGCAGATATCATGTGGTAAACCTTGTTCAGGAAAGGTGTTGTCCTTTTTGATCTAACCTTCCTTGGTGGTTCAGGGGCTCAATGGGGGTCCTGAGGGCAAAAATGGTTTAGGGATAGGAAAGGAAGCATTCACTGCCTCCCAATGGGGACCTAAGCAGGGCTTGAGAACCTGAGGAAGGACTTGTGTCTCAGTGAACCTACCAGAAGAAAGTGAAAAAGAAGAAAGTTACAAAGATTGTGAGCCCACTAGGGACGGAGAAAGTACCTGCATATAATGAGTACAGCACTGCATACGTCTAGTAGTGCTATAAAAATGATTAATAGTAGTAGTAAAAACATAAAGAGAGACTGAATGACTCCGCAAGAACTGCAGTCCAGCCCTAGTCATAGAAAATAGAGACCAAGAACAGAAGGTGTCTGAAGTCTAAAGAGGACAGAAGATATCCCATCTAACTTGGCCTATTTATTCATGACATTTATACCCCAAATTAGACTCAAGTTCAGTGTGACTTACAAACAAACAATAAAGTGAATGAAACATAATAATGTACAGAATATAACACAAATTACAATAACTTTAAGAAGCAAATTAATACATGTGCAGTAAGTAACCAGGGATTTAGACTATCTCAAGGACAAATAATTAATTAAGGATGGATAGGTAAGAGCACAATTAGGCAGGACTAGATGTGAAACGAGATTAAAGAAAAGAGTGTGGGTAAAATTCAAATAGAGTTCTTTGTATTCAGAAAGGCCAGACTGAAGAAATGTGTTTTTAGAAAACTTCTAAAAGTGAGGTTATCATCTGTAAATTTGACTGATTTAGGAAGAGAATTCCAAATTTTGGTGCCTTGATAGGAGAAATTAGTGGAGTGAATTGTTTTATATATCACATTCTTACAGATAAGGAAATGTAAGACAAAAGAAACAACATTACAAGAGGGTAATTCAATAAGATTGTTCATATATGATGGGGCATGACCAAACAGGATTTGGTGAATGAAAATGCATAATTTGAAAGATATTCTATCTCTTATTGGAAACCAATGTAGTTGATATAAAAGATGAGTGGCTTTGGCAAAGCAAGGAGATCTACATATAAGACAAGCAGAAGTATTTTGAGCTGTTTGCAATTTTTTGAGAAGACCACCTTTGTGTCTAGCATAGATGGAATTGAAATTTTGGAATTTGGTGAGGACAAGGGATTGAACCAAAGTATGAAAGATTTAGAGAAAAATGGTCTCAATCTCTTTAGCTTCCAAAGTGAGTGAAAGACACTCGAGGTCAACGAGACTTGGTTTTCAATGGGGAGGAAACACTCTATTGTGACTCCCAAGATTTTCATTGATGACTCAAGGGAGTACATAAGTATTGCCACACTGGGACAGACCAAAGGTCCATCAAGCCCAGCACCTTGTTTCCAACAGTGGCCAATCCAGGTCACAAATACCTGGCAAGATCCCAAAAAGTACACAACATTTTATGCTGCTTATCCCAGAAATACTTTGTAGCTTCATTGACTGCCCCCTAGTCCTAGTATTTTTGGAAAGAGTAAACAGACATTTCACATCTTTCATGAGATATTTTGTCAAACACCTTTTGAAAATCCAGATACACAATATCAACCGGCTCACCTTTATCCACATGTGTGTTTACCTGTAGAGGTTGGAAGATCATATAATGGATGACGACTGTGAAATCAAACCTAAACTATTAACAATAAGTCAAGTAGGATTGCCACGGAGCCCAAAAGCAATGCTTTTAATCATGTTTAATAGCGGTCAGTTTTTCCATTAGTAAAACATATTGCATTCCAATCCACCAAAGCAGGAACTTGAGAGACTTTCCAAAACCTGGCAATTTCACATCTGGCTAAGCAGTAAAATAGGATCCATTGCAAGCTATCATCCAGATATGGCGAAGCCATATTGAGAAGGCACATTTCCGGGGCAAAGGACTGAGCTGATTTATCTAGTATTTGAGCAATCTCCCTCTGACCACTGACCAAAACATGCATATAATAGAACATTCCCACCACATATGGAGATAAGTACCAGGTGAACCCACAATGTTCCCAGCACAGAGTAGAGAGATTGCCACATAGAAGATGAAGTTGAGACAGAGTGAGATACCAGCGCATCATGACCTTATAATTATGTTAAGTTGTAGAGATAGACATCTTGTAATTATTATGGAAAACACTCTCCCGTTCTGATTGGTTCCCAGTCTAGTTAATACCATGTTCTCAAGCATCCATGTAATGGAGCCGCTTAAAATCAGATGGCTGTAATATGTTGAATAATGCTAAATTAGACCTTTAGAAGTGTGCTGATGCCAGAGCTGCTCCAAAGGATGCCAATCTCTAGAGAGAAAGAATGTTTCCATGCCACATCAGAAAGCCCATTCCTAATCTGCAAATAATGGTAGAAGTCAAACTCCTTCTTCAATTGTTCAAAAGATTTCATTCTCTGAGTATCAAATAGATGAAATACACTAGAGAGATCCATGTGGTCCCAGCCTTTAAAACCAGCCTTACGCTGTGCAGACACTCCTCCAAATATTAAACTGATGGGCGACAGCCAAGAAGTCCAGCCCCTACCCCAAAGTTTAGACAACTGCTCATTCCAGATGTGTAAAATATTTTTAAAGTATAGATTAGTAATATTCATACAGTGGCCCATCTGGAGAGCAAGACTGTTCAGTTTACAAATATGGTTTAACCCATAATGAAGGCCACCAATCCCAGAGATGCCAGACTTGGGCACGCTACATAATAAAGATATAAATTAGGAACTCTGAGTCTGCCTAACTCTCATTTACGAGTCACAATAGAGTGAAGTAATCAAGGTCTACAGTTTCCCCATATAAAATTAAACAGCATCTTTTGCCAACATTAATAGTAACTAAAGGAAAAGAATAGGCAGAGACTGGAAGATATATAAAAATTTTGGCAATATGTTCATTGTCATCCAATCACTACTGATCAGTTCAATCATGCGTTACGCATATACGCAAATTAACATTGTCTGCTTGATACATGCCCTACTTATCTCAAGTCAGCTCCTGAGTTATTCTTACTTCGTTTGCACTCAAATCTTACTTTGATGTTGTCTCAAGGTTTCTTTCCCTCTGACAATGGCAATATTATTTTGACTCCTATACTTACAAATACCCAAACTAGCCTAAGTTTAGTTTCCAACTATAGACCAGTAGCCTCAATTCCTTTTCTTGTTAAAGTAATGGAAGGATTTGTCATGCACCAACTTATGGAATATCTCCAGCTTCATGCCATTTTCCATAGTTCACAATCCAGCTTATTTTCGAAGGAGATCGCCGGCCATCTTCCAACACAAATCGGGAGATGGCCAGCGATCTCCTGAACCCGGCCAAATCAGTATAATTGAAAGCCGATTTTGGCCGGCGCCAACTGCTTTCCATCGCGGAGCCAGCCAAACTTCAAGGGGGCGTGTCGGTAGGGTAGCAAAGGCGGGGCAGGGGCGGGATGGGGGCGTGGTACGAGATGGCCGGCTTCGCCCAATAATGGAAAAAGAAAGCCGGCCTTGACGAGCATTTCACCGGCTTCATTTAGTCCTTTTTTTTCAGATCCAAGCTTCAAAAAGGTGCCCCAACTGACCAGATGACCACCGGAGGGAATCAGGGATGACCTCCCCTTACTCCCCCAGTGGTCACCAACCCCCTCCCACCCAAAAAAAAAAAAAAAAAGAAAACCATTTTTTGCCAGCCTCTATGCCAGCTTCAAATGTCATACCCAGCTCCCTGACAGCAGTATGCAGGTCCATTGAGCAGTTTTTTGTGGGTGCAGTGCACTTCAGGCAGGTGGACCTAGGCCCATCCCTCCCTACCTGTTACACTTATGGTGGTAAATGGGAGCCCTCCAAACCCCCCCCCCCCCAAAAAAAAAAACCACTGTACCCACATGTAGGTGCCCCCTTCACCTATAAGGGCGATGGTAGTGGTGTAGAGTTGTGGGTAGTCGGTTTTGGGGTGGTTTTGGGGGGCTCATCACCCAAGGTAAGGGAGCTATGCACCTGGGAGCTATTTTTGAAGTCCACTGCAGTGCCCCTAGCGTGCCCGGTTGGTGTCCTGGCATGTCGGGGGACCAGTGCACTACGAATGCTGGCTCCTCCCATGACTAAATGCCTTGGATTTGGCCGGGTCTGAGATCGCCGGCATTAGTTTCCATTATCGGCAAAAACCGATGCCGGCCATCTCAAACCCGGCCATCTCTGACATTTGGCCGGCCCCAACCGTATTATCGAAATGAAAGATGGCCGGCCATCTTTTTTGATAATACGGTTCGGGACTGCTCTTTGCGGCGCCGGCCAAATAGATGGCCGGCCATCTATTTGGCCGGCGCTGTTCGATTATGCCCCTCAATCTGGTTTTAGGTCCTCTTACAGTACAGAAACAGAGCTTACTACCGCCTTAGCTAACTTGAGGAGAGAATTAAGTTTTAGCAAAACATATTGATACTTCAATTTGATCTATCCAGTGCCTTTGATACTGTTGATCATAATGTTCTATAAATATTCTTGACTATTACGGAATCTGTGCAGTTCTCCTGAAATGGTTTTCTGGCTTCTTAAGATCTTGGTCGTAACAAGTCAATCAGGTGTACTTTCTTCCACTTGGTCTCCTGTCTGTGGGGCCCCTCAGGGTTCCCCTATTTCCCCCACCTTGTTTAACATTATGATGATACCTCTTGGTCATCTTTTAGAAAAACATGGTCTTTCGACATACATATATGCTGATGATGTCACCATTTATATCCCGTTTTCTAAGGAATTACTTGACATAACTCATATGATTAATCTATATAATATACTTAACAACTGTTGCAATTATATTCATCTTTATTACATCTTTAAATCTCATAAATCTAACAATTATTGTCTAAAATCCCAATATACCTATCATTCATTCATCCACTCACACAATCTTAAATCTCTAAAACCAGTACCAAAACTACAGTACCCAGAATGATTGTGTCACTCATAATTTCATCACAAAATATATTTTTTCAATAACAATATTGTTATGGAGCCTGTCAATTGCACAGTCAATCAAAGGCAACTTTTCTTCATTAAGATCTTCACTTAATCCACCCATAACCAGTCTTTAAGTTGCTCTGTATATCAGATGTTATTTTGCCTTTTAAAGATCAGTCCATTACTCATATAACAATTCTCCACCACACCAGGCTCAAACCAGAGTCTTGTTTTTCAGCGTAAACCACTGCTGATTCACTGTTTTCTATTATGACAGACTTACACACAGATTCTCTCTCAGCGTGACTCCAATCTTCACAGAACTACTGTTGAATCTTAAATCAGTAATTCTTTCCTTCAACTTCATGCTGCCTCTCAGGAGCTATCATCTCATTTGCTCACTGAGGTAGTATTGTAAAGACCCTACACGATCGTGTTTCGCAAAAATGCGTCTTCAGGGGTCAGCAATCGGCTCTGCAGGTGGCCAAACACTCAACAGTCATCGATGTGCCGTTGGCAGCATCTCAAAAGACGCCCACACATTTCGCACACATTACTCAATGTGTAATTAAACTCTGGAATTCATTGCCAGAGAATGTGGTAAAGACGGTTAGCTTAGCGGAGTTTTAAAAAGTTTGGATGACTTCCTAAAGGAAAAGTCCATAGACTACTATTAAAATGGACTTGGGGAAACTTCACTGCTTATTTCTGGGATAAGCAGCATAAAATGTTGTGTACTTTTGGGGATCTTGCCAGGTATTTGTGACCTGGATTGGCCACTGTTGGAAACAGGATGCTGGGCTTGATGGACCTTTGGTCTGTCCCAGTGTGGCAATACTTATGTACTTATGAGAGAGAGGGGGGGGGGGGGGGGGGGGGGGGAATAAGGCAAGAGGTTGTTGTTTTGAGTTTTAATTTTTTTTCTCAGTAGTGGTCTTCTTTGTTGGCATCTTGTTTTCCTCACGTATTACATAGTAGATGACGGCAGAAAAAGACCTGCATGGTCCATCCAGTCTGCTCAACAAGATAAACTGATATGTGCTACTTTTTGTGTATACCTTACCTTGATTTGTACCTGTCCTTTTCAAGGCACAGACCGTGTAAGTCTGCCCAGCACTATCCCCGCCTCCCACCACCGGCTCTGCCACCCAATCTCGGCTAAGCTCCTTAGGATCCATTCCTTCTGAACAGGATTCCTTTATGTTTATCCCACGCGTGTTTGAATTCTGTTACCGTTTTCATTTCCAGCACCTCCCGTGGGAGGGCATTCCAAGCATCCACTCCTCTCTCCGTGAAAAAATACTTCCTGACATTTTTCTTGAGTCTGCCCCCCTTCAATCACATTTCATGTCCTCTTGTTCTCCGGAAAAGGTTCGTTTGCGGATTAATACTTTTCAAATATTTGAACGTCTGTATCATATCACCCCTGTTTCTCCTTTCTTCCAGAGTATACATGTTCAGGTCATCAAGTCTCTCCTCATACGTCTTGTAACGCAAATCCCTTACCATTCTTGTAGCTTTTCTTTGCACCGCTTCTATTCTTCTTACATCTTTCGCAAGGTACGGCATCCAGAACTGAACACAATACTCCAGGTGGGGCCTCACCAGTGACTTATACAGGGGCATCAACACCTCCTTTCTTCTGCTGGTCACACCTCTCTCTATACAGCCTAACAACCTTCTAGCTATGGCCACCGCCTTGTCACACTGTTTCATCGCCTTCAGATCCTCAGATACTATCACCCCAAGATCCCTCTCCCCGTCCATTCCTATCAGACTCTCCTCGCCTAACACATACGTCTCCCGTGGATTTCTATTCCCTAAGTGCATCACTTTGCATTTCTTCGCATTGAATTTTAATTGCCAAACCTTAGACCATTCTTCTAGCTTCCTCAGATCCTTTTTCATGTTTTCCACTCCCTCCCGGGTGTCCACTCTGTTACAGATCTTAGTATCATCCGCAAATAGGCAAACTTTACCTTCTAACCCTTCGGCAACGTCACTCACAAATATATTGAACAGAATCGGTCCCAGCACCGATCCTTGAGACACACCACTACTCACCTTTCCCTCCTCCGAGCGAATTCCATTCACCACCACCCTCTGGCTTCTGTCCGTCAACCAGTTCCTAATCCAGTTCACCACTTCGGGTCCTATCTTCGGCCCATCCAGTTTATTTAAGAGCCTCCTGTGGGGAATCGTGTCAAAAGCTTTGCTGAAATCTAAGTAGATTACGTCTATAGCTCATCCCTGATTCAATTCTCCTGTCACCCAATCAAAGAATTCAATGAGATTCGTTTGGCACGATTTCCCTTTGGTAAAACCATGTTGTCTCGGGTCTTGCAACTTATTGGCTTCCAGGAAATTCACTATCCTTTCCTTCAGCATCGCTTCCATTACTTTTCCAATAATCGAAGTGAGGCTTACCGGCCTGTAGTTTCCAGCTTCTTCCCTATCACCACTTTTGTGAAGAGGGACCACCTCCGCCGTTCTCCAATCCCTTGGAACCTCTCCCATCTGCAAGGATATATTAAATCTTTAAGAGGACCCGCCAGAACCTCTCTAAGCTCCCTCAATATCCTGGGGTGGATCCCATCCGGTCCCATGGCTTTGTCCACCTTTAGCTTTTCAAGTTGTTCATACACACTCTCTTCTGTGAACGGTGCTCTATCCACTTCAATCTCATTTGTACTTTTTGCAGTCCATCGCTATCCTTCTCCAGGATTTTCTTCTGTGAAAACAGAACAAAAGTATCTATTTAGCAAATTTGCTTTTTCTTCAACAATATCCACATAGCGGTTCGCAGTATCTTTTAGTCTCACAATTCCCTTTTTAGTCATTCTCCTTTCACTAATATACCTGAAGAAATGTTTGTCACCCCTTCTTACATTTCTAGCCATTTGTTCTTCCGCTTGCGCTTTTGCCGAACGTATCTCTCTCTTGGCTTCTTTCAGTTTCATCCGGTATTCCTCCTCGTGTTCCTTTTCTTGAGTTTTTTTTGTATTTCTGGAACGTCAACTCTTTAGCCTTTATTTTCTCAGCCACTTGCTTGGAGAACCATATCAGTTTCCTTTTTCTCTTGCTTTTATTTACTTTCCTTACATAAAGGTTCGTGGCCCTATTTATAGCTTCTTTCAGCCTGGACCACTGTCCTTTCACTTCTCGTATTTCCTCCCAGCCCATCATCTCCTCCCACAGGTATTCCCGCATTTTACTAAAGTCAGCACGCTTGAAATCCAGAACTTTGAGTTTTGAGTGGCTGCTCTCCATTTTAGCTGTAATATCAAACCAACCCATTTGATGGTCACTGCTGCCCAGGTGGACACCCACTCGGATATTTGACACGCTATCCCCATTTGTGAGCACCAGATCCAGCGTCGCTCCCTCCCTCATGGGTTCCGTCACCATTTGACTGAGCAAACCGCTTTGGAAAGCATCCACGATCTCTCTACTTCTTTCCGATTCTGCAGACGGAACCTTCCAATCTACATCCGGCAGATTGAAATCTCCCAGCAACAGCACCTCTCTCTTGTTTCCCAACTTTTGAATAATTGCGATCAGGTCTTTATCTAATTCCTCCAATTGTTTCGGAGGTCTGTAGACAACACCCACGTGTACAGAGGTTTTATCCTCTCTTTTTAAGGTGATCCATATCGCTTCTTCCTTTCCCCAGGTCCCTGTCATTTCGGTCGCCGTGATATCATTTCTCACATATAGAGCTACTCCTCCACCTTTACGACTCTCTCTATCCTTCCTAAATAGATTATAGCCTGGTATGCTTGCATCCCATTCATGGGAACCATTTAGCCACGTCTCTGTGATTGCAACAATGTCTAAGTCTGCTTGCTGAAAAATACTTTAATAAAAATCTAAATTATAAAAATAATAACTGGAACTAACAAGCACTTCATCAGCACTAATTGTGATTTGGGCACCAATCTGGCTATTCTGTAACAATGGGCACCTTAATAGGGTTGCGTACAACTGAAAGATGGCAAGACCATGGGAGGGGCATGGGTGAGTTAGGGGTGATCACAAAAAATGCATGCAGTGTTACAGACTAGTGGGGATCCACACCAGGATTCCCACCAGGTTTCAGATGGTGTAAGTCCTTGCACTCAGTTTGAACACCGAATTCAGTGCCCAAAGTTGAGCACCAAATTCAGCGCTCAACGCTATTCTGTAAAGAGTACTCATCCCAAATTGCCCTTGAATAACATTGAGCGCCATAATTTATTGGCACCAAATCTTCTGCACCATTTGTAGAATCTGGCCCTATATGTATTTTCTATTTTATATTATTATTTTTTTTTTTTCCTTTCGGCATTTACACCTCCTCTGAAGCATGCATGAATGTGAACTAACTGCTCACTTGGACCTGGGTTTTTGAAGAATGAAGGAGGGAGCACCTGTGCTTTTCTCTGTGGCATCGAAAAGCCAAAAATTAGAGGTTTGGAACTTGACTTTTTAATTATCTCCCCTTGTATGTGTAGTTTGGTAAGCTCTGGCAGTTACACATGCATTTGCCGGTGTTTATACAAGCTGGTTTCAAATCTGGCATGAACACTTGGTACCAATACTTACTACTGTGCATATCCAACACACTGAGTAATTCTGTAAAATAGCTGTTCAAGCCAGCAAATACATATGCATGTGTTTTCTATGCTGTAAAACGTATTTTAAATACCTTGAAAACTTTGAATTTTCTGACCTGCACTGTCAAGTGATTTTTCACCTCAATAGGAGACTGCTTCAAAAGGATAAAAACTGAATAATTAAAAAAAAAAAAAAAAGAACAACTTCTTAACTCTGTTCAAATGTGGTGGACAACCCACCAGAATTCTCTGTACTAAAGGCCCACCATTCTATAAGAATAGGCAATGCCTATATGCTCATCATGTTTGTTTTGTGCTTATTGAAAGACTCATTATTTCTTATCTAATGCAAGTACAAAACTAATTTAAAACAGTCAATATTTAAAAGGCATCCAGAAGTATCACTGTTTTTTGCTTACTACACAGCATCCATCACTTGTCTCAGTAGGTCGGTGGCTTTTTAAATGTTATCTGTTTCAATTTTAGATCTCTTGGTACTATTTTCTTTCAAATTAGCTGACCACAGCAAGCATGTCTTTTTGCTGTACATATAGTCCTGTAATTAGTACAGATGACTCCAGGAGATTACAGACTCTTTACTCCAGCGTTTCTACAAATATCAGCTTTGCATTTAACAAGAATTCCCCTACTATTCACACCACATGCTGTAGATGAACATAAATCTTTTAAAAAATATTTTAAACTTTTACATTACTCGAAGCCAGATGACGGGATATGAAGGAGCTCATTTTCAAAACAAAAAACTGTCCAAAAAACATCATATGGTGGGAGAAGGATGTTTTTCACTCAAAAATATCTAAGTTGCAATTTTCAACACCCCAACCTTAGATGTTTTGCTCCACAGTTCGCCTAAATTTCAAGGGAGCATCTTGGGAGGCATGTTTTGGGAAGGACATGAGTGACAACAAAATGTAGACTTTCTGTAATAATGGAACAAAATGAAAACATCTAGGGCCAAAATTAAGACTTTATGCTAGACCTGTTTCAATCATGACTAAGTGACCAAAAGGTGCCATAAATGACCAAATGACCACTGAAGGGATTAAGGCATAACTTCCTAAACTCCCCCAGTGGTCACTGATCCCCTCCCAGCACCCTAAGATGTGACAGTGACATTATATGAGGAAAGAGGGAGTAGGAGGAGTAGGCTCTTGAACAAGACCTGTAGGCGACGGCCGTGTTGAGTCGAGTGTATATTTAAATAAAGAGATTGTTCCTAAACTGCGTCGTCTGCTGGTGTTGTTCAAGAGCCTACTCCTCCTACTCCCCCTTTCCTCAGATTCTACTTTTCGTAGGCATTTGTGTACCTCCACCCTCGTGGTGGTTTGGCTTGCTTGACAGTGACATTATATACCAGGCTCTATGGCAGCTTCAGATGTTATGGCCATTCCTATTAGAGCAGTAAGTAGGTCCCAGAAGTAGCCTAGTGGTCAGTGCAGTGGACTGTAGAGAAGGGGATCCAAATCCATAACTGGTACACTTGTGGTAGAATGTATGAGCCCTCTAAAATCTACTGTACCTACATATAGGTGTCACCTGCAGGCATAAGGGCTATTGTAGTGATGTATAGTTGGATACAGTAGGTTTTTTTGCTGGGTTTTGGAGGGCTCACCATACAATGAGATGTATACCTGGAACTTTATATGTGTGAAGCCCACTGCAGTGCCCCCCTAGGGTGCCCCACTGCTCTGCTGAGATGTCTGGGTGGCCAGTAAACTAAGAATGCTGCGCCCTCCCCCCCCCCCCCCCCCCCCCCCAATACATCCCAATGGATTGTTTTTGTGTGTTTTTCCCTTGGACTTGTTTTTAATGGTCTTAAGAGATAGACGCATAGCGCACAAAAATGTCTAGCAAATGGTCATTTTCAAAAATAAATGTTGGATCTTTTTCTTGTTTGAAAATTGTCATGTTTGCTACTGGATTTTTGGGTGTTTTCGCAAAATGTCCAAAATCAGATTTAGTCATCATATCAAAAATGCCTATTCACACGTGCTAATCTAATCAGTTCAAACACTCAGCACTGCAATGCAGCATTCTTTCTAGCCTTTCACAGAAAGAACAACAGGGATATTTTAAAAGCACAAGGGACATCCTTTCTCCCCAATGTTAATCTATTTATTTATTTGTAGCATTTGTATCCCACATTTTCCCACCTATTTGCAGGCTCAATGTGGCTTACATAGTTCCGTAATGGTGATTACCAGTTCCGGAAAAGAGAAATACATAGTTAAGGTAGAGGAGACAGAATGGATTAGGTATTCAGGTAAGGAAAGTTCATTTTATAATAAGAAATGAAAGGTATTGGATTAAACTTCATTCGTAATAAATTAGCTTGAACATGAGCAATCAGGAATATTAAACTTCAAATCATGATAAAATTAGTATGAACAATTAGGAAATAAAGAGTTACGTTTTGTGTAGATCCAGTGTACATTTTGTTAACTGGCATTTAGGATGAGTTATTTTGGTATGCTTTCTTGAATAAATTGGTTTTCCATAATTTACGGAAATTAATTATATTAATCTATTCCCCCTAGATCCTTCGAGAACCATTCATTCCCTCCTCAAAACCATCACGACAACTCAATACACATCAGACACCAATTTACATGCAAGAAATTATGCATGAAAATGGTTTGTTGTATAATTGATAAATCAAATGACTCCACTGAAATTTGGATCATAAGCATAGAAATTATTCAAACATTGCAACATAGGAAGTAAATAAAATCCTCAGAAAACAGTTACATTACCATCAACAAGTCCTAGAACTGTATCCAATCACAGGCCAATTAAAAAAATAAAAGCCTTTCCGTCAGTCACAATGTATTGAGGTGTAAGTAATTAGCTTAAACTGGATTGCTACTGCAATAAACATAGACAGGTCTGATTTTGATGGTGGCCAGCATGTCACTGTGCTTCATCAGGGAATTCACAGACCACAGGAAAAGAGGAAATGTCTCTGCAGATCAGGGGCGTAGCCAGACTACAAATTTTGGGTGGGCCTAGGCAAGAAGTGGGTGGGCACCAAGTACTCTCCCCCCCCCCCCCACCAAAAAAATCTCAGCAGGTGAGAAAACGCTAATTTCTATCTTTTCAGTCTGCAGCAGGCATGTGCAGAAAACTGAACAGGTGCCAGTATCGTGGAGAGTACTGTTTTTGTTACCATCAAGGGAAAGTCTTCAGCTGGCTGAGCTTGGGATCCCCACCAGCTACCACCAAACGTGTGCTACTGTTGGGTGGGCCCTGGCCCACCCAGGCCCACCTGTGGCTACACTGCTGCAGATCATGTAACAGGCGACATTTTGCTGTCTAACCTGTATGACGTAGTTTTTTGAGCACTGATTCAATTTATTCACCAGAGCTCCACGCACGAGGTTTCCTCCTGGTTACAGGTTGACAGCCACAGTTTTTTTCAGACCATTATAAGAGAATATGACTCCTGAGGCAGGCCAGTTGGCCGAAACATGGCTGTGTTGAGTCCTGTAGATTTGCATGATTTATTTGGACCCATCAATAAGTTTGAATTTATTCTACATCGTCTAAAGACTATAACTTTGTGTCATCTTCGCTGTGTTCCATGTGATCATGGAAGAAACAAAAGAGATGTCACCCCAGAGAAGAACACCAACCACAGAAGTTCCACCAAATTAATTTATTCAAATAGGAGTTCTTGACTATATCAATTGATTGATGACCCAGTATGACTGAATGCCTGTTTCAGGGATCCAACACTAAACAAGCGCATTTACTAATCAAACATTAGACACAAGTTTAAAGCATTACTCAAAATGTATAAAATCGACTAGACAATATCTGATTAAAAATATGTGCATGCAGCTTGTAAAGACATTCCTGAGGGTGAGCACTCTTGGGACTTTTATGCATACGTGACTCTGCATTCAGTTGTGTATCCTTGATGAAAACAACAGGCTTGAAGGAGGACTTAGATCAGTGGTTCCCAAACCTGATCCTGACAGACAACCCAGACAGACAGACAACCCAGACAGACAAGTTTTTGGGGTATCCACAATGAATATTCATGAGAGAGATTTGCATTTTTCAAGTCTTACAATTCCATTTCTAAACTTCCACTGTTCACTAATATATCTGAAAAAAGTCTTGTCACCATTCTTTATGTCTTTAGCCATTTCTTCTTCTGCCTGGGCTTTTGCCTGGCATATTTCTCTCTTGGCTTCATTCAGTTTTAACCAGTAATCTTTTCTATGTTCCTCTACTTTTGTATTTCCCTGCTATGCCTGGGATTTGGGGTTTTGAGTTGTTAAGATTTATTGTGTTGCAATTACTTGTTATAGTTTTTATTTTGTTTCTTTTTATTATGTATGTATTTGTCTCTGCCCTGGATAAGGGCAGACTATCTCCTATATAATAATTTGTCAATCTGCATCCCTGGATGGCTGGGTTCGTAACCGTATGCAAATGAGGTACTACGTAACCAGCTTGCCTCCAGCCTTCCCTTCCCTCTCAGTGTCCCGCCCTCGTGGAAAGAGGAAATTACATCAGAAGATGGCAGGACACTGAGAGGGAAGGGAAGGGAGGGAAGGCTGGAGGCAAGCCGAACCGAGCCTGCCACTTTCATTGCCACTGCTGCGACTTCAGGTAAAATAAAAGTTTTAAAGGCAAGGCGGTAGGAAGGAAAGGAGGGCTGTTGTGGGAGAAAAGGGCAGGCAGGTGAGGGCTGGGATTGAACTGCAACTCGGGTGCTTAAAAGGGGGGCAGGTGGGGGCCGGGGTGAGTCACTGGACCTGGATGGGATGGGATAGGAGGGGAGGGGAGGGCAGAGAAGACTCGCTGGACATGGATGGGAGGAAAGAGCAGAGGAGAATCGCTGGACATGGATGGAAGGGAGGGCAAAGGAGAATTGCTGAACATGGATGGGAGGGTAGGGGAGAAAGGAGAAATCGCTGGACATGGAGGGAAGGGCAGGGAAGAGAGGAGAATTGCTGGATATGGCTGGAGGAGAAGGCAGGGAAGAGAGAAGAGTTGCTGGACACGGATGGTTGGAGGGGAGGGCAGGGGAGAGAGGAGAGTTGCTGAACATGTATCACCGGAGGGGAGGGCAGGAGAAATGCAGGAAATGGATGGAGGAGAGGGAAGACACGAAGGAGATGCACATGAAGAGCTGAAGCACAAAGAAACAGGCATGAAGGTATGAGCGAAGACCAAAAGGCCCTTGAAAGGGAACAAGCCGCTGCAAGGAAAAGGTCCAGGATGGCGAATATGACTGATGAGCAGAGAGGAAAAATAGAAAAAGAAACACTGATTTGGAAAGGCAGAGAATTTAAAACATAATGGCGATCAGACGATAGCCTTGCTAGGGCCCGTTTCATTTTTCGTGAAACGGGCTTTTTTGCTTGTAAATAAGAAATTTAAATCTATTTCATCTCTTCTGCCTTTTTTTATCAGTCACTTGTTTGGAGAACAATATTGGTTTCCTTTTTCTCTTACTTTTGTTTACTTTACTTACATAGGGCTTCTTTTACTAAGCCGCGCTATCGATTCCTATTCAGCAAATGAGAGGAAGCCCATAGGAATGGAATGGTCTTCCTTTCATTTACCGTGCAGGAATCGCTCGCGTGGCTTTGTAAAAGAAGCCCATAAAGATCTGTTGCTTATTTTATAACTCCTCTCAGTTTGAACCACAGATTCTCTACTTCTCTTTAGTTTAGATTAGTTTATGAATTTGTATACCTAAACAGATCAAATAGTCAATGTACATAATCCTAAATAACACCGTAACTAAACAATAAAAACAAACTCAGACAAAGCTTATACAAAGTTAAAACAATTAGCAGAGTGTATTAATACCTCCTCTCCTAGATCACCCTTTCATATGCCTCAATAAACAGATGCGCTTTTCAAAGTTTTTTAACATTTTACAGTGTCTGTCTTTGTCCTTATCTGCAGTGGAAGCTGATTCTAGATTATAGGACCAGCTGTTTCTTCAGGTAATCCCCCATTTTACCAAAGTCAGCATGTTTGAAATCCAGGACTTTGAATTTTGTGTGTCTGCACTCTGCTTTGGATCTTCCATCAAACCATACAGTGTGATGATCACTACTGCCTAGGTGGGCATCGACCCCGACATTAAACACATTATCTCCATTTGTGAGCAAAAAGATCCTGCACTGCCTGTCCCTTTGCGGGTTCTGTCACCATTTGTCTGAGTAGTGCACCTTGAAAAGCATCCACGATGTCTTGTGATTCCACAGATGAGATTTTCCAATCTGTCAACATTATCATGTCTCCCTTCATTCCCAGCTCTTGGATATCTATGACCAAATCTTTATCCAGCTTCTCTGTTTGGGCTGGAGGTCTGTAGACATCACCTGTGGGGATAGAGGTTCCATCTTCTCTTTCTAAGATGACCCATATTGCTTCTTCCTCTCCCTAGGCCCCCTGCATTTCAGCTGCTTTAATACTGTTTTTCACATAGAGAGCTACTACTCCACCTTTTCGATCATCTCTATCTTTCCTAAGTAGGTTATAGCCTGGTACGTTTGCATCCCATTCATGGGAGTCACTGAACCAAGCCTTTGTGATAGAAACAATATCCAAGTCTGCCTGTAATATCACGGCTTGCAGATCATGTACTTTGTTGCATAGACTGCGAGCATTTGTGCTCATTGCTTTCCAGTTATATTGTGTCTCTATCATCTTCTGCTTATCTTTCTACTTTATTGCTGATATGCGAGTTGCTAAAATGGTTTATTTTAATATTTTTTCCACTGCTGTCACTCTTTTGGTTTTGCTGCTTCTGCTTCGCGCCCCTGCCTTTTAGTTTAAATGTGTTGACATTATAATGTAGCATACTATGCCATACTTTCTATTGTTGTTTGAATATTTTTACTGCTGTAATTGCCTATTATTTATGTTTGACTTATTCTTGCTGTACACCACCTTTAGTGAATTCCTTCAAAAAGGCAGTAAATAAATCCTAATAAATAAATAAATGCCTAGAAATGTATAGTCTGAATTTCTCACTAACACCTATGTTTACTAAGGTGCGTTATGGGCACATTAGCATTTTTAACGCATGTAAATGGTTTACGTGCGTTAAACACTAATGCGCCCATAGAACTGTACGGGTACGTTAGCGTTTAATGCGCTTTAAATTTAAGGACACATTAGAAACGCTAATGCACCTTAGTAAACATACCCCTAAGGATCCTTTTTCCTGCCTCAGAAAGATGTAGACCATCATTACAGAATAGCCTTGCCACCTGACTTAAAGGGCTCTGCTCTCTTTCACAGGTCAGTTTAGCACAAATGCTATTTTTGGGCGATTAGTCATGGTAAAGTTCCAAAACTAGTATACTTTTGTTTCACAGACCTATAAGACAGATGCAACTCATAAACAGAATTGTGAGTTTCATTGGTGGCAGTAACGCTTTAGCAGCTAAAGATCATTATTAAAAGATGCAGACTTTCAAATATTTGAAAGGTATAAATCCACAAACGAACCTTTTCCGGAGATGGGAAGGTGGTAGAACGAGAGGACATGAAATGAGACTGAAGGGGGGGCACACTCAGGAAAAATGTCAGGAAGTATTTTTTCACGGAGAGAGTGGTGGATACTTGGAATGCCCTCCCACGGGAGGTGGTGGAGATGAAAACGGTAACGGAATTCAAACATGCGTGGGATAAACATAAAGGAATCCTGTTCAGAAGGAAGGGATCCTCAGAAGCATAGCCGAGATTGGGTGGCAGAGCCAGTGGGGGGAGGTGGGGCTGATGGTTGGGAGGCAGGGCTAGTGCTGGGCAGACTTATACGGTCTGTGCTCTGACAATGGCAGATACAATTCAAGGTAAGGTATACACAAAAAGTAGCACATATGAGTTTATCTTGTTGGCAGACTGGATGGACCGTTCAGGTCTTTTTCTGCCATCATCTATTATGTTACTATCCAGCTTATTTTCAAAAGCGAAAGACGCCCATATTTCGACCCAAATCGGGAGATGGGCGTCTTTCTCCCGTGAGCGTCCAAATTGGTATAATCGAAAGCCGATTTTGGGCGTCTTCAACTGCAATCTGTCGCAGAAACGACCAAAGTTGACGGGGGCGTGTCAGAGGCGTGGTGAAGGCGGGACTTTGGCGTGTTTATCGGCCGAGGAGAGATGGGCATCCTCGGCCAATAATCAAAAAAAGAAAGGCATTTTTAGCACGAATTTGGGTCACTTTTTTTAACCCTTTTTTTTCATGAACAAGTCCCAAAAAAGTGCCCTAAATGACCAGATGACCACCGGAGGGAATCAAGGATGACCACCCCTGACTCCCCCTCCCACCCAAAGAAACAACTTTAAAACCTTTTTTTTCCAGCCTGTATGCCAGCCTCAAATGTCATACCCAGCTCCATCACAGCAGTATGCAGGTCCCTGGAGCAGTTGTTAGTGGGTGCAGTTGACTTCAGGCAGGTAGACCCAGGCCAATCCCCCCCTCACCTGTCACACTTGTGGTGATAAATGGGAGTGCTCCAAACCGCCCCCAAAACCCACTGTACCCACATCTAGGTGCCTCCTTCAGCCATAAGTGCTATGGTAATGGTGTAGAGTTGTGGGGAGTGGGTGTTGGGGGGTATTTGTGGGGCTCAGCACCCAAGGGAAAGGAGCTATGGACTTCAGAGGTAGTTAACATTTTTTTAAATTATTACAAGTGCCCCCCTAGGGTGCCCAGTTGGTGTCCTGGCATGTGAGGGGGACCAGTGCACTACGAATCCTGGCCCCTCCCACGAACAAATGCCTTTGATTTGTTCATTTTTGAGCTGGGCGCCTTTGGTTTCCATTATCGCTGAAAAACGATACCGCCCAGATCAAATCTGCACAAATCCGATGCATTTGGCTGGCACAAACCGTATTATCAGAAAAAAGATGGATGCCCATTTTTTTTCAAAAATACAGTTTGTCCTGCCCCTTCACATACCCGTTCTCTGAGATAGATGCCCATGGAGATGGGCGTTCGCGCTCCATTATTCCCCTCTATATATCTGGCTAACACAAGCTTCAGTACACCTCACATTACCATAATAATTTTTAATTTTTTAATAGGATTTATTTACCCCCCTTTTGAAGGAATTCACTCAAGGCGGTGTACAGTAAGAATAGATCAAACATGAGCAATAGGAAATTGCAGCAGGAAAAATATTCAAATAGCAATACAAAGTATGGCATACTAGTACACTGCTTACAAGGTCAACACAATATGTAATAGAACATTTTAAGTGACAGCAGGGGCGTAGCTACGGGTGGGCCTGGGTTGGCCCAGGCCCACCCAATTTCAGCTCTGGCCCACCCACCCACTTTTCCTTCAGGCCCGCCAGCCGCAGCTCCCATTGCCGGCCACTGCTGCTTTTCCTGATGAGCAGCAGGGCCGGCGCGACAAAAAGAAGAAGCACTCAGCTGACTCAGCTGAGTGCCAACGCTAACCCGACGAGAAATAATGTTTAAAAAAAAACGTGGCACCACAGGCAGCCTCGAAGCATTGGCTGCTGGCTCTGCAGGCAGAGGGAAAACAGATGGGAGGATGGCAGAAAAAGAGGGAAAACGGAGGATGGGGAGAGAAAGAGGGAAAACAGATGGGAGGATGGCAGAGAAAGAGGGAAAACGGAAGGATGGGGAGAGAAAGAGGGAAAATGGAAGGATGGGGAGAGAAAGAGGGAAAACAGATGGGAGGATGGCAGAGAAAGAGGGAAAACGGAAGGATGGGGAGAGAAAGAGGGAAAACAGATGGGAGGATGGCAGAGAAAGAGGGGAAACAGATGGAAGGATGGGGAGAGAAAGAGGGAAAATGGAAGGATGGGGAGAGAGACACTGGATGGAAGGATGGGGAGAGAAAGAGGGGAGATGGATGAAAGGATGCAGAGAAAAAGGGGAGAGACTGGAAGGATGTGGAGAGAGAAGGGACACTGAACAGAAAAGGGTAGAGAGATAGACACTGGTTAGAAGGAGGGAGAGAGACATTAGATGGAAGGATCAGGAGAGAGGGTAGATGGGTAGAAGGATGGGGAGAGAAAGAGGGAAGACGCTGGATGGAAGGGTAGGAAGAAAGAGGTGACATGATGGAAGGATGCAGAAAGAAAGAGGGGAGACTATTGGAAGGATGGGGAGAGAGAGGGGAGACACTGGAAGGATGGCGAGAGAAAGAAGAGAGCTGCTGCATGGAAAGGGGGAGTAGTGAAAGATTGGAGAATAAGAGGAAGGGGCATGGGGAGAACAAGGGTGAGAAAAAGATGAAAAGCCATAAGTTGATGAAGGAAATTAAAGAATGGATAGTAAGAATGAATTAAATCTGGACACAGAGAGAGGCAGAAAAATATTGAAGAAAGCAAAGAAAAAGGAGAGAAAAATGACAAATGGCCAGGAAACCCTGGCAGAAGAGTTAAGCGAAAACGAAGGAAAGCAGAATCTAGAGACTGGGAGCAACACAATGAGAAAAAGTAAATGGCCATACAACAAAGGTAAAGAAAATAATTGTATTTTTAATTTAGGATAAAGTAATATGGTGTTAAACTTTATTAACACCATATTACTTTATCCTAAATTAAAAATACAATTATTTTCTTTACCTTTGTTGTATGGCCATTTACTTTTTCTCATTGTGTTGCTCCCAGTCTCTAGATTCTGCTTTCCTTCGTTTTCGCTTAACCGTAACAGCATTATACTGACCTGAGGCAGGAGGTTTTGGCCTCTGAAAGCTCACTGAAAAGGATTAGGCTATTAAATAAATTGTCTGAAATCGGATGCACTGAAAAGCAGCACTTTACCCTGTGTGACAAATGCATCTGAGTGTGACTAAATTTTGCTGGGGGGGGGGGGGGGGTAGAGAGAAAATTTTGTGCCCACCCACTTTGGGTTCAGGCCCACCCAAAATTGGCAGTCTGGCTACGCCACTGATTGACAGTATAGGGTATAAGCAAAGATGGAACATATAGATAATAAGAGAGTAAGAAGAGTTAGGAAGTAAGGTGACTAATTTAAAGAAAGTTGAACATAAGGTCAGAGAGATGGTTAAATATTATCTCAGCTAGGGTAGGAGTGGATAAACATGTCATGCTGCAGTATGTGCAGCCCATGTCACTCCTTGTCTGTGTATTCCCCAGTGTATTTTGCTGATACCTTGTTTGTTGATAATGCTGCAAGTATGAAACTTACTCTACAGGAAAGCTGTCTGTATGTTAAGCATATCCAGTATTATCAATTCTGAAGGAGCATGATTTATTAGTATGCTGATGGCACATTGTACCATAAGGTCATAAGGTTATACTGAAGTGAAAAAAAAAATCACAAGACAAAGTTTTGAGCCTTCAACTGCTAACAGGAATTTGCAATTTAATAGGCATAAAACTACACATTACATGTCACTGTGGTAAAATATTAGTGTTGATTTTCTTTGCAGTTTAATCACTAGACACAATGACATTTTTTTTTTTGCATCAATGATTGCTATGTAATAATGATAACGAGGCAAACTGCAACCTTAAAGAACAGACAATGGAGGTCATTTAAAAGGCTTGTACACCTTCCACATGTGCAATGAGCTACGTGTCTAAGTTTCGATTTTGTAATGCCCCTTTTACATATGTAGAAGCTATGAGTTGCACAAATTTGAAGGGGGGTATGTTCTGGGTGTGGTTTTGTTAGTTAACAAAATACGCGTATTTCCATTTTACAAGGGGAAATACACATTTCTTTTTGAAAATTTCCCCATTGGCATTTATTCAAGCATAAGTGTCAGCTTCTTGCTCACTTGCATCTGTGATTTACAGGCCAATTGTGCTTATGTCAAAGGTGGGTAACCACTTCAAAAATTAAACAAAAAATAATTATTATTTCACTAGGGTGCTCCTCTTGTATGTTCAGTTTTGTAAAAAATCAGAGGTTACATGTGTAAGTGCTATAGAAATGCTAAGTAGTAGTAGTAGTAAGTGCTTGTAAATACATAAGTATGTTATGAGATGGGTACTTACAGTTCTTTCATTCTAAAATAGCTCTTGCTGTTGGATGCGCCAGCAAATAAACATATTTTCTAGCATCCTTATGCGTATTTTAGAAAACATTCCACGTTAAGCAGAGCCTTTTGCAAAATATTTAGGGA
Source organism: Microcaecilia unicolor (assembly GCF_901765095.1). Classification (NCBI taxonomy): domain Eukaryota; kingdom Metazoa; phylum Chordata; class Amphibia; order Gymnophiona; family Siphonopidae; genus Microcaecilia; species Microcaecilia unicolor. The sequence goes on from NC_044031.1 coordinate 697,798,708, forward strand.
ACTGAGAACATCCCAACCTGGATGTCCATTTCCTATCTAGGTGCCCTATGCAAAATCAGGCTTCACACACATAAAGCAAAAGAACAATCTTAGCTACAATTATTAGATTAATGTATCCACTTGAGGAAGTGAATTCTTGTCCTTGAAAGCATAATGCCTCAATAAATCTGTTAGTTGATAAGCTGCTACCAGCCTCTTATGGCATTTTAAGCTATTCAAAGTAAGTGGCCTGTTCATTAAAGTGCACTAAGCAGTTGGCACACACGTGAATTAGTATGCACTCTTAGCTCACAATCAAAGTAACCATTACCAAGCTGGTATGAGAGTTAGCAGCTGTTAATTCACATGCTACATAAGAACATAAGAGTAGCCATACTGGGTCAGACCAAAGGTCCATCTAGCCCAGTATCCTGTTTTCCAAAAAGTGGCCAAGCCAGGTCACAAGCACTGGCAGGAACCCAATTAGCAGCAACATTCCATGCTGCCAATCCCAGGGCAAGCAGTTGCTTCCCATGTCTGACTTAATAGCAGATTATGGACTTTTCCTCCAGGAATTTGTCCAAACCTTTTTTAAACCCAGAAACGCTAACCACTGTTACTAAATCCTCCAGCAAAGAATTACAGAGCTTAACTATTCGTAGAGTGAAAAAATATTTCCTCCTATTTGTTTTAAAAGTATTTCCATGTAATTTCCTCGAGTGTCCCCTAGTCTTTGTACTTTTGGAATGAGTAAAATATTGATTTACTTCTATTAATTCTATGTCACTTAGGATTTTGTACACCTCAACCATATCTCCCCTCATTCATCTCTTTTCCAAGCTGAAGAGCCCTAACCTCTTTAGCCTTTTCTCATACAAGAGGAGTTCCATTCCTTTTATCATTTTGGTGCTCTTCTTTGAATCTGATCTAATTCCGTTATATCTTTTTTGAGATATGGGGACCAGAACTGAATGCAACACTGAAGGTGCGGTCGAACCATGGAGAGATACAAAGGCATTATATTATTTTTGGTCTTACTCACCATCCCTTTCCTAATAATTCCTAGCATCCTGTTTGTGTTTTTGGCTGCTGTCACACACTGAGCAGAACATTTCAGTGTATTATCTACAACAACACCTAGATCTTTTTCTTGAGTGCTGACCCCAAGGTGGACCCTAGCATCAGGTAACTATGATTCGGATTATTCTTTCCAGTGTGTATCACCTTGAATTTGTCTACATTAAATTTCATCTGCCATTTGGATGCCCAGTCTTTCAATTTCCTAAGGTCTGCCTGCAATATTTCACAGTCTGCATGTGTTTTAACAACATTGAATAGTTTTGTATCACCTGCAAATTTGATCACTTAACTCATCATTCCGATTTACATATCATTTAAAAATATGTTAAACAGCACCAGTCCCAATACAGATCCCTGTGGAACTCCACTATTCACCCTCCTCCATTGAGAGAAATGACCATTTAACCCTACCCTCTGTTTTCTGTCCAATAACACATTTCTAATCCACACCAGAACCTCGCCTCCTATCCCATGACTCTTTAATTTTCTCAGGAGTCTCTCATGAGGAAAATCTAGACACACTACGAGGGGAATAATCAAACGGCGCCGGCGAAATAGATCGCCGGCGATCTATCTTGGCAGTGGCGCAACAGCTGGCCGGAACCGTATTATCAAAAAGATGGCCGGCCATCTTTTTTTTCAATAATACAGTTTAGACCGGCCAAATGCCTTGGATGTCACTGGGTTTGAGATGGCTAGTTTTGTTTTTCAGCGATAATTGAAAAAAATGTCAGCCATCTCCAACCCGGCAACATCCAAGGCATTTGGTCGTGGGAGGAGCCAGCATTTGTAGTGCACTTACATGCCAGGACACCAACTGGGCACCCTAGGGGTCAGTGTGGTGGACTTTAGAAACAGCTCTCACATGCATAGCTCCCTTACTGTGGTTGCTGAACCCCCCCCCCCAAACCCCCTACCAACAAATGTGCACCCACTAAAAGTGCTCCAGGGACCTGCACACACTCAGGCCTCTAGGACTTGTTGCTGCTGTATAACCTTGGTACAACAGTTGACACCTGAAGACTAATGTCTTTGAAAAAGTGCTTTATTTGAATAAGCACCTTTACTCACAGTTAACTGCAGATCAGAGGTTGTGCCCCACTGGCAAAGAGTCTCCCTGATACTGAGATTAGCAGTAGGTCCAAGCTGGCAGAATGCTGTACAATGCCCTCTTTCAGCAACATTCAAGGTAAGAACGTTTTCTAATGTGGATAACACATGAAAGGGATCTAAACTGGCTTACAAAAATGGCCACTACCTCATGGACTACCGGAAACAAAACAGGGCACACTCTGACCCAGTTAGCAGGGGGGAAAAGCACCATGGGAGTATAGCCCAGTACCCTACACCCACCACAATGCACTGCTGATGTGACTCTGCAGGGCACCTAACATAAAAGGTGTCACACTCACCCGAGAGCCACATCGCAACCACGGAAAGGCAGTCAGACGATACAACACATTCTGCTGTCATGGAGGTGGGCACTGGATTTGAGGCTGGCATACAGGCTGGCAAAAAAGGTTTTCATTTTAACTTTTGTAGTATGGGAGGGGGTTGGTGACCACTGGGGGAGTAAGGGGAGGTCATCCCCCATTCTGTCCGGTGGTCATCTGGTCAGTTGGGGCACCTTTTTGAGACTTAGTCATGAAAATAAAAGGACCAAGTAAACCCGGCCAAATACCGCTTAACGCCGCTTTTTTTTTTCCATTATCGCCGAAAGCCGGCCATCTGGTAGCCACACCCATGCCTGCCCATGCCCTGCCTTCGCTTCGCCGGCGACACGCCCCCTTGAACTTTCGCCGGCGAGGCGACAGGAAAGCGGCGATGCTGTTAAAAAGCCAGCTTTCGATTATACTCTTTTAGCCGCTTTTGCGAAATCGCTGGCAATCTCCCGATTTGTGTCGGAAGATCGCCGGCGAAAAGTTTCGATTGTAAGCTGGTACATCAATTGGCTCCCTTTATCCACTTTTATTCACGCCTTCAAAGAAATGAAGCAAATTAGCAAGGCAAGACTTCTCTCGGCTGAATCCATGCTGACTCTCTCCCATTAAACCATGTTTGTCTACGTGTTCTGTAATTTTATTCTTTATAATAGTTTCCACTATTTTGCCTGGCATCGACATCAGGCTTATCGATCTGTAATTTTCTGGATCACCCCTAGAACCCTTTTTAAAAATCGGCATCACATTGGCCACCCTCCAATCTTCAGGTACTATGGACGATTTTAACTACAGGTTACATATTACTAATAGCAGATCAGCAATTTCATGCTTGAGTTCTTTGAGTATCCTTGGGTGTATGCCATCCGGTCCAAGTGATTTACTACTCTTTGTCAATTTGACTCAGTACATCTTCCAGGTTCACCGAGATTTCTTTTAGTTCCTCCGCACCATCACCCTTGAAAACCATTTCCGGTACTGGCAGATTTCTTACATCTTCTTCCGTAAAGACAGAAGCAAATTCATTCAGTTTCTCTGCTATGACCTTGTCCTCCCTGAGCACCCTTTTTGTTCCTTTGTGATCTAATGGTCCCACGGATTCCCTCACAGGCTTTCTGCTTCTAATGTACTTGTAAAAGTTGTTACTGTGAGTTTTAGCCTCTGTGGCAAGTTTCTTTTCATATTCTCTTAGACTTCTTAATGCATTGCATCTGACTTGCCAGTACTTATGTTGCTTCTTATTTTCTTCATTTGGGTCCTTTTTCCATTCTTTGAAAGACAATCTTTTGGGTGTAATAGCCTCTTTTACTTCACCTTTTAACTACGCTGGCTGTCATTTTCTCTTCTTTCCACCTTTGCAAATACGTGGAATACATCTGGACTGGGCAAATATGTGGAATACATCTTTGTAGCGCTATAGAAATGCTAAATAGTAGTAGTAGTAGTAGTAGTAGAATGGGCTTCCAAGATGGTATTTTTGAATAACATCCATACCTGAATTAGTGTCCTAAGCTTAGCAGCCGATCCTTTTAGATTCTTTTTAACCATTTTCTCATTTTGTTATAGCCCTTTCGAAAATTAAATGAGCTACAGTAGATTTCCTTTAAGGGTTCATCCCAGATAGTAGCTCAGACTTGATCATATTATGATCACTGTTTCTTAGGGGACCCAATACCGCCACCTCTCACACTATGCCTGCACTCCACCAAGCACCAGATCCAAAATGACTCCCCCTCTCGTCGGTTCCTGGACCAGTTGCTCCAAGAAGCAGACTCACTGCCCATCCATCGACTTCATCACCTCACCTTCTCTCCTACCCTCTTCCTCCTTCTTGGCTTTTAATCTCCGTCTCTTTCTTCCCTCTATTTTGCCTTCCCCATTCCACCTAAATACCTCTCACCTTCAACGCCTTCGTGGCCACACCTCTCCTACTCTCCTCCGCTCTCTTTTACTCCTTCTCTTACTCTCAGCTGGTGACATCAATCCCAATCCTGGCCCTCCTCACCAACTATTATCCCAACTCTACAGATCTCACCGCGACCTCTCTAACCTCATCTCTATTCCTCTACTCCCTTCCTCTTCTCTGCCCTTCTCTTGCGCCCTATGGAATGCCCGCTCTATCTGTAACAAACTCCCCTACATCCAGGACCTCTTTATCTCGCGTCACCTCCATCTGATCGCCATAACAGAAACCTGGCTCTGCCCTGATGACTCTGCTTCAGTCGCAGTCCTCTGCCATGGCGGTTATCTTTTTTCACATACTCCTCACCCTGCTGGTCGCGGGGGCGGTGTTGGACTACTTCTCTCTCCCTCCTCCAGATTTCAACCCCTTCTTCCACCTCAATCTCACTGTTTTTCCTCCTTTGAAGTCCACTCTAACCGCCTTTTCTCTCCTCTGCCTCTTCAAATAGCGGTCATTTATTGTCCCCCTGATAAGTCCCTTTCATCCTTTCTCAGTGACTTCAATGCCTGGCTTGCCTTCTTCCATGATCCTTCCTCCCCCTCTCTCATCCTTGGTGACTTTAATATTCCTGCTAATGATCCCTCCAACTCTTATATTTCCAAGTTACTCGCTTTAACATCCTCCTTTAATCTCCAACTATGCTCCACCTCCCCCACTCATCAAAATGGTCACTGTCTTGATCTCATCTTCTCCTCCAACTGTTCACCCTCTAGTTTCCTTGCCTCTGATCTTCCCCTCTCTGATCACCATCTTATAACTTTCACACTTAAATTCCCTCCCTCCCAGTCCCATCCTATCTTATCTAATTTATCTAGGAATCTTCACGATATTGACCCTTCATCTCTATCCTCCCATGTTTCAAACCTCCTCTCTACTGTGGCACCATCTACGTCTGTCAACGAGGCTGTTTCTTCTTACAACAATACTCTATCCTCTGCTTTAGACACACTTGCACCTTTGATGACCCGCCCTATAAGGCGTACAAAACCCCAACCTTGGCTGACTACTAATATCCACTACCTACGTTCCTGTACCCGCTCCGCCGAACGCCTCTGGCGGAAATCTCGGGCCCTTGCTGATTTCTTACACTTTAAGTTCATGCTGACCTCCTTCCAATCTGCTCTTTTACGCGCCAAACAGGATTATTATATCCAACTGACCAACTCTCTTGGCTCTAACCCTTGACTTCTCTTCACCACATTGAACTCTCTCCTCAAGGTGCCCCCTCCTCCCCCTTCATTATCTCCTCAGACCCTTGCTGAATTCTTTCACAACAAGGTTCAAAAGATAAACCTTGAATTCTCTACCTCGCCACCTCTCCCTCCACTAGTCTGTTCCCCTCTCTCTCCTTCCCCTCATTCCTTTTCCTCCTTTCCTGAAGTTACTATACAGGAAACTACACTTCTCCTTTCTTCCTCAAAATGTACCACCTGTTCCTCTGATCCCATTCCCACCCACCTTCTTAATGCCATCTCTCCTGCTCTTATTCCTTTTATCTGTCACATTCTCAACCTCTCACTTTCCACTGCAACTGTCCCTACTGCCTTTAAACATGCTGTGGTCACACCTCTCCTTAAGAAGCCTTCACTCGACCCTACTTGTCCGTCTAATTACCGACCTATCTCCCGCCTCCCTTTTCTCTCCAAATTACTTGAGCGAGCTGTTCACCACCGCTGCCTTGATTTTCTCTCCTCACATGCTATTCTTGACCCACTACAATCTGGTTTTCGCCCTCTCCACTCAACCGAAACTGCGCTTACTAAAGTCTTCAATGACCTATTACTGGCTAAATCCAGAGGTCAATATTCCATCCTCATTCTTCTTGATCTTTCCGCTGCTTTTGACACTGTCGATCACAGCATACTTCTCGATACCCTGTCCTCACTTGGATTCCAGGGCTCTGTCCTTTCCTGGTTCTCTTCCTACCTCTCCCTCCGCACCTTCAGTGTTCACTCTGGTGGATCCTCTTCTACTTCTATCCCTCTGTGTGTCGGCGTACCTCAGGGTTCTGTTCTTGTTCCCCTCCTCTTTTCTATCTACACTTCTTCCCTTGGTTCATTAATCTCATCCCATGGCTTTTCCTACCATCTCTATGCTGATGACTCCCAAATCTACCTTTCTACCCTGATATCTCACCTTGCATCCAAACCAAAGTTTCAGCGTGCTTGTCTGACATTGCTGTCTGAATGTCTCAACGCCACCTGAAATTAAACATGACCAAAACCGAGCTTCTCATTTTTCCCCCCAAACCCACCTCCCCGCTCCCCCTGTTTTCTATTTCTGTTGATGGCTCTCTCATTCTCCCTGTCTCCTCAGCTTGAAACCTTGGGGTCATCTTTGACTCTTCTCTCTCCTTCTCTGCTCATATCCAGCAGATCGCCAAGACCTGTCGTTTCTTTCTTTACAACATCCGTAAAATCCGCCCCTTTCTTTCCGAACACTCTACCAAAACCCTCATCCACACCCTTGTCACCTCTTGTTTAGACTACTGCAATCTGCTTCTTGCTGGCCTCCCACTTAGTCACCTCTCCCCTCTCCAGTCGGTTCAAAACTCTGCTGCCCGTCTCGTGTTCCGCCAGGGTCGCTTTACTCATACTACCCCTCTCCTCAAGTCGCTTCACTGGCTCCCTATCCGTTTTCGCATCCTGTTCAAACTTCTTCTGCTAACCTATAAATGTACTCACTCTGCTGCTCCCCAGTATCTCTCCACACTCGTCCTTCCCTAAACCCCTTCCCGTGCACTCCGCTCCATGGATAAATCCTTCTTATCTGTTCCCTTCTCCACTGCTGCCAACTCCAGACTTCGCGCCTTCTGTCTCGCTGCACCCTACGCCTGGAATAAACTTCCTGAGCCCCTACGTCTTGCCCCATCCTTGGCCACCTTTAAATCTAGACTGAAAGCCCACCTCTTTAACATTGCTTTTGACTCGTAACCACTTGTAACCACTCGCCTCCACCTACCCTCCTCTCCTCCTTCCTGTACACATTAATTGATTTGATTACTTTATTTTTTGTCTATTAGATTGTAAGCTCTTTGAGCAGGGACTGTCTTTCTTCTATGTTTGTGCAGCGCTGCGTACGCCTTGTAGCGCTATAGAAATGCTAAATAGTAGTAATAGTAGTAGTAGTAGTAATCTAGAAATTTTATCTCCTTGGCACTCCCTGATGTAACATTTATCCAGTCAATACTGAGGTAATTGAAATCACCCATTTTTATAGTGTTGTATAATTTACCAGTTTTCCTATTCTCTGCAAATATTTCTTCATCTATATTGACTCTTGATGCTTTAAAGATAGAGACGCTGCTGAGCCTTAGTGTAAAGCCTTCACTTTGACTTAGCGGCTTTTGTGGGAAGCAAATATGGAAGAGACAATCTTACCAGTAATTCCAAGGAAATTCAAGGAAAGCCAAGAAAAGATAAGTGATTAATATTGTTAAGTGCCTCGTGAGCATAAAAACTACAAAAGGACTATAAACGAGTAAATATAGAAGTCCTTAGTAAGAGTGAGAGAAACTAGGGGTATGAGATTGACGAGCACAACTGACATTGATTTTGTACTTTAACGAGCACTATAGTGGTTTTTGCAAAAGAAGCGCACAAATAAAAAATATTTTCAATAAAAACCACGGAGAGGCTCTATGATTGAGAAGCTCAACCACCCCTTGAGATTTACACATGTAAGTGTAATTTCTCGTATTTGGGTGAGTTAATACTCTGAGAGCCCTCCAACACACATTATATATGATATAGTGAATGATATCAGTAAGGGTCAGATGTGCAGCCAATCTTTTAATTGAACCCCAGTATCCATGTTTTCAGCTTTTGGTTTATTTTGTATTTAGTAGATTACTACCAGAGCATTTATTTTGGGATTAATTTTGATTCATTCTTATACTATAACTTGCATTTGCAACTTTACGTGTTGGCATACATTTGGAAATGCAAATTTACAGAATCCGGGAGATAATGCACAGTAAAGTACTTTTCTGTGCAGTAACTGTAAGGACCATACTGGAAATGCCCCAAAAGTTAGTGCACAAGCTTTGCATTTACTGGGGTGAATTCTATATATGATGTCCAAAAACTAGGCGCCGAAAAAAGTGCTATTCTATAAACTGTACTTAAAGTTAGATGCGGTTTATAGAATAGTGCTTACGCCTTTGAATCACATCTAACTTTAGGAATGGGCATTTGCACCAACTAAAACATAGCACAAATATTCACACTTAAATTAGGGGCGTAAATTTTAGCAGCGCCCCTTTCCACCCATGACCCTCCCTTTTTTGAACTCATGTGTAAAATTAAGGTGTGGATCCTATGATTAATTTATCATATAATTAAATCTAATTGGTGCCAATAATTGCTTAACAAGCCAATTATCAGTGCTAATTAGCTTGTTAACCAATTACATTGTGTACACAAATTTGGCATGGCCCAAATATGGTCACACAATTTTTAGTGACGTTTATAAAATTTAGGGAACTTTACCACATTTGGTAAACAGGCTCCAAACATAATTACCTGACTTGCTATTCCATAGAGCTTAGACTTCCTTTTGTTTACTATTAATTTCATTTTAAATGCATTCCTCGTCATTATCTTGGTGCCCACTGCTGTCAAAGCATGCAATGCAATCTCCATATATAAGGTACACAATACACCTGACACAAGTTGTATGTGGCCTTCGGAACTCAGAAACATAGTCTTTGGATCTTTATGTTGATTCAATAGAAGCCACAACCTGCAAAAAATTGAGTTTTCTCCAGAACGGATATTGTTACAGATTTATATTTGATTTACTTCACATAGCCACTGATCATACTGCATTTCATCAGCTGCTTCTAGGAACCTCCCAGCACTGGCAGTCTACTTGTCCACTTCTGACATTTTTATCACAAACTTGTCATTTCTCAATTTATTTCATGAATGTCTATGTGCCATACACCAATTCATAATTTGTCTGCTGCACTCATTCAGATCAATGTGTCAATTGCCTTTTGGACATTTCTCAGTTTGTTCCCTTTTATTTCCATGCACCATTTGCCAAGCTGTCATTCTGTAAAATTTCCATTCATTTCCAAGTGCCAACTTGTTTATTATATGTCAGTTAAGTCAGTTCTTTCCATCCCTTGTAGGGACAATGCATGTGTTTTTTTAAACAGATAATTCCCATTTCTATTAAGATGAATGCCTGTTGGTTATTTGTCAAATACACACAATTTTTTTACCTACCACGCATCCTCATTTTGCATTTTGACTTTTCTATGTATTTTTCATTGTACCTCATTGTCTTCTAACAGTTTTATATGCCAAGTATATATGTAGGTTCCTTCAAATATTTTGCATTCAAAATAGGGATATACATTTTCATTTCACCGAGTTTTGCTTCATTTTGGTGCACATTATTTCATTTAGCATACACACTGAAATGAAATGGTGCACAGTAAAACAAAATAACATATTTCACATCATCGTGTGATATTTCAATTTAGGGCACATTATTTCAGGTTAGTGCATGCTATAAGAAATAGTACATACTATAATGAAACTCAGTGAAATAAAAATAAAGTCCACAAAAATTTCCCACTAATGCAGAATACCATATTACAAACTTATACAGATGTACATGGAACACTAAGGGGCTCATTTTCAAAGCACTTAGACTTACAAAGTTCCATAGGTTACTATATAACTTTGTAAGTCTAAGTGCTTTGAAAATACACCTCTACGGGTGTAATGCTATAAAGAAGGTGCTAACATTTACATACAGATTATATGTATAAATATTTTGAATACCAGCATATACCTGTGTATGTGAACACAAACACAAATAAATGCCAAAATTCCACTGAAGTACCATTCTGTAACTATAAAATCACTCTAAACTATTGCATACAAGATATTCACTGTGTTGCTAAATGTAAAATTTAAAAGGGGAGGAAAAAGGGCTTCAGTGATGTCCATCATGCCTCAGATAACTTTGCACTAATGAATGAACAATCTCTTCACTAACCCAAGAAAATCTCCTTTAATTTATATTTAACAATTTTTATTATCTTTTCATTTCATATTTTTAAGTAGTTCTACTAATCCATATTTTTATATATCTAGTACTTATCTTGGTTTAAATGTTGCCTCGCTCTACAGTGTGACACCGTTTCACAGAGGCTTCTTCAGAAGTGGTTATAAATGCAGCAACCATAGTACTTGTTCCATTTCTTGCAAAAGCAAGACAGAAAAGCCATATGAAGGCAGTTATTCTGTAAATATGTACATATCTTACATAGATGTACACATAGGAGGAGTCAGGGTGGAGAACAGGTAGGACTCCAGTTATGCTAGTAGTCCATAAAGGAAACAGGGTACCTACTTTCCTTTATTGAATATGCTCCCATCAGGTGTCCTTTACACTCCTATAAATAGATCAGGGGTGGACAACTGTGGTCCTTCAGGGCCACAACCCAAATGGGTTTTCTGGATTTCCACAATGAATATGCATGAGATTGATTTTCATGTACTGCTTTAATTGTATGCAAATAGATCTCATGCATATTCATTGTGAAAATCTTGAAAACCCAACTGGGTCGTGGCCCTCGAGGACCATAGTTGTCTACTCCTGATATAGATGCACTATTGTTGAATTACCCCCCTAAGCTATTATTCGTGATCAACAATTACTTTCATTGACTAGATTTTTCAACATTTCACATTTCACCTTTATTTAATATACCACAAATAGTGGAAACACGTGGAAAGGGCCATGTGCTAAAAATTAGTGTGCACTAATGCTAGAGACACCCATATATTTCTATGGGTATCTCTAGTGTCAGCGCATGCTAATTTTTAGCGCATACTAAAAGGTTAGCGTGCCTACAGCACAGATTGATAAAGAGGGTCCTTTATGTTAAATCCCCTGTGGCACAACATGCAACACCGAATATAAACCCAAAGGCCATACTAACGTTATACATCAAGGAGTGAAGTTTCAAAGCTTTATACATATTTCAAAAAAAAAAAAAAGATTAAAATATGCAAATAGATATTTACATATAACTATCAATTTTCCCACATAAATTCAGCCTAAAGTAGGTTCATGTTCTGCATATTGGAAATAATAGGTTAATGCAAAGCTTTTATCTTATTTTTTTTTTTCGTTACATCCTTACTCTTTTTCCCCACCTATAAAATCTGCTCTTTAATACTTTAAAACAATAAATTAAAGAAAAAAACAGTGTTATAATTACATCTTCTAACTTACAAAAAAGAAAGAAATGGAGAAATTAGATCTTACCTGCTAATTTGCTTTCCTTTAGTCCCTCCGGACCGGACCAGGATTGGACTGATGGGTTTTGCTCGCCTACCAGCAGGTGGAGACTGAGAAAAAACTCTGACTCTAGAGAGCCAATAGGAGCCCTGGCCATGTGACCTTAGCCTCAGTATTTGAATAACAAAGCAGGAAAGAAAGAAAGACCTTCTGTGCCGTATGGAATCCTAGCAGCCACAAAGCACTCGGCAATGCCAAGTATCAGAGCTCACCAGCAACTCTCACCAGAGAAGTGGTATGGCCCGATATGTATTACAGCTCACCAGCAACTCTCACCAGAGAAGTGGTATGGCTCACTTGTACTATAGCTCACCAGCAACTCTCACCAGAGAAGCGATATGGCTCACATGTAATATAGCTCACCAGCAACTCTCACCAGAGAAGTGGTATGGCCCACTTAAGATTTTATATATATTCCATCAACTGAGCTTACCAGCAACTCTCACCAGAAAAATGGTAAATCATATTTAAGGTTTTATAGATATTCCAGCAACTGAGCTCAGCCACAACTCTCACCAGAGAAGTGGTATGGCGTATTTAAGGTTTTATAGATAGATTCCAGCAATTGAGCTCACCAGCAACCACCAGAGAAGTGATATAGACCACGTAAAGTTCTGTATATATATAGTATTGTTCCACGAATCGTAAAGGAATGAATACACTTCCTACTGAATACACTTCCTACTTAATAAAAGAAGCTAAAGAGTAGAGAGAACATGGGAGGGGCCTGGTCCGGTCCGGAGGGACTAAAGGAAAGCAAATTAGCAGGTAAGATCTAATTTCTCCTTCCTTAGCGTCCCTCCGGACCGGACCAGGATTTGACTGATGGGAAGTACCAAAGCAGTAATCTGAAGGGAGGGACCCTATGAAAACTGCAGAGAAATGTTCATGCTGCATAGGCCATCTGGCGACAACTAACATGTAGTGTGTCCCAATGAGCAAAATAAAATGAAACTAGGACTAAGTTGCCAACTTACCAATGTGCACCGAGAGCACCAAAAATCGCCATAGTAAGAATAGAGCCCGCTTCTGAAGTTGTGGAATATGTTGTAATACGCTGTGGAACTGCCCTCTCAGCGAGAAGAGAAATAGACATTCTCATTTCCTTGATCCTTCGCGATATAGCGGGTTAGAAACAATGAAAAACTTGTACGCCTACTGGCTAGAAGGACAAAACCAATAAGAAAAAAACGATTGGGAAAGGTGAAAACTTTAAACTACAGCAGACCGAAAAGAAGTTACCAACCGTAGAAGTATTCCACACATAGATCTACTTGCTGCAATGGTTACTAGGAAACACTGCTTGAAGAGGAAAACTTTATAGAAAAAGTTATGGCTACTAGAAAACAGAACTTTAAGAGTCTGTTCACCTAGTTCACCTAGCTGGTGGACGAAATGGGGGGTACAGGTGCAGGACTCCTTTAAGAAACCGCTTTGACAGTGGATGCTGCATAAGCGTGCGGTTGTCAACAGTATCATGCATCACTGATAGAGCTGTCAAATGAACTCTAATGGATGAGTAAGACAGACAAGATTTCGCAAGATGCAGAAGACATTCCAAAACATGCAAAATGGATACTGTTTGTGGAATGAAGTGGCGAGAGGAGCACCACAGAGTGAACTGTCACCACTTTGATTCATAGGACTTTAATGTAGATTTCTGTCTGGAAGCAATTAAAACTTGAAGTACTTCCTGCGAAAATATCAAAGATGTTGCGGACCCAGTAACCACGCCATAAGTTTGAGTGACTGGGGGTCCGGATGTAGAAGGGTGCCTTGGTTCTGCATAAACACCTAGTGAGATGACGGAAGAAACGCATAAAGAAGGTTGAAAAACCCCTGCTGGACGTTGGCATCTGTCCCTGTCTCCGTCAAGACTGTTGCTGAACGGAAGAAGCAAGAAATGTTCGTGAGCCTGAAGGCAAAAAGAGATAGCCCTGAAGTGTCGCAGTGAGGAAGTAAGGCTGAAAAATGAGAGTCCATTCACCTAAATGCAGGGTGACACAACTAAGAAAAATGAGTACAAACTCAAGAGTATATACTCTTAACTCCTCCTTGGCGGATGACATAACCCATTGCCATGGCAAGGACCAACATAGCTCTCTCCGCCTTGTTTGTCAGTAGGGAAAACAAAATTCACCCGAAGGTAAAACGAATTGCTGAGGTCCCCCAGAAAAAAAATATATACAAACAAGCTTCTGCCAAAAAGTGTACTGCACGAAGCATCCCAATGACAGAACTAAGGTTCTTGAGATAACTAGATGACACTTAAATAGTGCGATTGATGACCCTGAGATTCGCAATAGGATGAAGGAAAATTCTTTCTTGGGCATTAGAAAGTAAAATTGCATTCTGCAGAATAGAGCGAGGAAATGGCCGAAGGCCCAAGGTCACCAAGAAAAATATAAACTGGGATGTTTGCAGAGGAGACAAAAGACTGTGCGCCAACCTGACTAAACAAAGAGAAAATCAGAGATATCTGATGAGAGATCAAATGAGAGATCAAATGAGAGGCCTGGCTACAATCACCACCCAACCTAGAGACTGTAAGAAATGCAACACCCGGTGCGTGACCTGAGAACTCTGCTGATAAGACTTTCTCCAATTAGGCAGTCGTCTAGGTAAGAATGAAATGACCCTAAGAGCGCAATGAACATCCTCTTAGATCTATAAAAGAACGGAAGAGAGAGTACTGCTGAAAATGACCGGTTAATGCATAAGCAAAAAACTAGCCATTCTCTGGATCCTGAGGAGAAGAGGAAGGGTGACCAAGGACACCAGTTAAATAGGGCTACAAACTCCAACCCTATCTCTATGGCGTTCCATAGTTGGTTAAGTTCTGAATATAGAAAGTTCTGAATATAGGAGTCCACCAGCTATGGTAGTACGCTCCGGACAGAAAAAAATTGTCCCAGTATAAACGTCTGATTCACCGGCCTGTAATTTCTTGGATCTCCCTAATCCACATACCACTAATCCACGTACCACGGTCATGCGTCCTCCCTCAATGAGATGTAGATTGTAAGCTCCTTTGAGCAGGGAACGTCCTTCTTTGTTAATTTGTACAGCGCTGCGTAACCCTAGTAGCGCTCTAGAAATGTTAAGTAGTAGTAGTACCAGACTCACACCCAATAGATATGAATGTTGAGCTTGTTTCAGGTTAAAACACCGAACCTAGACCCAGGGTCCCCAGTGTTCCTAGTGGTGAACAGCCATGGCAAATATTGTATGCGTTAGTTTGCAGAATTACTGCAAAGCCTTGCTTTTGGAGCAGAGATTTCTGTTCGATACTCTCGTGAGAGGTTTTTGTTTTTTTTTTTCCTTTAATGCTGTTCTGGCTGTAGAAAGGTGGACATTTGAGCTTCCCCAGAATGACAAAACTTATGTACCTATGCCCATTAGATATGAATGCTGGACTTGATGGACTTTAGGCCTTACCCAGCATAACCATACTTATGTACCTATGGCATAAATACACAGGAAGTGAGTGAATCCCCTTCCAATTGAAAGAACACTCTGGACTGAAGGCGCATAGAATGAAAATGAAAAAGGACAAACTTGGCAAATACCTGTAACGAAAAAAGTGAAGTTGTGCCACAGCCACTTGGTGAAGGCAGTGTAGACAAGACTGTATCTGAATTCAAGAAAGCTTGATATAACATCAGGTCTCTAAGGAAGAGGAAGAGATAGCAGATGGTATGTATAGGCATACTGGACCAAACCAGGATGTTTATAATCTGCCAATGCTGAACTGATAGAGTAGAGACAAACACGAGTAGATGGTTTGAGGACCTTCCACTATCTTTAAGTGGGAAATATGCAAAATGAAAGGATGACTTTATTCTCTAAGTGACCATATGTCCTGTAAAAACCAGAATAAAGCTAAAATGAAATATGAGAGGCTTCAAGGCAGTTGGAAAAGAAGGGAAGACATGAATAAAGCATGCCTGCTAAGGCAGCTGAGTGATTGGGAGCTTGGTAGACAGGACTGTCCCTCAGAGAATATGAAAGAGCTGATATATCCCCATGGCATCTGAACAATCTACTGTATGCCTATAGAGAAGGCTTCTTAAAGTATGAAAAAGAAAACACTGTATAACACTACAGCCATTGAGAGTGATTGTCTGTTAAGTTCTTAAAACACTATATAACATCATAGGCATGGAGTAAAATGCTTGAAAGGAACTAAGATATTATGGTCAGAATTGCAAAGTACCAATCAATTGACTCTTAGACAATGTAGTCCTATTCACCAGGGAATGAGAAAGACAGAAATTTACTCTATGCCTATAGAGAAAGTTTCTAAAGTTCTTAAACACTGTATAATACTACAGCTATTGAGGAAAATGCTTGAAATGAATTATGATATTATGATAAGATGTAGATTTTCCACCAGGCAATGAAAAATGACTGAGCACCAGAAAAAACTAGTGTTAACAGCCCCGTGATACATAGAAATTTAAAAGAAGAAAAGCTTGTTATATATCCATATATGAAAGGAGCCCCCTTTCAACCAAATATTGCCTGCTGATGTGAAGAGCATTTTAGAATACGCCGTTCAGCACATACAAAAGTGTACACATCTTGGAGCCGAACTGCTCTATGAACTGCAGCCTTACCTTCAGCAGAGAGATCCCTGACTGATAAGATGGAGGGAGAAACAAAATGGCCGCCGTTCGCGCCACTGGCCCCGTGGCGATCGTCGACAGCGCGCCCGACACCTCCGAACAAGCGGAGCCCAGTGGAACGGCGAAGAAACAACAGCCGGCGAAAAAGGCCCCGAAAAAACCGGAGGCAGCACCGGACCCGAAGAAACCTTGAAGGGAGAGCAAAATTTACACGTTCCGGCTGCGTGAACTGCGCGACGCTGACCGACAGCAGCTGTTTGAACTTTTAAGCCATATCGGAAAAAACAGGTGGCCGCGCTTACGCGGTTCGCACCTTTGTTTTTGTTTTTTTTTTTCATTTGTTTAAACTGCCACCGCCAAAACGCAAGAAAATGGAGGAAATTAAATCTGACGAGAAAAATCGCTGTTTAAAGTCACAGACACTGAATTATTTTCTTCTGTTTTTTTTTTTTTTTTTTTTATAACCCCTCAATCATAATAAAACACTGGAGCTGCCTGTTCGTTTGAAGTCTGGGGAAAGAAAGGCTGCTTCTTTGAATTTCCTTTTATTTGATTTAATTCTTTTAAAGCAGCTGCCTGTTAAAAGTGGCTGCCTCTCCCAAAGACGGTACACCTTTCCAGAGAAAGGGACGGCCCTTCCCTGCTAAGCCAGGGAGATGGGGAGGAAGGGGGGTGGACTCGAGACACCCGAGTTTAACACCCCCGAGGCTGTCAAAGAAAGAAGAGAAAGGAAACCCTGTCAAGCCTCTAAATAAGATTCCAGGCACAGAAGAATTATCACAAATATCTGTAATATCTAAAGAGAAAGGAGAGAGACTAATGGCTCACTTCCTACCTGCTGGGAGACTGAGAAAATACTGAGGCTAAGGTCACATGGCCAGGGCTCCTATTGGCTCTCTAGAGTCAGAGTTTTTTCTCAGTCTCCACCTGCTGGTAGGCGAGCACAACCCATCAGTCCAATCCTGGTCCGGTCCGGAGGGACGCTAAGGAATATAAAATATGTTGTAATGTGGCACTTTTGTATAATCTGATTTCATTTCAAATGTTGCAATGGCTACTAAATGTGCTGGAAATACAGAAAATACTGGACACAATTTTCAGCAAAAGTAACAAAAGTACTGGTAAAGAGCTGAAAAAAGCTAAACTAACCCAAGAGTTAGAGAATGTGTGGTAACAAAGGTGTAGCGTTACTTTTTTTCTTTTTTTCGGTTTATAGTGGAGAAAAAGACCTCAGTAGTCACCGTTAGGCAACAATGTGCAAAATGCATTCAAATGCCAACGTAGTTTTGACTCCGTTTTTATCACTGGACAAAAAACTCCACTTGTAAGTATGTAAAGGCTACTAGTGGGGGTTACTTTACCCTATATGCAAAAATCAAAATTGTGATATTAAACTGTTTCTCAACCAAAAAATGCTGTTACTTAGCTTAATCAATAATGCCCAACGGGGCTCACCATTTCACTATACAATATAAGCTTCCTCAGGGGGCCAAGTAACTGGTGGCTAATCACGATATCTTACAAAATAGCGTCCACCACTCATGTGACACCGGCAGTGAAAGCGGCCTCATTCGCTACGCCCGCAGCTGATCTCCCCAGAGAAGCCAAGCAGTGGCTCAGCGCTCCAACACCCGGTCCAAGGAGCTCGGGTCTGGCAACGTGCTGTGCTCTTTCTTTCTTTTTTTTTTTTTTTGCTGTGAGGAAGGTCCGGGCAAACAGCAAGCACAGCACAGACAGGCAGCACAGAAAGGCAGAAAGGCAGCAGAAGAAATAGAATTTCTGGGTAAGGCAGGGACTTGCAAATAGGTATGCTTTCAAAGTGGGCACCTGAAGCCACACAACCCAAGCGCAACTGGACAGACCAGGAGCCTACAACTTCCCCACAGAATCCAGGAGCTGGTAAGATCCATCTAACACCTGCTGGAGATAGAGATATACTAAAGAGGGAAGGACCTGGGATCTCTGGGTCACTGCCTTCTTTGAGTGTTCTCTATCTCCACCTGCTGGTAGATGGATACAACCCACCAGTTCCTGGATTCATCTGTTGCTGAAGCTAAGGAAAGAAGGCTCCTATTTGTACTCTCAGTTCTGACTCTTTGCAGTCCTTCTTTTAACAATAGTAACTCACAACTAAAGATATTTTCTGAATCAATGAACTGGGAGACAGACACAGCCCAGGAAAATTAAATTATCATTCCAACATTCATATGTAGTCATAGTAAACACACTCACGTATGTCTCAAGTATAAGAATTAAAAGACAGAGCTATTTCACACTTTTTTCCCCAGATATAGCATGGAAGTAGCTATTCAGACTCTCACAATCTGGCTATTAATTGGCATTTCATAAAATATAAACATGTGTGGTGGCAGAACCATTACTTCAATCATTGTAAATATGAAGTACAACAAATAATCAACATGTCTTTTTATGTTACGTGAGTGCAATTTCACTGAAATTTGTAATATCTCAGTGAGGTAAACCTGTGTTAAGTTTGACAAGTTTCTATACATTCTAACTGTGACCTTCCATCATCTATTCAGAAATTATTAAAGGTTGCATAGAAATCACAACAATAAATGGAGGATACATACTAGCATGACTGCTCTAACTGCTAGCACAATGAATAAATTAAACCACAGCTAAAGCTTGGCTCATGATTAAGATGGTGCTGTCACTTACCACAAGTGAGAGAGGCCGCTTCCAAGAGACAACGCCAATCAGCCCTGACAACAGCACCTGGAAACAAGTGGAAAAGGTCAGTAGGAAAGGTTTAAGTCCTTTCAGACAAACTGAAAAAGCAAATGAAGTTTTAAGCACATAAAAAATATACTTTAACAAATCATATTACATTAATTATACCATAATTTAGAGTATCCATGTTTCTGATGAAACCTAAACTGAGTAGAGATGAGAAAGGGGTAAAACTCAAACTATGTTCAAAACCTTTAGAGAAAGTACAGATGTTCACCAAAACCTATGGCTAATAAAATTAACATGCATGAAACCGGATACTGAACAAGAATAAAAGTTGTTTAAATATAACTGGGGGAGAGGGGCCTGGAAATTAAGCAAGTAAACCAGAATTACCAAGCTTAATCCTAACTTATAGATAATTTCAACAACTTAAAATACACTTTATTATGTATCAAACTTCTAAAATCAAATTCAATAGGTAAATCAGTTATAAAAACTCACAAATACCCCAACATTTCAATGTGTCCTACCTAATATAATAGAAGTACCTCCCTAGTGCAGTACAACTATAACAATATGTCCTCATCCAAAACCACATTGATCACCCAGTGTTCCAGCTTTAGAGTCCTTTCATAAAGGCTACCTTACATTCATTCCACAAACGTTGTTCCACTCCTTTCACCACTGGTGGTCCATATAGATCTCTGTTCAGTGGAGCTTTTGCTGAAATGTATTGTCCCAAATCACAAAATTAACAACTGGGTCACGATGAGTTTCTCCTCAACAATGCAGGCAAGCTTAATCCTAAGGTAGGAATATGAGGGAATGTAGAAAACTGGAGCACAAGAAACTGGAAGGGGAGGAAGCAGGGGAAGGATGAATGGTTTTCCACTCTTGCAAAAACACTGTGAGAATTCCACACATCCCAACTTAAACATGTGAGTTCCCGCTCCAAATCCTATCTAAAATCCGCCTCCATATCTATGAAGAGCAATAGGGATACAGATTTATTGAACAGAGAGAAAATGTCCTCTGCAATCAATGGAGTCAACTAAATATTGAATCAGGATTTTCTTTCTTTGTGCCTATTGAAAAAACAAACAGTCCTGCACCTCCACACTCAACAAGAGTCACAAATTACCTCTCATTTACTGAATCTAGTTTGTCCAAATTGGTTTTCTACCCTCATGGATGGCATCATATGCAGCATGAACCAAGTAGACCCTGTTCCATGGGAGGTAATATGTGACCTATATGTGTTATCAGGGATTTACAGGGAATGATAACATAGACTATGGGTGGGCAACGATGGTCCTCAAGGGCTACAACCCAGTTTTTTAAGATTTCCACAATAAACATGCATGGGATGGGCATTAGGACTAGGGGGCATTCAATGAAGCTACAAAGTAGTAAATTTAAAATGAGTTGGAGAAAATGTTTCTACACTCAACATGTAATTAAACTCTGGATTCATTGCCAGAGAATGTGGTAAAGGCACTTAGCTTAGCAGGGTTTAAAAAAGGTTTGGATGGCTTCCTAAAGGAAAAGTCCATAGACCATTATTAAAATGGACTTGGGGAAAATCCACTGCTTATTTCTGGGATAAGCAGCATAAAACATTTTGTACTTTTTGGGGATCTTGCCAGGTATTTGTGACCTGGATTGGCCATTGTTGGAAACAGGATGCTGGGCTTGATGGACCTTTGGTCTGTCCCAGTATGGCAATACATATGTACTTATGAGATCTATTTTCATACAACAGAAGCAGTACATGCAAATCAATCTCATCCATATTCATTGTGGTAATCTTGAAAACCTGACTGGGTTTTGACACTCGAGGACTGTGGTTGCCCATCCCTGACATAGACCATAAACCATAGCAATGATTTATAATAAAAAATCTAGACTTCCAAGAAGGTGAATATTTCTAATAGTAGAATATGCTTATAAGTTGCAAAGGGTCTGGAGGGTCCTAAGATCCATTTTTCACTCAGGTTTCCTACCCTCTAGATTACTCAAGGTTAGGAATGCTGTAGAGACAAACACTCCCAACCCCTGAGAGGAAGAGTTAGACATAGTCATCGTGCAATGATGATGACACCTAGTGGCTGGATTTATTGTCCCTGGTTAGAGAGTTGCAAGCACATTAGTGGAGGAGTAGCCTAGTGGTTAGTGCTGTGCCCTGAGAACCTGAAGCGCTGGGTTTAATTCCCACTGCAACTCCCGGGGTGCCAAGTTACTCAATTCCAGGCAGGAGATTTTAGGCCAGACCTAGATTTCTAACCACCCCATCCTGGTGCATTATGGAACTTGCAGCACTGATTTGAATGGGCAGGGTCAGGCACCTGGCCTAAAATCTCCAACCTGAACTGGGTAATTTGGCATCTCTGCAACTCCTTTTGTCCTTGGGCAAGTCACTTAACACTCCAGTATCCCAGGTAAAATATAAATACATGTTTATAATATATAGACCATTTTGATTGTAACCACTGAAAGAGAGTATATCAAATCCCCATCCCCTTTCCCTTTGGTGCATGGCTCCCAGCTGGGCCCATCCCTCCAGGAACAGAAAAATGCCTATTGTGCCTGAATGTACACCACTTCAATAGCCTTCAGGCTTTTAGGGATCTTATATCTTTAGGTACAATAAGTAGTTTTTGTTCCAGGAGGGAGCCCCAGAAAAAAATATACATTTATAGCGGGATATGAACCTACATCCCTTGGTTTATAGGCTACTGCACTGGCCACTAGGCTATTCCTGTGACCTGCTTCCTTCTTTGTTCGGAATGGCCATAATACCTGCAGCTGACTGAGCCTGGTCTTCCTTTCCAGTTTCACTATCAGGGGAGAGGGAAGGGGACAGCAACCACTGAAGGAATAAGGAGATATCATACCTTAATCCCTCCAGTGGTCAGCTGCTCAATCAGAGCATCTTTTTGTAACTTGAACATGACTTAAACAGGTCTACATAAAAACGTCCTTCTTTTCAGACATGGCTGTTTCTTCCCAAAACATGCCCCCTTGTTTTTTGTTTTAAATCATTTATTTATAATTTTTCATTTTACAAGGGTCACTTGCAAACAGTAATACAGAGATGACTGCACATTAATACAAGATAAGAAGAAAACAATCCCAACTAGATATATGGATTATATACAATCTTTCTCTTTCTTAGACCACAAAGTGAAGAAAAATAGGGAGAGTGAGATAAGACAAGGGGATCAATTAAACAGTAAACAGAAAAAAAGAAAACATGGTATTAACCTGATTATCCCCAGATATTACTCATCTAATTCATTATTCCACATTGATCATCTGGTTGGCTTCTTCAAGACCAAATATGATGTATAGTCAATTCATTTCATTGAGAACATACTTATTGTCCAGATTTTAGTTAGAAATAATACATCTGATTACATTCTCTCTCTCTTTTAAAAAACAGAAATTATTTAACAATACATATACTTAAGCCTCTAATTCAAATCCCACTGATTAAAGCAATCCCAGTCTTCAAAGGCTTCACTCCTTTCGAAGTAATAATTAATAATTAAGGAAATATTTCTGAGGTAAACTTTAGGAGTCATACCTGGAACTCTGGGAAAAACAATAATCTCGACATTAATCATCCACAATAACATCCACCTTATCATTCAAAGTTTCTGGTCCATTATCATTTTCAGGATCATAACCACTTCTAGCTTGTGTAGAACTTAATTTATTATATCAATTTTTCACTCTCAAAGGGTTCAGTTAAATTGTCCATGTAACTCTCCAATAAGATTATATCTGAAACAAAGTTATTTACTACCGCCGTCAGGTCCCGAAGCGCCTTCCAGATGGCATTCAATGTAACCTCCACGGAAGCCAAAAACTCCAAGGTGATTTCTCCTGAGGTGTTTAGGAGTGGTTCCGCCGATTCGGGTTCTGCTGTAAACGTCCTCCGTTTCAGCATATGCCTCTACCTCACTCCTCCACTCCTTTGGACATGATGGTTGAATAATTCGGGAGCGATGGAGTTGTTTTTTCCGGGTCCAAGAGCGTCGACTCTCCTTCGCCGGCGCTAATCAAAGGACTCACCAACCCTTTCATCTGTGGGCAGTCCGACGCGCAGCGGTCCCGCACTTGCTGCTCAGGGGACAAAACGCTGGCCATCAGCGGCTGACCGCTGGTTGCTCCCTTCCTCTCAGTTAAGAAAAGTGCAATTGCAGAGAGGGAATTTACATAAAGAAGACAAAACTTCAGAGGGCAGCTGGGCCGCTGGGCATATGAACTTCAGGTCACCATCTTACCACTCTCCCAGTTTGGGACACTCTTTGTCTGGTTTCTCCTCAGAGGCCTGTCTGATATGGGTAACCCTTCAGCATAGCCCTCTGAGTCATTGAAACACAGAAGCCCCTCCACCACTACAAGGTGGTGTCCCTTCGGAGGGGGCCCCCCTTGTTATGTGGACAAACTGCAGTCCAAATTCTGACATTCCAAAATCTGGATTTGGATGTTTTTAGCAGACGGATATCTTTTTAGGCATTTTGAGGCATCCATCTGCTTTGAAAATAAGCACCATAGCTACTTATGTGTCTTTATCAATTACTAGTGGTAATCCATGAGAAATTGCAACATTTATACCAGCACAGTCTGCACTAACATGCAGAAACCAAATTGCATAGGTATTAATTTTTCAGAAATCAAACCAGATCACTACAACACTTTTATGCGATTTCCACCATCAGGCAACTAAATCCACCGACTTCAGCAGTGCCCCTCACCGACCATTAGTGACAAGCCAGAGAGACTTACGCACCCATCTCATGGATAATATCTTAGAGATTTAAAAGTTCTTCTAAGATATTATCCACAAGACCTATGACGAGGTGGGTGTGTAAGTCTTGCTGGTTTGTCACTGATGGTCAGCGAGGGGCACCACTGAGGTCTGTGGAATTAGTTGACTTGACTGATAGTGGAAATCACATACAATTGTTGGAGTATTTTATGAAGAATACACATACTTTAGGGTTGCCAACTGGCCAGTATTCAGCCAGCCTGGCCAGTTTTTGAATGGTCAAGCTGGCTGCCAGCAGAGCCTTAAAACTGGCAAAAGAAAAACCATTTTTTGTGCCTCAGGCTCCTTGCCCATGTGACCAGAAGTGCCCTCTCCCTTCTCATCCTCCCACAAGTCCGTCATCTCTCCATCTGTCCCCCCCCTTAGGCTCCTGCGGGTCCAGCACTCTGGGGGCATCTCTCCCTCCCTTCTCCCCTACCCCCACCACAGCAGTCTGCCAGCAACGAGGAAGATGCACTATTTCCAGTGCCCCGAGGCTTTCTCTCTGCTACATCCCACCTCCTCTAATGCAACTTCCTGTGGGTGGAACACAGCAGAGAACAGCTCCAAGGCTAGTGGAAGTAGTGTGTTCTCTTTGTTGCCTGCAGCTCACTATTTAAAGAACCGTGGGCAGGAGAAGAAGAGGGAGAGACTCCACCTTGTGCAGGTAATGTGGCTGTTCTAATGCGAGTGCTTAAGGGTGTGAACTGAAGGATAGGAATCCACATGGGGGAGTGTGGAAGGGATTGATGCCAGATCTTCACGGTAGGGTGGTGGAGTTGATGCCAGATCTGCACCTGAGGGAGAGAATTGATTTCAGATGGTGGGGGTAATTGATGCCAGGTATGCATGGGGGGGGGGGGGGGGGGGGAATTGATTGATGCCAGCCAGATCTGCAAGGGGGCGGGAATGGATTGATGTCTAACTTGTTTGTGGGAGGGGAGAAGGATGCCAGACCTGTGGAAGGGAGAGAGAAAAGGATGGAAAGATACTGTACTGGCAGGGAAGGAGGAAGAAAGGGGGGGAGAAGCTATATACTTAGCAGTTTTTTCTTCTGAGGTAGCAACCCTATTGCGGGCAGTTAGCTGTAGAGGGGCAGTACAAGAAAAGAGCACAGCAGTAGGTGTGGCAAGGGATGGGGCACGGTGGGGCATGGGAGTCAAACAAGGGAGGGGTAGTGGCAGGGAATGGAGCAGTGCAGGTGTCAGGTTTTTGTTTGTCAAAAAGATGGCAACTCTAATGTACTTTGTGATTCCGCCTGTCAAAGTCTGCCCCAAAACATAGCTCCATGTGTGTTACATAAAAGTGCATGCTGTTTTGTCTGTACATGTACTTTTACAAGCGTTAACACCTAGGATCATTTTATAAAAATCCGTCTACCTACAGAAAAGGTTTATAAAATTAATCCCATAGTGATCCATAATTGACAGGTGAGAAGTGAGATGAGACAATGGGATTTCGCAGTCGTCATCATCATCACCAAGAAGTAAGTGTGCACACAGACTGATCATCCTGCCGCCCACCAACTACTGGCCAGCTGCCAGTATGTATTAACTTGCAAAGATAATTAGCACAACCTTACTTTCTGATTATAAATTCCTCCTGAATGCAAATACCTACATTTCTGTACAACTATATGTTATAGTGTAACTGGCCTTAAAACTCTAATCATTATAACAAAATATTAGTTTATTTTGCCTCCAACAATTACATGGTTTTTATTCCAAAGTCTTAATGTTTATTTGGCATTGTTACTATTCATATGGCTAATTCTCATCAAAAATTGGCAAAATGCCACCAACAGCCTTAATAGCAATTAAGACATATTTGTCTGTCAGGTGTATGTACTTAGATTTTAACTTATTCCCCGAAAGGCTATTACGTTATTCTCCCATGCAAAGTCAATTTACAGTAAAGCGAATGCTACATACCTGTAGAAGGTATTCTCCGAGGACAGCAGGCTGATTGTTCTCACTGATGGGTGACGTCCACGGCAGCCCCTCCAATCGGAAACTTCTCTAGCAAAGTCCTTTGCTAGTCCTCGCGCGCCCGCGCGCGCCGCGCATGCGCGGCCGTCTTCCCGCCCGAAACCGCTCGAGCCGGCCAGTCCAGTATGTAGCAAGACAATACACTTCAAGGGAAGACACAACTCAAACGGGGAGGCGGGCGGGTTTGTGAGAACAATCAGCCTGCTGTCCTCGGAGAATACCTTCTACAGGTATGTAGCATTCGCTTTCTCCGAGGACAAGCAGGCTGCTTGTTCTCACTGATGGGGTATCCCTAGCCCCCAGGCTCACTCAAACAACAACCATGGTCAATTGGGCCTCGCAACGGCGAGGACATAACTGAGATTGACCTAAAAATTTACCAACTAACTGAGAGTGCAGCCTGGAACAGAACAAACAGGGCCCTCGGGGGGTGGAGTTGGATCCTAAGCCCAAACAGGTTCTGAAGAACTGACTGCCCGAACCGACTGTCGCGTCGGGTATCCTGCTGCAGGCAGTAATGAGATGTGAATGTGTGGACAGATGACCACGTCGCAGCTTTGCAAATTTCTTCAATGGAGGCTGACTTCAAGTGGGCTACCGACGCAGCCATGGCTCTAACATTATGAGCCGTGACATGACCCTCAAGAGCCAGCCCCGCCTGGGCGTAAGTGAAGGAAATGCAATCTGCTAGCCAATTGGATATGGTGCGTTTCCCTACAGCCACTCCCCTCCTATTGGGATCAAAAGAAACAAACAATTGGGCGGACTGTCTGTGGGGCTGTGTCCGCTCCAGGTAGAAGGCCAATGCTCTCTTGCAGTCCAATGTGTGCAGCTGACGTTCAGCAGGGCAGGAATGAGGACGGGGAAAGAATGTTGGCAAGACAATTGACTGGTTCAGATGGAACTCCGACACGACCTTTGGCAAGAACTTAGGGTGAGTGCGGAGGACTACTCTGTTATGATGAAATTTGGTGTAAGGGGCCTGGGCTACCAGGGCCTGAAGCTCACTGACTCTACAAGCTGAAGTAACTGCCACCAAGAAAATGACCTTCCAGGTCAAGTACTTCAGATGGCAGGAATTCAGTGGCTCAAAAGGAGGTTTCATCAGCTGGGTGAGAACGACATTGAGATCCCATGACACTGTAGGAGGCTTGACAGGGGGCTTTGACAAAAGCAAACCTCTCATGAAGCGAACAACTAAAGGCTGTCCCGAGATCGGCTTACCTTCCACATGGTAATGGTATGCACTGATTGCGCTAAGGTGAACTCTTACAGAGTTGGTCTTGAGACCAGACTCAGACAAGTGCAGAAGGTATTCAAGCAGGGTCTGTGTAGGACAAGAGCGAGGAGCTAGGGCCTTGCTGTCACACCAGACGGCAAACCTCCTCCACAGAAAGAAGTAACTCCTCTTAGTGGAATCTTTCCTGGAAGCAAGCAAGACGCGGGAGACACCCTCTGACAGACCCAAAGAGGCAAAGTCTACGCTCTCAACATCCAGGCCGTGAGAGCCAGGGACCGGAGGCTGGGATGCAGAAGAGCCCCTTCGTCCTGCGTGATGAGGGTCGGAAAACACTCCAATCTCCACGGTTCTTCTGAGGATAACTCCAGAAGAAGAGGGAACCAGATCTGACGCGGCCAAAAGGAGCAATCAGAATCATGGTGCCTCGGTCTTGCTTGAGTTTCAACAAAGTCTTCCCCACCAGAGGAATGGGAGGATAAGCATACAGCAGGCCCTCCCCCCAATCCAGGAGGAAGGCATCCGATGCCAGTCTGCCGGGGGCCTGAAGCCTGGAACAGAACTGAGGGACTTTGTGGTTCACTCGAGATGCGAAGAGATCCACCAAGGGGGTGCCCCATGCTTGGAAGATCTGGCGCACCACTCTGGAGTTGAGCGACCACTCGTGAGGTTGCATAATCCGGCTCAGTCTGTCGGCCAGACTGTTGTTTACGCCTGCCAGATATGTGGCTTGGAGCACCATGCCGAGACGGCGAGCCCAGAGCCACATGCTGACGGCTTCCTGACACAGGGGGCGAGATCCGGTGCCCCCCTGCTTGTTGACATAGTACATGGCAACCTGGTTGTCTGTCTGAATTTGGATAATTTGATGGGACAGCCGATCTCTGAAAGCCTTCAGAGCGTTCCAGATCGCTCGCAACTCCAGGAGATTGATCTGTAGACCGCGTTCCTGGAGGGACCAGCTTCCTTGGGTGTGAAGCCCATCGACATGAGCTCCCCATCCCAGGAGAGACGCATCCGTTGTCAGCACTTTTTGTGGCTGAGGAATTTGGAAAGGACGTCCCAGAGTCAAATTGGACCAGATTGTCCACCAATACAGGGATTCGAGAAAACTCGTGGACAGGTGGATCACGTCTTCTAGACCCCCAGCAGCCTGATACCACTGGGAGGCTAGGGTCCATTGAGCAGATCTCATGTGAAGACGGGCCATGGGAGTCACATGAACTGTGGAGGCCATGTGGCCCAGCAATCTCAACATCTGCCGAGCTGTGATCTGCTGGGACGCTCGCACCCGCGAGACGAGGGACAACAAGTTGTTGGCCCTCGTCTCTGGGAGATAGGTGCGAGCCGTCCGAGAATCCAGCAGAGCTCCTATGAATTCGAGTTTCTGCACTGGGAGAAGATGGGGCTTTGGATAATTTATCACAAACCCCAGTAGCTCCAGGAGGCGAATAGTCATCTGCATGGACTGCAGGGCTCCTGCCTCGGATGTGTTCTTCACCAGCCAATCGTCGAGATATGGGAACACGTGCACCCCCAGCCTGCGAAGTGCCGCTGCTACCACAGCTAGGCACTTTGTGAACACCCTGGGCGCAGAGGCGAGCCCAAAGGGTAGCACACAGTACTGGAAGTGGCGTGTGCCCAACTGAAATCGCAGATACTGTCTGTGAGCTGGCAGTATCGGGATGTGTGTGTAGGCATCCTTCAAGTCCAGAGAGCATAGCCAATCGTTTTGCTAAATCATGGGGAGAAGGGTGCCCAGGGAAAGCATCCTGAACTTTTCTTTTACGAGATATTTGTTCAGGGCCCTTAGGTCTAGGATGGGACGCATCCCCCCTGTTTTCTTTTCCACAAGGAAGTACCTGGAATAGAATCCCAGCCCTTCTTGCCCGGATGGCACGGGCTCGACCGCATTGGCGCTGAGAAGGGCGGAGAGTTCCTCTGCAAGTACCTGCTTGTGCTGGAAGCTGTAGGATTGAGCTCCCGGTGGACAATTTGGAGGTTTTGAGGCCAAATTGAGGGTGTATCCTTGCCGGACTATTTGCAGAACCCACTGATCGGAGGTTATGAGAGGCCACCTTTGGTGAAAAGCTTTCAACCTCCCCCCGACCGGCAGGTCGCCCGGCACTGACACTTGGATGTCGGCTATGCTCTGCTGGAGCCAGTCAAAGTTCGCCCCTTGCTTTTGCTGGGGAGCCGCGGGGCCGTGCTGAGGCGCACGCTGCTGACGAGAGCGAGCGCGCTGGGGCTTAGCCTGGGCCGCAGGCTGTCGAGAAGGAGGATTGTACCTACGCTTACCAGAAGCATAGGGAACAGTCTTCCTTCCCCCAAAAAATCTTCTACCTGTAGAGGTAGATGCTGAAGGCTGCCGGCGGGAGAACTTGTCGAATGCGGTGTCCCGCTGGTGGAGAGACTCTACCACCTGCTCGACTTTCTCTCCAAAAATGTTGTCCGCACGGCAAGGCGAGTCCGCAATCCGCTGCTGGAGTCTATTCTCCAGGTCGGCGGCACGCAGCCATGAGAGCCTGCGCATCACCACACCTTGAGCAGCGGCCCTGGACGCAACATCAAAGGTGTCATACACCCCTCTGGCCAGGAATTTTCTGCACGCCTTCAGCTGCCTGACCACCTCCTGAAAAGGCTTGGCTTGCTCAGGGGGAAGAGCATCAACCAAGCCCGCCAACTGCCGCACATTGTTCCGCATGTGTATGCTCGTGTAGAGCTGGTAAGACTGGATTTTGGCCACGAGCATAGAGGAATGGTAGGCCTTCCTCCCAAAGGAGTCTAAGGTTCTAGAGTCCTTGCCCGGGGGCGCCGAAGCATGCTCCCTAGAACTCTTAGCCTTCTTTAGGGCCAGATCCACAACTCCAGAATCATGAGGCAACTGGGTGCGCATCAGATCTGGGTCCCCATGGATCCGGGTACTGGGACTCGATCTTCTTGGGGATGTGGGGATTAGTTAGAGGTTTTGTCCAGTTCGCAAGCAATGTCTTTTTTAGGACATGGTGCAAGGGAACAGTGGACGCTTCCTTAGGTGGAGAAGGATAGTCCAGGAGCTCAAACATTTCAGCCCTGGGCTCGTCCTCCACAACCACCGGGAAGGGGATGGCCGTAGACATCTCCCGGACAAAGGAAGCGAAAGACAGACTCTCAGGAGGAGAAAGCTGTCTTTCAGGAGAGGGAGTGGGATCAGAAGGAAGACCCTCAGGACTCCTCGTCAGAGAAATATCTGGGGTCTTCTTCTTCCTCCCACGAGGCCTCACCCTCGGTGTCAGACACAAGTTCACGAACCTGTGTCTGCAACCTCGCCCGGCTCGACTCAGTGGAGCCACGTCCATGATGGGGCGTCGAGAGGTAGACTCCCTGGCCCGCATCGGCGAAGCTCCCTCCGCCGACGTAGTCGGGGAGCCCTCCTGGGAGGTGGCCGCAGTCGGTACCGCACGCGGTACCGACGTCGGGGACCTCACCCCGGGCGATGGGCCAGCCGGCGCCACGCTCGACGGTACCGGAGGCGCAAGCACCGCCGGTACCGGAGGGGTAGGGCGCAACAGCTCTCCCAGAATCTCTGGGAGAACGGCCCGGAGGCTCTCGTTCAGAGCGGCTGCAGAGAAAGGCAAAGAGGTCGATGCAGGCGTCGACGTCAGAACTCGTTCGGGCGAGGAGGCTGTTCCGGGCTGTCCAGAGTGGAGCGCATCGACACCTCTTGAACAGAGGGTGAACGGTCCTCTCGGTGCCGATGCCTGCTGGGTGCCGACTCCCTCGGCGACCCAGAGCTCTCGGTGTCGATGCTTCTTCGATTTCTTCCGAAGCATGTCACCGGAACTCCCCGGCACCGACGAGGAGGACGTAGAATCCAGCCGTCGCTTCCTCGGGGCCGAGGCCGAAGGAGGGTCGGTCTCGGGGGGGCTGTACCGCAGGAGCCCTCAGGGTAGGAGGAGACCCCACCCGAAGGCTCACCGCCACCAGCAGGGGAATGGACAGCCCTCACCTGCACCCTCCTGACGATGCACCACCGTCCGACGACATCAGCAGACGAGGTCCCGGTACCACCGACGTCGATGCAGCATCCGATGTCTCGGCGCCGATGCAGAGGCCCGATGCCTCGATGCACTCGATGCAGGGGCGGCCGAGGAAGATGGTCTGGACGCTGACGACGTCGATGCACTCGAAGATCCCGGTGCCGATGCCGACGAAGAGCCCGAGAACAACACGTTCCACTGGGCTAGTCTCGCTACCATGAGTCCGCCTTTGAAGCAGGGAACACCAGACTGCAGTTCTGAGGGCGGTGCTCGGCCCCCAGACACTGAAGACACGACCGAGTGTCGATCAGTGAGCGAGATAACCCCGGGCGCACTGGGTGCACTTCTTGAAGCCGCTGGAAGGCTTCGATGTCATGGGCGGAAAAATCGCGCCGGCGAATCAAAGTCCGAAAATGACGGAAAAAGAGCACCAAAAAATTTGTAAGGGAGAAAATCTCGACCGAGGCCGAAAAGAGGCCTACCCGACGACGCAAAGAAAAACTTATCGGGGCAAAAAGCTGGAAGTACGGGAGGCTTACACGAAACCCGGGGGGGGGGGGTTCCGGAGCACTTCCGACACTTTTTGAAAGACTTTCCCGAAGAAAAACACGTCCAAAATTAATTTGACGCGCGAGGTCGACTTTCCGGGGGCTCGACACGGCGAAAACACGACCGTACCGAGTGCGGACCAAAAGAAGACTGGCCGGCTCGAGCCGGTTCGGCGGGGAAGACGGCCGCGCATGCGCGGTGCGCGCGGGCGCGCGAGGACTAGCAAAGGACTTTGCTAGAGAAGTTTCCGATTGGAGGGGCTGCCGTGGACGTCACCCATCAGTGAGAACAAGCAGCCTGCTTGTCCTCGGAGAATAAAGAAATATGAATAATCTGTATTCAGGCATTACTCTATATTGTTGCAGGGTATGTTTATCTAAAGGTAATCACAGCTTCTGCTATAAACTCGTCCATTCTCAGATAAAGATTAAGTTCATCCTATTACTCACATGAACACCATTCATGACAAATGAAATTGGCTGGCAGTTCTTTTAGTCAGTAAGCAGGCATTATTTTAGACAAAGAAAATTCACTGATTACATGGGTAGGGAATATAACCTCTTGCTTCACTGTTCTGTGCTGTAGTGTCAGTCAAAAAGCTCTCTGCAATTTGAAATCATCTAATTACTCATGCTACATGGTCTCAGCAATGGAGTCAAAGGTAGGAAAATGGAATTAGCATTAGTATAGCAAAGGGGAGAGAAAGAGCATCACCCCAACACGTAATACAATCAAGTCACTACATATTTGTAATTTTAAAGTATTTTAGAGGAATTCCATTGAGACACAGGAAAAACACATGCCAATCAGACATTCTTACTAATCTATTCAAGTGACAATTACTAAAATTAAAAGCTGACAATTCACTGATCAGTTTTCTAAAGGTTATTCTTTAAATCTGTGTAGTGAGTCCTCATCACAAGAAAAGGTGACATTTTTCTAATGTATAATATCAGAATTTTGATGAATGAATACCTTTCAATGAATACTGAGATGACACCTCATTTATCAAAATTTAGCTCTAAAGTTTTCACATAATGTCTGCATCATTCAAGTATGTGCACAATAGTATTAAATAATTTGGTACAATACATCTAACAGGCAGTCATTTTATTGACACTGTAATACAATTTATCCCAGCTTCTACACAAAAATAAAGTCCTATCCAGTTCAATACTAAGGCAAAATGATAAAGATCTACCATATTCTCAAAAAAGAATGTTGTGCAATTGGTGACGTTGGATGTTGTATCTCTTTATACTGTCATCCCTCAAAAAGAAGCGTTAGATGTGATCAGAGGGTTTTTAATACAACAACCACAATTAAAACCTGAATTGCTGGAACTGATATTGAAGTTAGCTGCATTGGCTATGGAAATAATTACTTTGAATTTAATGGAAGAATTTTCCAACAAGTTTCCGGGGTAGCCATGGGTGCGACGATGGCGCCCTCGGTAGCCAATTTATTTATGAGACATTTTGAAGATCAATTTGTGTACTCCTGTCCTTTTCAAGAGAGGATAAAACTTTGGATCCATTATATAGATGATGTTTTTTTTTAATTTGGGAGGGCGATGATGTTCTCCTGAATCAATTTAACACATATTTGAATGGATGTCATCTAAATATCAAATTTACTAAGAAATCTGATTGGCAAGAAATCACTTATTTGGATGTGAAGGTATGGAAGAGTTCTAATCATTTTGAGACATCAGTATTTAAGAAGCCTACTGATAGAAATACACTTTTGCACTATTCGAGTTGCCATCCGAAAGCTCTTAAGGACAATTTACCTTTTTCACAATTCCTACGTTACCGTAGGATTTGTTCTGAAGATCATAATTTTCGACACCAAGCTAAGGAGCTGCGGTGTTGATTGGAAGAGAGAGGCTACCCTAAAAAGGTGGTGAAAACTGCTTTGAGAAGGGCTAAATGTAATAATAGGGAGCTTCTTCTACAGCCGCAGTCAAGAACAAATGAGACAGATGCGTCAAACAGAGACTCTTGGGAAAAGGAGGGAGTAGGGTAGGCTAGCTCTTTCCAAACAACAAGGGAGACGTATGCACAGTAAAGGGTCTTTATTGAAAAACACCAAGCGACTCGACACAGTTGCTGTGTTTCGGCACCTAAGCACCTGCCTCAGAAGCAATGACGATCCTAGGTCGGCTGCAACCCGGGGCAGATCGCCGATGTGCACCCCCCCCCTGGGTGCAGCACGACACCCCCCTGGCGCAATGACCTCCCCCCCTGGCGCATCAACCCCCCTCGGGTGCATTTTTAGCTGCTGGGAGCAGCCGCGTGGCTCTCGGCTCCGCTGGCTCCCTGCTCCCTCTGCCCCGGACCAGGAAGTAACCTGTTCCAGGGCAAAGGGAGCAGGGAACCAGCGGAGCCGATACGCGCATGGCTGCTCTCTGCATCCCCCTCAGCAGCGTGCACCCGGGGCAGACCGTCCCAACTGCCCCGCCCTTGGTACGCCACTGCTCAGGAGTCTATAAAACATGTAAAAATAGTATATAATGCTCAGGAAGACAATAAAAATGAAATATAAATTATAATATATAATGTATAAATGTAACTGGACATAACAAAAATATATACTATGGCATAAGATAGTAATGGTTATTGCACAAATAAAAATAAATAGATTTTTATACAAATAATAAAATGGCATAAAATATCAGACAATTAGGCAGAGAAAGATGAGGGAAGAAAGTTGCACATTGTCAGACTCCTGCTCCTCTCCGGGCTGGCTGCGCTCTAGTTGCACCTCTCCGTGCTGTCTACAATCCAGCCGCACCTCTCCGTGCTGTCTGTACTCCCAGCCGCACCACTGTCAGACTCCTGCTCCTCTCCGGGCTGTCTGCTCTCTAGTTGCACCTCTCCGTGCTGTCTACCATCCAGCCGCACCTCTCCGTGCTGTCTGCAATCCTTGCAAGTTATGCAAACCTCCCTCAGGCTTACACAGTTGTGTTCTCTCCAGCCAGTAGCCCACCCTCTAGTTCAACCCCTACCGGCTACTGGCAAGTATCTGTTTCCTGGTGGAGTCCCACTCCTCATAGACTAGCCGCCTAGGTTCTTTCCAGTCCGGCTATTAAGTCCCCGACCAGGCCTCTGGACCGGGACCTGTTCCTGGCACAGGCCCTTTCTTTAGAGTCTCTATTCAGAATCAAATGTTTATCACACAGTTCAGCTTTTCTCAAGCAACACTATAAAGTTCCAAAGTTTCCCCTACGGTATGAATTCCTCTAGGTTTAGCCCTGCATACTGGCTACACCTAGAGACCCACCTCCCTCATTTGTCAGCACTAACTCCTGACAACCACCCACCGGGTTAAAGAATTCATACCTTTTGTGATCCAGTACACACAGCCCTCTTTCTCCTCTCCTCATGGCCCTGAGCAAATGCTGAGATATCCATCTCTTCTGTTTCCCCTCCCCCTTCCCCCCCTTGCCAATCCATCTGTTCCACCACTCCCTTCTCCCACAGGTGTTCCTCATCCCCTCCCTCTGACTTCATCTCCCAATCAACCTCCTCCCCCTTCCCCCTCTGAGAGGACTTCTCCTCCCACTCCTGCTTCCTGCTCAGCTCGGGCTTCTGGGACTTGTAGTTCTTATAGTCCCACTCTTTCTTCTTTTGATCCCTGGCGGGCACAGATAGCCCTTTCCTCCACCACCCCTCCGGTTTGCCACCCCCTTTCTCACAACATATAACTTCACCACCACACACCCTACACCTGTCATATCCACCACACTGACAAGTACACTCCACTGTCAACACACATCATACCCCAACCCATTACATCCACTAATTCACTACACCCTAAATAACCACTTAACAAGCACAATTTCATGCACCCTTCCTCCTCAAGCACACTCCATCTACCACATATAACTGGCTACGGGCTGAGTATTGGAATTTATCTGATTAAATGCCAGACCCCTGAGGAACCCCAATAACTACCCTTCTCCATTGTGAATACTGCCCATTTAACCCCACTCTCTGTTTCCTATCCTTCAACCAGTTTTTAATCCACAATAGGACATTTCCTCCTATCCCATGACCCTCCAATTTCCTCTGTAGCCTTTCATGAGGTACCTTGTCAAATGCCTTTTGAAAATCCAGATACACAATATCAACCGGCTCCCCTTTGTCCACATGTTTGTTTACTCCTTCAAAGAATTGAAGTAAATTGGTCAGGCAAGATTTCCCCACACAAAAGCCGTGCTGACTTGGTCTCAGTAATCCATATCCTAGTTACCGTAAAGAAGCATCTGTATTGTATTGTATTAGTGGTAAGAGTGGATATTCAGTAGCACTATCTGCGTAAGTGCTGCTGAATATTCCTTCGGGTCCTGGTCAAAATCAGTTAACCAGGTAAGAGTCTCTCTTAGGGGCCCTTTTACTAACTTGCATAGGTGCCTATGCGTGCCCAACGCACATCAATTTGCAGTTACTGCCCTGCTACCGTGAGACCCGGGCGGTAATTTCATTTTTATGCGCGCACACTGCGTATGCCGGAAAATACCGCTAAGTGGTAATCGTCATTCTACACATGTAGATGATTATCGCACAGTTACCACTTGAGACCTTACCACTAAGTCAAGGGCTGGTGGTAAGGTCTCAGACCTAAAATGGACGCGCACCAATTTTTATTTTGCTGCACTTCCATTTTCGGCAAAAATTTTAAAAAGGCCTTTTTTTACAGGCGCACTGAAAAATGGATCTGCGCACGCCCAAAACACGCACCTACAGTAGCACAGCCCACTTTTTGGGGAACCTTAATAATGGACCCCTTAACCAGTTAATTCATAGAAGGTTGCAAACGATGTGACCACATCACACCAGTTTTGCAAAAACTTCATTGGCTACCAGTACAATACAGAGCTAAATTTAAAACTCTATCAGCCTTATATTCGAAAGAGAAAGACGCCCATATTTCGAACCAAATTGGGAGATGGGCGCCTTTCTCCCGTGGGCGCCCAATCGGTACAATGGAAAGCCGATTTTGGGCATCTTCAACTGCAATCTGTCACGGAAACGGGCAAAGTTGATGGGGGTGTGTCAGAGGCATGGTGAAGGTGGGACTGGGACGTGGTTATCGGCCGAGGAGAGATGGGCGCCCTC
Organism: Microcaecilia unicolor; assembly: GCF_901765095.1. NCBI lineage: Eukaryota > Metazoa > Chordata > Amphibia > Gymnophiona > Siphonopidae > Microcaecilia > Microcaecilia unicolor. The sequence continues at coordinate 697,835,552 of NC_044031.1, forward strand.
GGCCGATAATCGAAAAAGAAAGGCGTTTTAGGGCGAATTTGGGTCATTTTTGGACCCTTTTTTTCACGAACAAGTCCCAAAGAAGTGCCCTAAATGACCACATGACCACCGGAGGGAATCGGGGATGATCACCCCTGACTCCCCCAGTGGTCACTAACCCCCTCCCAACATAAAATAACAAACTTTAAGACCTTTTTTCCAGCCTGTATGCCAGCCTCAAATGCCATACCCAGCTCCATCACAGCAGTATGCAGGTCCCTGGAGCAGTTGTTAGTGGGTGCAGTGGAATTCAGGCCCATCCCCCCTACCTGTTACACTTGTGCTGGTAAATGGGAGCCCTCCAAACCGCCCCCAAAACCCACTGTACCCACATGTAGGTGCCCCCCTTCACCCATAAGGGCTATGGAAAATGGATCTGAAAAAGCTAGAAGAATGGTCTAAGGTTTGGCAATTAAAATTCAATGCGAAGAAATGCAAAGTGATGCACTTAGGGAGAATAAATCCAAGAGAGGCGTATGTGTTAGGCGGTGAGAGTCTGCTAGGTACGGATGGGGAGAGGGATCTTGGGGTGATAGTATCTGAGAATCTTAAGGCGATGAAACAGTGTGACAAGGCGGTGGCCGTAGCTAGAAGGTTACTAGGCTGTATAGAGAGAGGTGTGACCAGCAGAAGAAAAGAGGTGTTGATGCCCCTGTACAAGTCATTTGTGAGGCCCCACCTGGAGTATTGTGTTCAGTTTTGGAGGCCGTATCTTGCTAAGGATGTAAAAAGAATTGAAGCGGTGCAAAGAAAAGCTACGAGGATGGTATGGGATTTGCGTTACAAGACGTATGAGGAGAGACTTGCGGACCTGAACATGTATACCCTGGAGGAAAGGAGGAACAGGGGTGATATGATACAGACGTTCAAATATTTGAAAGGTATTAATCCGCAAATGAACCTTTTCCGGAGATGGGAAGGCGGTAGAACGAGAGGGCATGAATGAGATTGAATGGGGGCAGACTCAAGAAGAATGTCAGGAAGTATTTTTCACGGAGAGGGTGATGGATGCTTGGAATGCCCTCCCGCGGGAGGTGGTGGAGAAGGAAGGGATCCTCAGGAGCTTAGCCTAGAATGGGTGGCAGAGCTGGTGGTTGGGAGACGGGGCTAGTGCTGGACAGACTTATACGGTCTATGCCAGGGCTGGTGGTTGGGCTGCGGGGATAGTGCTGGCAGACTTATACGGTCTGTGCCAGAGCTGGTGGTGGGAGGCGGGACTGGTAGTTGGAGGCGAGGATAGTGCTGGCAGACTTATACAGTCTGTGCCAGAGCTGGTGGTGGGAGGCGGGGTTGGTGGTTGGGGCGGGGATAGGGCTGGCCAGACTTATACGGTCTGTGCCCTGAAGAGGACAGTACAAATAAAAAAGTAGCACGTATGAATTTATCTTCTTGGGCAGACTGGATGGACCGTGCAGGTCTTTTTTCTGCTGTCATCTACTATGTTTACTATGATTTGAGGGGCTCAGCACCCAAGGGATGGAGCTATGGACTTGGGAGGTATTTTTTTTTTTTACTTTTTACAAGTGCCCCCTAGGGTGCCCGGTTGGTGTCCTGGCATGTGAGGGGGACCAGTGCACTACGAATCCTGGCCCCTCCCACGACCCAATGCCTTGGATTTGTTTGTTTTTGAGCTGGGCGCCTTCGGTTTCCTTTATCGCTGGAAAACGAAACCGCCCAGCTCAAATCCGCACAAATCCGATGCATTTGCCGGGCACAAACCGTAAAGATGGACGCCCATTTTTTTTTCGAAAATACGGTCTGTCCCGCCCCTTCATATACCCGTTCTCGGACATAGACGCCCATGGAGATGGGCATTCACGTTCGATTATGCCCCTCTATGTCTGATTTTCAAGGCCCTGAAAGGGAAAGCCCCCAAGTACCTGAAGAATAGGATGATCCTCCACACACCGCCAAGAACACTAAGGTCCTCCTAAGGGCTATCACTAACCACACCCTCTCCAAAAGACATTACACAGTGTGATACCCGCAAGCGAGCATTCTCTGGAGTAGCCCACCACACTCTGGAATGCACTGCCTGAAAGGCTCCACTTAACACAAGACTATCTCTACTTCAGGAAGCAGATGAAAGCTTGGCTCTTCAACCAGGCCTTTAATGGAAGAAGTAACTAACTTGTTAGTCTCACTCACACACACACACACACACACACACACAAGGAGTGACTCGGGCTGCACATACTGCAGCAGGACATGTTTATCCACTCCTACACTAGCTGAGGTAATATTTAACCATCTCTCTGACCTCGTCGGAAACTTTCTTTAAATCAGTCACCTTACTTTCTAACTCTTCTTACTCTCTTACCTATCTATATGTTTCATCTTTGCTTTACCCTTCACTATCAATTAAAATGTTCTATTACGTATCATGTTGATATTGTAAGTAGTATACCATGCCATATTTTGTATTATTTGAATACTTTTACTGCTGTAATTGCCTATTGCTCATGTTTGTTCTATTCTTCCTGTACACCGCCTTGAGTGAAGTCCTTCAAAAAGGCGGTAAATAAATCCTAATAAATAAATAAATACATAAAACTCACTTTGAATGTCAACCCCTTTGTTGCTAAGTTGTCTCTCAACACCCCCACTTTAAGCTGAAAATCATCCATTACCTCATGCACCAAAGGTGATTCAGATGAATTCAACAAGCAAACAAATAGAGCCGTCAATGTTTAACTACTTGAAATAGCTCATGACAGTCATTTTTACACTCCACAATTTGCTTACCTAAATGTGAATTCTTTGTCTCAATAGCTGCTTGCTTATGCTTCTTAAATGCACTTTGCTGTTGAAACTTCTTCTGCTCATGTTTTACTCCAAGTTTTCTTCTCCACATGCCTAACCATAATTTTCATAGACTTCAAATGATCATTAATCCAAAGATTTTTAAAATGCCCGGACAATTTTATCTCAGGCAGTAGCATAACTTTATTCACAGCTGTAGTTGCAATAGTTGGCATGTCCCTATCTTTGGAAGGCTAACAATTCAAGGGCTAAACTTACTAACCTGTATTTATACAAACATGAATTACTGCTATGTAATTCACGTCCATTATCGTCAATAACTAGCAAATCTAACCCTAAACTTGCACCTGGGGCAATGGAAGGGAAAGTAATTTGCCCCAGGTCACAGGCATGTTCGAGGGATTTGATTTTTGGCTTCCTTTTTTCTCAGCCTACTGCTCTAATCATTAGGCACTCCTCCAATGTATAAGCTTCCAACTATCATCTGGGTCTTCTACAGTATAGCAATTTTACTACCGTGATGGAGAGAAATCTGAATGGTAGCCAAGGCTGCTTTACTGCAGTGAAAAACAGAACTTATTCTCTGCGGTTAATTAAATCTGCTCACGTTGCTAGGATAGCCTCTTATTACTGTTATGATAACTGTCCCTGGGTTGTTAATCCTATAATGCAGCACTGCACTCAAGAAGGTAAAATGACAAGGTTAACTGGTTCAGTTTCAACCCCAAGGAAAGGAGTGGGCAGAAAAATATTAGAATCATAAAGTCAGTCAAGCAAATCTTGGAATAAAAACTCTGTACTGCCCCCTCTCTCAGGAATATATGGACGCTATAGCTGATCAGGTCTTCAGAGTGCAATAAAATGAAATGAAACTTCTCAGTACAAATAAGAACATCTAACAGTGCCAAGAATCATGTCCACATATGACTGCATATTGCAATTGAGAATCTGTCAGGCCATTATCTTCATATCCACAGTTTCTGATCATCTATCAGTCTAATATTCAAACAAGATTAAATGTTCACCAGCAGCCACTGAACTTATAATTTTACTATTCATATATTCTTAAACATATATGGACTGCATCAAGCTGAACAATCTTACTGAAAAGCCAATACTATTTTATAATATATGGTGGAATGGGATGGTTTTTAAATTATCTGGAAAGCGGCGACAGACAGCCACTATCTGGATAACTAACATACCCAATAGTGCTGGCACGGTAACCATGCTTATTTTAGAAGTATATAACCCAACATTTAAGGGCAAGATAAACTTCTCCCCCCCCCCCCCCCCCTCAGATATGTCTAAATCCTGTTTTCACAGTGCCAGGATTATACTGTCTAATGTGCACTGAATGAATAATGCAGTATTCTGCCAGCATTGGAACCATCCTCTGACGCAGTATTCGAAACATGGTCATATTGGGAGGTTACCTTATGGCATGGTTGGATTTAATGAAGGTAAGTTATTTTTTTAATTATTCATATATATTTGAAGGAAAGAGAACAATATAAACCAGATGTTTTTATAAACATTACTGAAAATTTAGCAATTAAAAATTTAAAAAATGGTGGACCTATAGGGAGGTTATAAATGTTGATACCCGCTGAGATTTTTTGGAGCTAATCAACTTTCTGAGAGTCCCAAATAAATCGTTAGCATATACTGAGGTTCATTAATTTTAGATAATTCTCAAAACGTAACATATGGCAAGGAGGCATGGTCTGACGTGTGCAGAACTCAAGTGGGGTCAAAAAATAAACAAGGATTCCCCACATCAGGAAAGGACTGCATGTCTGTGTCCAAAAGAATGTGTCGGGATCTACATCTGCTCTCCAGGACGTCTAGTTTCAGAAAGTGCTGTTTTTTTGCAGCATCCCACTGGAGGGATAGTAGAGGGTGCTCCCTTATTTCCCCAGGGTTTCTTGTATCCCCCTCCCCCAGAAGCAATACTGACAAGGATAGTGGGTTCTGTGACACTGTTGGAAAATGTATACATATTTTTTAGTTGATATTCAGTCTGTAGCAGTCAGCATGCAGAATTAGCCCCCAATTTTCAGTTCCAGGCTAATTGAGACTGCAGTAGACATTTATGCAGGCCTGGCTGAATATTGGCTAGGACCCACATAAGAGGGCCCTCAGCTCCTCTGTTCCTACTCCCCAGCAAGGCCCAGACTACTTCCCCCCCCCCCCAGCCCAAGGCTATAACCCCCCCCCCCCCAGCTAGACCACCCTTCCAAACATCCCCTTCAACCCAGTCAGGATAGCCTCCCCAGCCTACCTAAACTCCATGGTGATCCAGCAGGGTGATGAGGGGAGGAGCAAACCCAACTCGCCCCTTCTCATGGTGGCTGCCTCTACAAAATGGCTGCCACAACCTCTTACGGCAGCCACATTGATACTACCAAAATACTACGAGGCTACCACTAGAATCATATCATCATTTAGTAGAGATTGAAAAGTCCATATATGTAGACACGGGAAGTAAACTTTTTTCCAGTAGAAAGGATAGATTTAAAACAGCAGTACTTTTTACAGTTCAATATTTCTGCTGCTAGATTGCAGTTGATCACTCATTACTACTATATAAATTGAGTGAATTAGGAATTCAAGATAAAGTGTTGAATTGGTTTGAAGGATTTTGCGAAAAAGATCATATAAGGTCTGGAAGGGAACCAGTACTTCTTTCCCATGGTGAGCATTTTGTGGATACCTCAGGGCTACCTGATTTTACCCACTTTGTTTATATTTATCTTAAGATATTGGGTGGAGTGCTATCCTGAGTCAGATGCAGCTATTTCTTCATATGCTGATGATATATTTGTATTACGCCAAGTAGAGGGTAGAAAGACTATGAAGAAAGACTAAGGAGACTAGGGCTATACAGCTTGGAGAAGAGATGGCTGAGGGGAGACATGATAGAGGTATATAAAATAATGAGTGGAGTGGAACAGGTTGGATGTGAAGCGTCTGTTCACGCTTTCCAAAATACTAGGACTAGGGGGCATGCGATGAAACTACAGTGTAGTAAATTTAAAACAAATCGGAGAAAATTTTTCTTCACCCACGTGTAATTAAACTCTGGAATTCGTTGCCGGAGGAAAGTGGTGAAGGCGGTTAGCTTAGCAGAGTTTAAAAAGGGGTTGGACGGTTTCCTAAAGGACAAGTCCATAAACCGCTACTAAACGGACTTGGAAAAATCCAAAATTCCAGGAATAACATGTATAGAATGTTTGTACGTTTGGGAAGCTTGCCAGGTGCCCTTGGCCTGGATTGGCCGCTGTCGTGGACAGGATGCTGGGCTCGATGGACCCTTGTCTTTTCCCAGTATGGCATTACTTATGTACTTATGATTGAAGATACTATGACTTTTTTTGAATCAAATTACAGCTGATGTAGATACTTGGTCATGTAAAAACTTTTTGAAACTTTAAAAAGGGGTTAGATAGATTCCTAAAGGACAAGTCCATAGACCCGCTATTAAATGGACTTGGAAAAATTCCGCATTTTTAGGTATAACTTGTCTGGAATGTTTTTTACGTTTGGGGAGCGTGCCAGGTGCCCTTGACCTGGATTGGCACTGTCGGTGACAGGATGCTGGCTAGATGGACCTTTGGTCTTTCCCAGTATGGCACTACTTATGTACTTATGTACTTATGTACCGTACAACACAAAGGTAATTTGGGTTTGGCAACTATGAGTTGTTACCAGAGAAAGAGTTGAAATTATTGTTCTGGTGAAGCTTTACAATAGGAGATAGATCCAGCATTTTGGGGATTTAGTAGATTCCAAACTTACTGTAGCCACCCTAGCTTAGAGATTGACTGAGTCCTCACTCTTTATTTGTTTGTGTAGTCGTGGATATCTGAGTTACTTCAGACTGTGCTCATCTCTCAAGAGGGAGGTACTACAAAGAAAATCTTCACCCATAAAGATGTCATCAGATGAAAAACAATATAAATTATTGTAAGTGTAATGCTATTATGAAAATCAATTGATGTTACATATGTTTTAAACCTTACTCAAACATAATAAACTGATACCTCAACAAATTGTGATAGTAAGTTTGCTGCATTTATCTTTCAAAAGATAACTAATTAAAACGTTTAAAAACTATTTAAATATTTTAAAAGTACACAATAAATAATTAAATATCTTAGATCTGCCTACTGGATCCAGGTGTTACATTCTAATGTCTCCCTTTTCTTAACAGGTTTCCACACTTGACTTCACATGAGTATAATATAAAAGTATCCTTAGTAAATTCAGAAAAATTAACCGGATAAGTTCACTTTTAAATAATTAACTTTCCCTTTTTCTTACAAGGTGTTTGACATGTAAGTATAATTCTTATTCTCAAAATATCTCTAAATTAGAATTCAATTCTGAATAAATGATTTTTTTTATATATTCCAGAGTTTCAAAGTTAAATATGGGTAAATATTTTCATAGGTTTGTGTACATATTTCTTCTCTCTATTAAAGTCCTAGAGCTTTTTGTGACTGTCTTCTTTATTTATCTTTGTTTTTCAGGATCTCTTGATTTCTTTGCTTCATCTATCTTGGATGAGATTATTTTGTCTTGGTGTTCACCCTAAACCACTCTTTAAACAAAAATAATAGGAGAGAATCTGCTTCACTTCAGTGAGTGTCTCTATACATATATGCCTGCCTGTCACAGGATGCCTGAACTGAGAAATACCTGCTAAAAATGAAGCTCTCCTTTCAGGAACAAAATATTTCTGTTTGAGCGTCCTTTTCAAACTAATAGTACTTTCCCTCACTTTAACTAAAAGGAGAGATATTTCTTCAGCTTCTCTAGAGTTTCTTCTTCAGTGGAACATCACTAAATCACAGCTCCATCACACTTCAAATAAAAATATTCACTTTGGAAAAAACTGTCGTGATATTCAGTATCCAACAGTCCAAGAATTTTCACTTAAACCACCTGTGAATACTTCAATGTCCCCAGTTTAGTTTTAAGACAAGCTTATTTTAATAATCATGTATTTTATACAATACAGGGCTAAATTTTAAAACTCTATGTCTGATCTTCAAGGCCCTTAAAGGAATTGGCCATGAGTATTTGAAGAATAGGATTATCCTCTACACACCTGTAATAAAAGTGAATTTTAAAGATTATTTTTCAACTCCGCCTTGACCGACCAGTGCACTTGGGGGGGGGGGGGGGGGTCTGTATTTTTGATTAGAAGTAATTCTGTTTAAAATGATTAACTTTGATTGTGTGAAAATAAGTTGGAATGTAGAAGATAAGACACAGTTCTAATTAATTTAGTATGTGAAGGGAGAGGTGGAGCCTGATTCAAGTTCAGACTGGCCACCTGGTCTGAGAAACATGTGACCACATTCCCACAGTTATGGATTGTTTACCTAAACAGAGAAATTCTCAAGCATTCTGTAATTTTCCTTAGCTCTGAACATGAGTTCTAAGCCTAATAAAAAAGGGAGTTTCTATCAGTGAAATTGGAAGCTCGTCTGTGAGTAACGTACAAACTGCACAGAGAACCATATTTCCTGGTCAAAGAAACTCCTGGCTTTCGCTGTGAACATGGCCCCCCAGCTGAATAAGAGCCTGGATGATGTAATGATTAGTGATGGATGTATGTCTATTATAGTGTATTACTGCTTCTTTTCCTGGTCTAGAAACTCCTAGCATTGCTTGGATGTAGAGATTAGGGACCAGTGATGTAATGATTGTTTATAGGTATTGTTTTCTTTTCAGTTATATAGCTTAATCATTGTATATATATAAATCATGTGTATCTTAGATCTTAGAACCTCTAATAAAAGTCTCATTTACCTAAAATGAATCCAAAAGAACCCACAGTAATTACTGAGTAGTCTGTGTCAGTGAATCAGGCTGTAAAACCAGGGCAGAACAACACCTCAAGGACACTAATGCCCACATGATCGAAAGCCCCGTGCTGTTCTACACAGCATTCTAAAAATAGTACTGGAACAGCATGGGGCTTTACCACCCCTATGATCAGGGGTCTGGGCTGTCAAAAGCCCAGACCTGTCAAACACAGGGGCTGGAGGTCCATGGGACCACCAGACCCAAACAGCATGGCCCTGGTTGCCTAGTGCCCCCACTGAACCCCCACCCCAAGCCAACAACATAGGGGCTGGAGGTCCCCCTGACCTCCCTGACACAAGTTCATGGGGGCTGGAGATTGTGGTGGTCTAGGGGCCCTCTTCCTCGCCCCCCCATACCTTTGTGGAGGAGGAAGGTACACTCCCTCCTCTTCCAGCAGCGCTGCCTTGAAAATGGCAGCACCCAGCCCTGACCAGTGCATCCTGGGATTCCCTGGGCAGGGCTTCACACCATATAACTTCCTTTTATAGTGTGAAACCCTGCCTGCGCATCCCAGGATGCAACAGGCAGGGCACCGCCATTTTCAAGGCAGCGCTGCTGGAAGAGGCTGGAAAAGTATACTTTTCTCCTCCAACAAAGGTACGGGAGGTGGGGAGATGGATGCTACACCACCACGTTGGGGGAGGTTAATTGTGGCCCACTGGCCAACAGGGTTTTTTGGGGGAATGCAAGGGGGGTAGGAGGCTGTAGACCCACCAGTTCAGACCCCCCATGAATCTGTCACCCATGTCATTGGCTGTGGGTCGGGGTTCCTGAGGGGGGGCTTCTGTGGGGGGGGGGTTGTATTGGGGGGAATGGGGGGCCTGCTAGCATGCAAATGCATGCTGGACAGGGCTCACCATACCTCCCCAATGGTCTGCAAACCCTAACACCCGCTTCAAGCTGGTGTAGGGTTTGCTGTGGACAGCATGCCAAAGCTGCTCGCTGATCATTAGGGAGAAATATGTTTAGCATGCATTTGCATGCTACTTGCGCTAAGAGACCTGTTTAGGCATGCAAACTCTCAGACACCATTAGCAACACTTCTGTTTTCTTCAAAGGCATTCGTTGCTCTCCCACCAACTGTTCCTTGTCAGGTCCTTTCTTGAGAAGTGCAGGCAATCAGAGAGCTCCTTTCAAATGCACAAACTCCTCCTAACAATCCCAATACTCTATTTAAAACTTAAAAACAAATTTTAAAACCCTCATTTTGGATTTAAACTACATAATTCAGTTTAGAGCAATACCCTAATCAGAACTATGTAAAAAGTTGCAATCTTTAAGGCCCCAGGAAACCAAAACGGAACAGTTTAATTCCACAGCATTCTTCATGAAAACAGACCACAAATGAAACTATAACTCAAATTTGCAAGTTCCCTACACCTAAATTCTTTAGTTTGAAACTTTGCAGAAAAGTATTTAAGTTTTTATTTTAATTATAAGATGTCAGTGAGCGTGTGCACATTTTCGGGACATTTGGGGTTTTCCATAGCCCCCTTTAACTTCCCAGCAAGCTTTGGGTACATTGAATTAAAAATGCACCATATATGTGTGATTTGCACATGTGTGATTGCAGCCAATTGTGCTGCAGACGTGCATCCCGCCAAGGGTCAACCTCACAGTTTCACATAAATCTTAACCAAATAATTGGTGGCACAGTGTTCCTGAGGCTCCTAACACCTCCGGAGCCATCGGACCTATTCTGTGCAATGCACCTATTAATGAGGTCACCGCACATCCACAGTGATGCATATGCTAGAACAGCAAATCCAGCACTACCTAGGCCCCAAAAACATCTGGGACCTCTCTCACTAACACCAGCTGGCCACCACTCCATCGGATAGCCCTGAACACTGTGGAATGCGTCGAGAACACATTTCCCTCAACCGATTCATCCCTAACATAAGACCACCCCCCCCCCCCCCCCGAGAGCTCCCACAAAACTTCACAACTCCCAGCCATAGCCAAGTAAAATAAATATATTTATATCCTGGTTACAATACTTTGAAAATCAGACTCAGGCTTTGTCAAAACATGGATTTTTTCAGATTCAGACAGCTAAGATACGTATAGTCTATGTTAAGTCCCCATTGTTTTGGAATTACAGTGCACTCCATTTAAGTACAAGTCGGATAAGTGCATGCACTGTGACGACAGCACTGATGTCCAGATATGCGCCTACACGCAGGCAACGGCTGATGATGAAATGAGCAGCGAGGCACATGCTGACAAAATTCAATAACCTCCTGTCACTTTTGCAAGAGCGCTGGAGAGTCTCAACACCGTGCGGGCCTATCTGGAGGCCACTGGATGTCAGTGCTATGACAGTTTTTACCGTCTGGCAGACATAGTCTATGGAACTCACAGACACAAGAGTGTACAGAGGACTATGACTGATTACTTCAAGTAAGCCTAATGTCAGTTAACGGAGACTGTATACTGTACGTATAATAAACAGTACTGTACATATGTTTATCAGATGTCAAGCTTCTTTGGGTCACAACGGTTAAGTGCACGCTCCGGTTAACTGCATGTATTTCTTTGGTCCCAGACGCTTGCACTTAAGCAGATTGCACTGTATTGCACAATCTGTTGTATTTCTTTATCTGGACTATTGTAATTCAATATATAATGGCATTGCTGAAACATTGTTGGATTACAATTATTACAGTTATTACAAAACACTGCAGTGAGATTATTTTCTATTTGGAAAATTTGAAACAGCCTCTGCATTGTTGAGAAGGTTACATTGGTTGTCTGTGAGGTCTAGGATCAAATTTAAAATTGCATGTTTAGCATTTAAATCAGTTTATGGCCTTACTTCGAGAGACTAGTTTCATTGTTGAAGAATTTCAAAGCATTTTTCAGCTGCACAGAGTACTCATTTACTGAAATTAGATTTTTCCTTCATTTAAAAATATTCATCGAAAGACACAGCTGGGGTTTACTGTTGCTTACCAAGGAGCCTCAGTTTGGAATCAGCTTCCTCTTCAAATTAGTCAAATTGATACCTATTTGTATTTTTATAAAGCTCAAGATAGGTACCTATTTGGACTTCCAACCTCGGCAAACTGTTATAAATTTGTCCATGTTGAGGCTAATTCTGTAACAGGAAGCCTATATCGAGGTTCCAACAGGTGCTATTTTATTTCTATTTTAGAAGGGTAACTTAAATTTCTACGTGGCTTTATAAGATAGGAACCCAAAACTGTCCCCAGTAGCACACAAATTCTCAAGCAGGAATTACACCTGCTCCAGAGAAGGTATATACTGTATGTAGGTGTGTTCTCTATGAGTCTACTCATATATTTTATAAAATACACATGACCATAGCAGTAGTGTCCCAACTTCAAACAAGCTCTACCTCCTGGAGTATCTACAAGCAGTGCACATATAAGTATGTACTATATCACCCAGTCATCCAGGCGAGTTTACAAGAGATTATTTTGTGTGTAAACCATGCTTCATAATATTACTCCTAAGTGATATCTAACACATTTGATGGAGAGAGGATAATCAATGGGATACTGAACAAAATGTATGAGCATTAGAAAAGTAAACATAGCAAAAATATTCAGTTTGTTTTTGGTTTGTGTGGGCTTTCAGCTCGGTTCTTGCCAGGTATTGTGACCTAGATTGGCCACTGATGGAAACAGGATGCTTGCCTTGATGGACCTTTGGTCTTTCCCAGTATGGCAATACTTATGTACTTATGTAACATAATAACATACTAGCGGCCTATGTTTACTAAGGTGCACTATGGGTGCGCTAGCATTTTTAACACACGTAAATGGTTTACCGCGCATTAAACGCTAACTCGACCATGGAAATGTATAGACACAGTAGTGTTTAACGTGCCTTAAATTTAAAGGTGCGTTAGAAACGCTAACGCACCTTAGTAAACATACTCCTAAATGACTGCAGATAAAGACCATCCAGAATGCCCCAAAAAGGTGATCAGAGTTACACCTGCTGTTCTGAGCAAGTTACCCTCCGCTATGTGATGGAAAAATGATGGAAGCTATTGACTAGAAAACAAAAAAAGGGGGGGGGGGGCGTTATTGGACACATGAAGAAACAAAGTAATCGTAAAGAGACAGCCTGAAGAAAGTAAGGACATGACATATTAATCTATTAATCTACTAGAATTCTTTGACGGTGTAAATAAGCATATGGATAACAGTGAATCAATAGAGTACATCTGGATTTTCAGAGGAAACTTGATAAAGTCCCTTATATGACAAATGTCTAAGGAAATTAAAAAGTCACGTAGTAGGATCGCTGGAGGCCATGTGCTGCTGTGGACTGGTAACTGATTAAAAGAAAAGGAAAAAAAAAGATTAATCAGTTTTCTGAGTAGAGTGGGGAATATTGATGTCCCTAGGGATCTGTGTTGTGATCAGTATTACTTAGCTCATTCATTAATGATCTAGAAAAGGGAGCAGTGAATGAAATCAAATTTGCAGATGACACAAAATTATTCAAAGTACTTAAAAATAACAGACTAAAGAATTGCAGGAGGGCGTTATGACACTTAAGAACTGACAAGTGAAAGGTGATACACATGGGACAAAATAACTCTTGGGTCCATTTAAAAACTTCACCACTGCTATTTGTAGAAGTGGCAAAGCAGGATGTACATATGGAGTGGTGAATGCAGCTGAATACCACTGCTATCTGTACAGTTGCATTCCCATCATTATGGGCCAGATTCTGTAGAAGGCACCTAAAGTCTAGATGTGTCTGAAAAAAGAGCACAGCGTTATTCTATAAGCCACGCCTAAAGTTAGTCCAGAATACAGAATAGAGCAAAGGGCCGGGGAATGCGCCTACGTTTAGGCACTGCCATTCACTCCACTGAAAACCTGGTGTAAATAACTGTGCCTAGAAGAAGGCGTGTTCCCCTGAATTCTATAACAATGTGCGTAAATTTGTGTAATGTCCCTGAGACACCCACACTCCTATGGCCATGCCCCCTTTTCACCTACATGCATTAAGATATACGCACACCTCTTTTAAGAATATGCCTATAAAGAAGCACACGTAAATTCCAATTATTGCCAATCACTGATTGGCTCTTTACTCAATTAAGGTGTGCATGTAAATTGGGCATGCACTCAATTTAATGTTTGCTACTCACCTCGCCTTACATAGAATCTGGGGGTATATGGATAATCAGACACAAAAGAGAGGATAAAACAGCGTACAAAATAATACAGAAACAAAAAAGCAACACTGGGCCTTCAGGATTGAGATGATCAAAGTCTCTTGTTTATTAATTGACGGTTCTATCCGTCAATTAATAACAAGAGACTTTGATCATCTCAATCCTGAAGGCCCAGTGTTGCTTTTTTGTTTCAGTATATGGATAATGCCAGGTAATGCCTATGACGATTTTCAGTGGCACTATCAAATTCAAGTTTATTAAGACTTGATATACCACTCTCGATGGATCCAGTCAGAGTGGTGTACAATAAAATGCAAATTAGACATAGAACGGAAGTACAACAAAGCATAGGACAGGACAGTGAGAAGATAATAGAGGAGATTTAAGAGAGAGAAAATGTGTTGCCAACCCAGATTCTACACCACACAATCTCACTTCCCAAAGGGGGAAGAGGCAGAGGTAAGTAGCCAAAAGCATCTAAAAATAGGAAGATCTTAAGATGCTTTGAATTTATCCATTGACTGTTCAAGGTGGAGATGAAGATGAAGGGCATTCCAGAGTGAGGAACCAATAGCGTTAACGACTGTAGTATGAACAAACTCAAATCAAATACAGTAGAGTCTCAATTATCCAACATAAATGGGACAGATAGATGGTTGGATAATACAGAAAAAGTGAATGAGGGATAAAAGAGGCATATTGAATGCATATTTCAAAAAAAAGGAACAAGTAATGAGTTTACAACCTTAGGGGTCTATTTACTAAGCCATGCTAGCGGCTTCCATACGGCATTGCCGACACAGCCCAATCAAAGTGAATGGGCTGTGTTGAAACTAGCGCACAGCCAACCGTGCTAGCGGCTTAGTAAACCCCCCAGTGGTAATGTACCCAAAAATCTTATCTGTCACTGCTGCTTTTTAACTAAACATGACACCAAGAAAGAGAAACAAACCTGCATGTATCTCATTAATGATACTGTGATGTCACCTAGGTATGTCGAATAATCCAGAATGTCAGAAAAGTGAAGGTTAGATAAGAAAGACTCTACTTGAATGATAGAATGAGGGGATTACATGGTAGTTTATTCAGATAATTGTTAGCACATAAAGTAAATGCAGCAGGTGTGCATGTAATTTCCAGTATTCTGTATGCTGTGCATGTAAATGTCAGCCCCACCCATACTCCACCCATGTAAATACCCCCTTGCATTTATGCACTAAGTGTCCTATGATCTTTATTGCTCGGGGACCCAAATCACTATGCAGCTCACTCCTATTGTGAACATAATGCTCCTGTATAAATCTCTGGTGACCATATCACCAGTGTTGTGTACAGTTCTGGCTTCCTCATCTCAGAAATAATAGAATTTGAAAAGGTAGTGTGCACTGCAGGCAGCTAAAATCAAAGCTTTTGACACAGTTCCCCACAGGAGGCTCTTGAATAAACTTGACAGGCTGAAGATAGGACCCGACGTGGTGAACTGGATTAGGAAACTGGTTGACAGACAGACGCCAGAGGGTGGTGGTTAATGGAATTCGCTCGGATGAGGGAAAGGTGAGTAGTGGAGTGCCTCAGGGATCGGTGCTGGGGCCGATTCTGTTCAATATATTTGTGAGTGACATTGCCGAAGGGTTAGAAGGTAAAGTTTGCCTATTTGCGGATGACACTAAGATCTGTAACAGAGTGGACACCCGGGAGGGAGTGGAAAACATGAAAAAGGATCTGCAGAAGCTAGAAGAATGGTCTAAGGTTTGGCAATTAAAAGTCAATGCGAAGAAATGTAAAGTGATGCACTTAGGGAGTAGAAATCAACGGGAGATGTATGTGTTAGGCGGGGAGAGTCTGATATGTACAGACGGGGAGAGGGATCTTGGGGCGCTAGTATCTGAGGATCTGAAGGCGACAAAACAGTATGACAAGGTGGTGGCCGTAGCTAGAAGGTTGCTAGGCTTTATAGAAAGAGGTGTGACCAGCAGAAGAAAGAGGTTTAATGCCCCTGTATCAGGGGCATAGCCAGACCTCGCTGGGAGGGGGGGGCCAGAGCCCGAGGTGGGGGGCACTGTTTAGCCCCCCCCCCCCTGAGCCGCCGCTGCCACATTGGACCCCCTGCCGGCCTGCCGACGACCCCCTTGAACCCCCCTCCCGCCACCAACCTTCCCCCGCCATCGCCGCCTGCCCCGCCGCCACCGCATCAGATACCTTGTTTGCTGGCGGGGGTCCCCAAACCCCGCCAGCCGAAGAGAGTCTTCTTCAGCGCCGGAGTAGCGCCTTTGTTTAATGAAGCTCCTGGTGCGATCAGCTGTTTCTGACGCCTTACGTCAGAAACATGCAGGTGCAGGACGTAAGGCATCAGAAACAGCTGATCGCACCAGGAACTTCATTGAACGAAAGCGCTACTCCGGCGCTGAAGAAGACTCTCTTCGGCTGGTGGGGTTCGGGGACCCCCGCCAGCAAACAAGGTATCTGATGCGGAGGCGGGGCGGGCGGCGACGGTGGGTGAGGGTTGGTGGCAGGAGGGGGTTCAAGGGGATCGTCGGCAGGGGGGCCTGGGCCAAATCTACGGGGGCCCAGGCCCCCTCAGGCCCCACATAGCTACGCCACTGCCCTGTATAAGTCGTTGGTGAGGCCCCAACTGCAGTATTGTGTTCGATTTTGGAGGACGTATCTTGCTAAGGATGTAAAAAGAATTGAAGCGGTGCAAAGAAAAGCTACAAGAATGGTATGGGATTTGCGTTACAAGACGTATGAGGAGAGAGACTTGCTGACCTGAACATGTATACCCTGGAGGAAAGGAGAAACAGGGGTGATATGATACAGACATTCAAATATTTGAAAGATATTAATCCGGAAACGAACCTTTTCCATAGATGGGAAGGTGGTAGAACTAGAGGACATGAAATTAGATTGAAGGGGGGGCAGACTCAAGAAAAATGTCAGGAAGTATTTTTTCATGGAAAAGGTGATGGATACTTGGAATGCCCTTCTGCAGGAGGTGGTGGAGATGAAAACGGTAACGGAATTCAAAAATGCGTGGGATAAACATAAAAGAATTCTGTTCAGAAGGAATGGATCCTCAAAAGCTTAGCGGAGATTGGGTGGCAAAGCCGGTGGTGGGAGGCGGGGCAGACTTCTACGGTCTGTGCCCTGAAATGGCAGATACAAATCAAGGTCAGGTAATACACATAAAGTAGCACATATGAGTTTATCTTGTTGGGCAGACTGGATGGACCGTGAAGGTCTTTCTCTGCCGTCATCTACTATGTTATTATCCTGCTTATTTTCGAAAGAGAAGGCCGGCCATCTTCCGACCCAAATCGGGAGATGGTCGGCCATCTCACAAGTCCAGCAAAATCGGCATAATCGAAAGCCAATTTTGGCCGGCCCAACTGCAGTCCGTCGCAGAGCTGGCCAAACTTCAAGGGGGCGTGTCGGCAGGGTACAGAAGGCAGGATGGGGGCGTACTTAAGAGATGGCCGGCTTCGCCCAATAATGGAAAAAAGAAACCGGCCCTGACGAGCATTTGGCCGACTTTACTTAGTCCATTTTTGTTCACTACCAAGCCTCAAAAAGGTGCCCCAACTGACCAGATGACCACCGGAGGGAATGGGGGATCACCTCCCCTTACTCCCCCAGTGGTCACCAACCTCCTCCCACGCAAAAAAAAAATAAAAAACATTTTTTGCCAGCCTCTATGCCAGCCTCAAATGTCATACCCAGCTCCATGACAGCAGTATGCAGGTCTCTGGAGTAGTTTTTAGTGGGTGAAGTGCACTTCAGGCAGGTGGACCCAGGCCCATCCCCCCTACCTGTTACACTTGTGGTGGTAAATGGGAGCCCTCCAACCCCCCCCCCACCCACTGTACCCACATGTAGGTGCCCCCTTCATCCCTAAGGGCTATAGTAGTGGTGTACAGTTGTGGGGAGTGGGTTTTGGGGGGGATTTGGGGGGGGCTCAGCACACAAGGTAAGGGAGGTATGCACCTGGAAGCAATTTTTGAAGTCCACTGCAGTGCCCCCTAGGGTGCCCGGTTGGTGTCCTGGCATGTCAGGGGGACCAGTGCACTACAAATGCTGGCCCCTCCCATGACCAAATGCCTTGAATTTGGCCAGGTTTCAGATGGCCGGCATCGGTTTCCATTATCGGCGAAAACCGATGCCCGCCATATCAAACCCGGCTATCTCTGACATTTGGCCGGCCCCAACCGTATTATCGAAATGAAAGATGACGGCCATCTTTTTCGATAATACGGTTCGGGACCGCTCTTTGTGGCACTGCCCATATAGATGGCCGACATCGTTTGATTATGCCCCTCCACGTGATAAAAGGATATGGGACATCCATTGATGAAAATGATTCAACAGCGTAAAGAAAATCAATGAAGAGGGAATATGACAGAGGTTTATAAAAGTATGAGTGATGTGGAACAAGTTAAGAAGCAACCATTATTTACCCTTTCCATTAATACTAGGACTAGGGGTATTTTATGAAATTAACTGTAATCAGATCTGAAACAAATTTAAGACAGCACTTTTCAATCAGCACACAATTAAGCTGTGGAACTTGTTATCATTGGATGTGGTCAGAGTCAGTAAAATACCTGGGTTTAAAGCTTTAAATCTGGAGATTCTGGACACGTTTCAGGGGGACAGATTTATTAGCAAATCTTAACTAGGCTGCCTTGGGAATCATCACTTCTGAGAATGAGCAACAGCAATTGGCTCTCCCCATTAAGATCTACCGCGTGACTTCAAGCGACCTAGATTGATCACTGCCAGAGAGGATACTGGGTTTGATTAACCATCGGTCTGACCCGGCATGACACATCTTACATTCTTATTCTCCTTGAGTTTCCCACATTCTGATTATTTGCTAAACATGATCCAAAAAAAGCAAAGAACCCTGAAGAAATGAAAACTGTTCTTGAAACCATGCAGGAGTCAGTTTCACTCTTGCCATCAGCAGGGATCAAATAATGCAAAATGCTGCTGAACCTCAGACCCACACGTAGAGGCATGTGTGGATCAAAGTGTCAGGAGCACCAGTTTGGATTTGAGATTATTGTTGGGTGGAGAGAAACCAGTTTCCTGTAGAAGTTTTGGTCAGGCCAGAGGCCCATTTGGAGATTAAGAGGGGTGGGAGAGGAAGATTGAGGCTTGATGTTTGTTCCCAAAGATGGGGGGGGGGGGGGGGGGGGGGGTAGGTTTGGGAGAGCACTGAAGTAAAGATTTGTGTTGGTGGGGTGCATAAAAGCCCTTGTTTGTATTTGAGGAAGAACTCAAACATGTGCAGAGAAAGTTAGCTACGAGATGTAGTAAATATTCTAGCCTTAGCAGTTAACCTGATTAAGGGGTCTTTTAACTAAGGCGCACCGAAAAAATGGCCTGCGCTGGTGTAGGCATATGTATTGGACATGCACAGGTCCATTTTTCATCGTTCCTGGAAAAAAAAGGTCTTTTTTGTGGCCAAAAATGGACATGTGGCAAAATTAAAACCAACGCTCATCCATTTTCAGCCTGAGACCTTACTGCCACCCATTGACTTGATGCTAAAGTCTCATGTACTAACTGGGTGGTAAGCATCAGCATGCGTAAACTGCTGCTTACTGCCGGGTAAGCGCCACGCGGTAGAAAATATTTTCTAATGTGCGTTTTGTACGTGCGGCAAAAAATGGAATTACTGCCTGGGGCACGTGGTAGCTGGGCAGTAGTTTTAATTTGATGCACGTTGGGTGCATGTAGGCAGCTACGCGTCTTTGCAAAAGGGCCCCTATGTATCAATACTTAATAAGTCCATTCAAATACAGTTCTTAAAGACCTACATGTGCATTAGCATTACTGCAGGCTTGATAATGGTAATACTAATAAATAGTGGTTAGGTGTTGTCCACCTTAATATGTATATAGGGCTCTAGCAGGGGCGTAGCCAGACTTCGACGAGAGGGGGGTCCAGAGCCCGAGGTGAGGGGGCACATTTTAGCCCCCCCCCGGCATCGCTGACCCCCCTCCTGCCATTGCCAACCCCCTGCAATCGCCGACCCCCCCCCACCGCCGCCACCTGCCACCAACAACTTTGACCCCCCCCCCTCGCCGACGACCCTCCCAACCCGCCTCCCACCGGTAACCCTCCCCCGCCATCACCATAGCCTACCTTTGCTGGCGGGGGACCCCACCCCCGCCAGCTGAGGTCCTCTTCTTCCTTTGTTTTGTTTCTGAGTCTGACATTGTACGTGCAGGACGTCAGACTCAGAAACAGAACGAAGGAAGAAGAGGACCTCGGCTGGCGGGGGTTGGGGTCCCCCGCCAGCAAAGGTAGCAGACAGCGACGGCGGGTTGGCGGCGTGAGGGGGGATCGAGAGGGTCATCGGCAGGGGGGTCCAGGGCCAAATCTATGGGGGCCCAGGCCCCAGTGGCCCCACATAGCTACGCCCCTGGGCTCTAGACCTTATTCTAATGGCATGTTGCATAAGTATTTCCATGGGTAAAATAGTGTTTTTCCATGCAGACATACTTTTTCTAAAACTGCCTGGATCATATGCAATTAAACAAATGCACACACCCTGTTGTTTCTAATAGGGGCAAAGCCATTCCCCGTGGTGTGGTTGGGTTGGGGAGGGGACTGGACTTACACACAATGGTCCCGATATTCGGCTGGCAGCGATCAGCGTTTTGCTGACCGCTGCTGGTGTTAAACCCCAAAATTCAATACCGGGCCATGTCTGGGCAGAGCATTGAATTTCTGGGTTTCCGGAGCTGGCTAACGCTTAGTCAGTTAAATGCGATATTCAGCACTTAACCGGCTATGGGCCACCACATAAAGATAGGAATGACTTTTATGCAGTAGTCTTTATGTGGTAGCCTGGTCAGTTAGTTGACTACTAATATTGGCACTTAATCAGCCAAGTGCCAACTCTGACCCCAGAATGCCCCCAAAATACCCAGTTTTCATTTTGGCGCTAATTGGTTATTTTCAGTGGCACTAATTGGCTAAGTGCCACTGAAAAAGCGAATGCTACATACCTGTAGAAGGTATTCTCCGAGGACAGCAGGCTGATTGTTCTCACTGATGGGTGACGTCCACGGCAGCCCCTCCAATCGGAATCTTCACTAGCAAAGGCCTTTGCTAGTCCTCACGCGCCGATGCGCACCACGCATGCGCGGCCCTCTTCCCGCCCGAAACCGGCTCGTGCCGGCCAGTCTCATATGTAGCAAGACAAAGAGAAGGGAAGACACAACTCCAAAGGGGAGGCGGGCGGGTTTGTGAGAACAATCAGCCTGCTGTCCTCGGAGAATACCTTCTACAGGTATGTAGCATTCGCTTTCTCCGAGGACAAGCAGGCTGCTTGTTCTCACTGATGGGGTATCCCTAGCCCCCAGGCTCACTCAAAACAACAACCATGGTCAATTGGGCCTCGCAACGGCGAGGACATAACTGAGATTGACCTAACAACTTATCCAACTAACTGAGAGTGTAGCCTGGAACAGAATAAAAATTGGGCCTAGGGGGGTGGAGTTGGATTCTAAACCCCGAACAGATTCTGAAGCACTGACTGCCCGAACCGACTGTCGCATCGGGTATCCTGCTGCAGGAAGTAATGAGATGTGAATGTGTGGACAGATGACCACGTCGCAGCTTTGCAAATCTCTTCAATAGTGGCTGACTTCAAGTGGGCTACCGACGCTGCCATGGCTCTAACATTATGAGCCGTGACATGACCCTCAAGAGCCAGCCCAGCCTGGGCGTAAGTGAAGGAAATGCAATCTGCTAGCCAATTGGATATGGTGCGTTTTCCCACAGCCACTCCCCTCCTGTTGGGATCAAAAGAAACAAACAATTGGGCGGACTGTCTGTTGGGCTGTGTCCGCTCCAGATAGAAGGCCAATGCTCTCTTGCAGTCCAAAGTGTGCAGCTGACGTTCAGCAGGACAGGAATGAGGACGGGGAAAGAATGTTGGCAAGACAATTGACTGGTTCAGATGGAACTCCGACACAACCTTTGGCAAGAACTTAGGGTGAGTGCGGAGGACTACTCTGTTATGATGAAATTTGATGTAAGGGGCCTGGGCTACCAGGGCCTGCAGCTCACTGACTCTACGAGCTGAAGTAACTGCCACCAAGAAAATGACCTTCCAGGTCAAGTACTTCAGATGGCAGAAGTTCAGTGGCTCAAAAGGAGGTTTCATCAGCTGGGTGAGAACGACATTGAGATCCCATGACACTGTAGGAGGCTTGACAGGGGGCTTTGACAAAAGCAAACCTCTCATGAAGCGAACAACTAAAGGCTGTCCTGAGATCGGCTTACCTTCCACACGGTAATGGTATGCACTGATTGCACTAAGGTGAACCCTTACAGAGTTGGTCTTGAGACCAGACTCAGACAAGTGCAGAAGGTATTCAAGCAGGGTCTGTGTAGGACAAGAGCGAGGATCTAGGGCCTTGCTGTCACACCAGACGGCAAACCTCCTCCATAGAAAGAAGTAACTCCTCTTAGTGGAATCTTTCCTGGAAGCAAGCAAGATGGGGGAGACACCCTCCGACAGGCCCAAAGAGGCAAAGTCTATGCTCTCAACATCCAGGCCGTGAGAGCAAGAGACCGAAGGTTGGGATGCAGAAGCGCCCCTTCATCCTGTGTGATGAGGGTCAGAAAACACTCCAATCTCCACGGTTCTTCGGAGGACAACTCCAGAAGAAGAGGTTTAGAGGCCAAATTGAGGGTGTATCTTTGCCGGACTATTTGGAGAACCCACTGATCGGAGGTTATGAGAGGCCACCTTTGGTGAAAAACTTTCAACCTCCCTCCGACTGGCAGGTCACCCGGCACTGACACTTGGATGTCGGCTATGCTCTGCTGGAGCCAGTCAAAAGCTCGTCCCTTGCTTTTGCTGGGGAGCCGAGGGGCCTTGCTGAGGCACACGCTGCTGACGAGAGTGAGCGCGTTGGGGCTTAGCCTGGGCCGCAGGCTGTCAAGAAGGAGGATTGTACCTACGCTTACCAGAAGAGTAGGGAACAGTCCTCCTTCCCCCAAAAAATCGTCTACCTGTAGAGGTAGAAGCTGAAGGCTGCCGGCGGGAGAACTTGTCGAAAGTAGTATCCCGCTGGTGGAGCTGCTCTACCACCTGCTCGACTTTTTCTCCAAAGATGTTATCCGCACGGCAAGGCGAGTCCGCAATCCGCTGCTGGAGCCTATTCTCCAGGTCGGAGGCACGCAGCCATGAGAGTCTGCGCATCACCACACCTTGAGCAGCGGCCCTGGACGCAACATCAAAGGTGTCATACACCCCTCTGGCCAGGAATTTTCTGCACGCCTTCAGCTGCCTGACCACCTCCTGAAATGGCTTGGCTTGCTCAGGGGGGAGCTTGTCCACCAAGCCCGCCAACTGCCGCACATTGTTCCGCATGTGTATTCTCGTGTAGAGCTGGTAAGACTGAATTTTGGCCATGAGCATAGAGGAATGGTAGGCCTTCCTCCCAAAGGAGTCTAAGGTTCTAGAGTCCTTGCCTGGGGGCGCCGAAGCATGCTCCCTAGAACTCTTAGCCTTCTTTAGGGCCAAATCCACAACTCCAGAGTCGTGAGGCAACTGAGTGCGCATCAGCTCTGGGTCCCCATGGATCCGGTACTGGGACTCGATCTTCTTGGGAATGTGGGGATTACTTAGTGGCTTGGTCCAGTTCGCCAGCAATGTCTTTTTTAGGACATGATGCATGGGTACTGTGGACGCTTCCATAGGTGGAGAAGGATAGTCCAGGAGCTCAAACATTTCAGCCCTGGGCTCGTTCTCCACAACCACCGGGAAGGGGATGGCCGTAGACATCTCCCGGACAAAGGAAGCGAAAGACAGACTCTCAGGAGGAGAAAGCTGCCTTTCAGGAGAGGGAGTGGGATCAGAAGGGAGGCCATCAGACTCCTCGTCAGAGAAATATCTTTTGTCCTCCTCCTCCTCCCATGAGGCCTCACCGTCGGTATCAGACACAAGTTCGCGGACCTGTGTCTGAAGCCGTGCCCGGCTTGACTCTGTGGAACCACGGCCACGGTGGGAGCGTCGAGAGGTAGACTCCCTCGCCCGCACCGGCGAAGCTCCCTCCGCCGACGTCGTCGGGGAGCCTTCCTGGGAGGCTACCGCAGTCGGTACCGCAAGCGGCACCGATGTCGGAGACCTCACCCCGGGCAAGGGGCCAGCCGGCGCCTCACTCGACGGTACCGGTGGCGCAAGCACCCCCGGTACCGGAGGGGAAGGGCGCAACAGCTCTCCCAGGATCTCTGGGAGAACGGCCCGGAGACTCTCGTGCAGAGCGGCTATGGAGAAAGACATGGAAGCCGATGCAGGTGTCGATGTCAGAGTCTGTTCCGGGCGTGGAGGCTGTTCCGGGCTGTCCATAGTGGAGCGTATCGACACCTCTTGAACAGAGGGTGAGCGGTCCTCTCGATGCCGATGCCTACTGGGTGCCGATTCCCTCGGCGACCCAGAGCACTCGGTGCCGACACGGGAAGGGGACCGGTGTCGATGCTTCTTCGACTTCTTGGGACGAAGCATGTCACCGGAGCTTCCCGGCACCGACGAGGAGGACGTAGAATCCAACCGTCGCTTCCTCGAGGCCAAGGCCGAAGAAGGTCGGTCTCGGGGGGGGCTGTACCGCAGGAGCCCTCAGGGTAGGGGGAGACCCACCCGAAGGCTCACCGCCACCAGCAGGGGAATGGACAGCCCTCACCTGCACTCCAGACGAAGCACCACCGTCCGACGACATCAGCAGACGAGGAGGTCCCGGTACCACCGACGCCGACGCAGCCTTCCGATGTCTCAGCCCCGATGCAGAGGGTCGATGCCTCGATGCACTCGATGCAAACGCGGCCGAGGATGAAGGTCTGGACGCTGGCGACGTCGATGCACTCGATACTCCCGGTGCCGATGCCGACGAAGAGCCCGAGAACAAAACGTTCCACTGGGCCAATCTCGCTACCTGAGTCCGCTTTTGTAAAAGAGAGCACAGACTACAGGCCTGCGGGCGGTGCCCAGCCCCCAGACACTGAAGACACAACTGATCTTGCTCTATCAGTGAGCAAGATTACCTGGGCTCCATCTTAACCAGAGTGGGACCAGGCTGCTGGCATCGGCGTTTAAGAAGGAGATAGAGCAGCTTTTAAACTAGAAATGGGGGGAAGGCCGACAGTCGCTCAAAAGAGCATGGTTCGGGATAAGGTATCTTTCAAAGATATCACCATAACAGGGAAGATAGAGTATCCTGATAGTGAGGTTGCAAAAGAGATTGTAGTAGATCGGGTATCTTTAAATAACAATAAAAATCAGACAAAAGATTGCAAATTAATACTGTCAAGTACTAAGCATGATGTACTTAGGAACAACAAACATAGTTTGAAATGTCTATATGCGAATGCCAGGAGCCTAAGAAATAAGATGGGGGAGTTGGAATATATTGCACTAAATGAAAAATTAGATATAATAGGCATCTCTGAGACCTGGTGGAAGGAGGATAACCAGTGGGACACTGTCATACCGGGGTACAAATTATATCGTAGTGATAGGGTGAATCGGATTGGTGGAGGGGTAGCATTGTATATTAACGAGAGCCTTGAATCAAATAGATTGAAAATTCTGCAGGAAACAAAACACTCCTTGGAATCACTGTGGATTGAAATTCCATGTGCAAAGGGGAAAAGGATAGTGATAGGAGTGTACTACCGTCCGCCTGGCCAGGACGAACAGACGGATGCGGAAATGTTAAAGGAAATCAGGGACGCAAACAAACTGGGCAACACAATAATAATGGGGGATTTCAATTACCCGCATATAGACTGGGTTAATGTAACATCTGTACACGCAAGGGACATAAGATTTCTTGATGAAATCAAGGACAGCTTCATGGAACAGCTAGTTCAGGAGCCGACAAGAGAAGGAAAAATACTAGACTTAGTCCTTAGTGGTGCTCATGATCTAGTGCAGGGGGTAACGATACGAGGGCCGCTTGATAACAGTGATCATAATATGATCGGTTTTGATATTGGCATTGAAGGAAGTGAAACTAGGAAATCAAGTACACTAGCGTTTAACTATAGAAAAGGTGATTACGACAAAATGAGAAAAATGGTGAAAAAAAGACTGAAAGGAGCAGCTCGCAGAGTAAAAAACTTGCATCAGGCGTGGATGCTGTTTAAAAACACCATCCTGGAGGTTCAGGACAAATATATTCCACGTATTAGAAAAAAGGGAAAAAAGACTAAACGTCAGCCGGCGTGGCTAAACAGTAAGATAAAGGAAATCATTAGAGCCAAAAAACAATCCTTCAGAAAGTGGAGAAGAGAACCAACTGAAAGTAACAGGATAGATCATAAGGAATGCCAAGCCAAATGCAAAGCGGAGATAAGGAGGGCAAAAAAGGACTTTGAGAAGAAATTAGCGTTGGAAGCAAAATACATAGTAAAAATTTTTTTAGATACATTAAAAGCAGGAAATCGGCCAAAGAGTCGGTTGGGCCGCTGGACGAAAATGGTGTTAAAGGGGCGATCAAGGAGGACAAAGCCGTAGCGGAGAAATTAAATGAATTCTTTGCTTCGGTCTTCACCGAGGAGGATTTGGGGGGGGACACCGGTGCCGGAAAGAATATTTGAAGCGGGGGAGTCGGAGAAACTAAACAAATTCTCTGTAACCTTGGAGGATGTAATGGGTCAGTTCAGCAAGCTGAAGAGTAGTAAATCACCGGGACCTGATGGTATTCATCCCAGAGTATTAATAGAACTAAAAAATGAACTTGCGGAGCTACTGTTAGAAATATGCAATCTGTCCCTAAAATCGAGTGTAGTACCGGAAGACTGGAGGGTAGCCAATGTTACTCCGATTTTTAAGAAGGGTTCCAGAGGAGATCCGGGAAATTATAGACCGGTGAGTCTGACATCGGTGCCGGGCAAGATGGTGGAGGCTATTATTAAGAATAAAATTGCAGAGCATATACAAAAACATGGACTGATGAGACAAAGTCAGCACGGATTTAGTGAAGGGAAGTCTTGCCTCACCAATCTAATGCATTTTTTTGAGGGGGTAAGCAAACATGTGGACAATGGGGAGCCGGTTGACATTGTATATCTGGATTTTCAGAAGGCGTTTGACAAAGTGCCGCACGAAAGACTCCTGAAGAAATTGCAGAGTCATGGAATCGGAGGTAGGGTATTATTATGGATTAAGAACTGGTTGAAAGATAGGAAGCAGAGAGTAGGATTGCGTGGCCAGTATTCTCAGTGGAGGAGGGTAGTTAGTGGGGTCCCGCAGGGGTCTGTGCTGGGTCCGTTGCTTTTTAATGTATTTATAAATGACCTAGAGATGGGAATAACTAGTGAGGTAATTAAATTCGCCGATGACACAAAATTATTCAGGGTCGTCAAGTCGCAGGAGGAATGTGAACGATTACAGGAGGACCTTGCGAGACTGGGAGAATGGGCGTGCAAGTGGCAGATGAAGTTCAATGTTGACAAGTGCAAAGTGATGCATGTGGGTAAGAGGAACCCGAATTATAGCTACGTCTTGCAAGGTTCCGCGTTAGGAGTTACGGATCAAGAAAGGGATCTGGGTGTCGTCGTCGATGATACGCTGAAACCTTCTGCTCAGTGTGCTGCTGCGGCTAGGAAAGCGAATAGAATGTTGGGTGTTATTAGGAAGGGTATGGAGTCCAGGTGTGCGGATGTTATAATGCCGTTGTATCGCTCCATGGTGCGACCGCACCTGGAGTATTGTGTTCAGTACTGGTCTCCGTATCTCAAAAAAGATATAGTAGAATTGGAAAAGGTACAGCGAAGGGCGACGAAAATGATAGTGGGGATGGGACGACTTTCCTACGAAGAGAGGCTGAGAAGGCTAGGGCTTTTCAGCTTGGAGAAGAAACGGCTGAGGGGAGATATGATAGAAGTGTATAAAATAATGAGTGGAATGGATCGGGTGGATGTGAAGCGACTGTTCACGCTATCCAAAAATAATAGGACTAGAGGGCATGAGTTGAAGCTACAGTGTGGTAAATTTAAAACGAATCGGAGAAAATTTTTCTTCACCCAACGTGTAATTAGACTCTGGAATTCGTTGCCGGAGAACGTGGTACGGGCGGTTAGCTTGACGGAGTTTAAAAAGGGGTTAGATAGATTCCTAAAGGACAAGTCCATAGACCGCTATTAAATGGACTTGGAAAAATTCCGCATTTTTAGGTATAACTTGTCTGGAATGTTTTTACGTTTGGGGAGCGTGCCAGGTGCCCTTGACCTGGATTGGCCACTGTCGGTGACAGGATGCTGGGCTAGATGGACCTTTGGTCTTTCCCAGTATGGCACTACTTATGTACTTATGTACTTATGGGCGCACTGGGTGCACTTCTTGAAGCCGCTGGGAGACTTCGATGTCATGGGCGGAAAAATCGCGCCGGCGAGATCAAAACTCGTAATGGCGAAGATGGCACCACAAAAGAGAGGAAGAAAAACTTCGAACCGAGGCCTCCAAGGGGCCTACCCCGACGACGAAAGAAAACTTAACGGGGCAAAAACTAGAAATATAGGAAGGGGAACAGACCGAAAAGGTCTCCTTCCGAATGTTTTTTTTTTTTTTTTTCGTAGCGAAGTCCAAAAAAGACGCGCGAGGTCAACTTTCGGGGCGTGAACGGCGTAAACACGACCGTACCGAGCGCGGACAAAAGAAGACTGGCCGGCACGAGCCGGTTTCGGGCGGGAAGACGGCCGCGCATGCGCGGTGCGCATGGGCGCGCGAGGACTAGCAAAGGCCTTTGCTAGTGAAGATTCCGATTGGAGGGGCTGCCGTGGACGTCACCCATCAGTGAGAACAAGCAGCCTGCTTGTCCTCGGAGAACTAGTGGTTAGCCCCAAATAAGCAGGTGAGGAGCTATTTCTGGCCAGTTAAATCACTTTTACATAATATCAACCCCAATTTTTTATAAAACATGCATGAATGAACACAAACGTGACGAGCAAATGTGTGTGTGCCAAAGAGCAGGTGTAATTTATTAATACAGCTGCCACACAAGTTAGTGGTCTGTTACAAACTTAACTCTTTAAGTGGGCATTAATGTTAATGCAAACAATTTACACTTCTATACTCTTTTTAAAAAAAGACAGACCTGTTTAAAACAGTGTAGAATAAATACAATGAGACTAATATCAAATTAATTAACTCCAGCTCAATATTTAAACATCCTGGTTAGCATTTGTTTTAAACACTGGCCATAGTTCTTAAATATCTGAGGTGTATTCAGTGCCATTATCTGTAGGAGTGACAGAGCTTAATATATGTACAGTGGTGAATGCTGCCACTATAAAGATAACTGGCAATATTCAGATTTATTCAGAATACCTCACTCCACTCCAGCACTAGTGGAAGAGCAGTCTAAGAATGTTTCAGCAGTGCTATTTATATAAGGGACAATTCTATAACTGGGTACCTCCAGTTAGGCGTACTGATACCACGCACAGAATGCCAATTCTATAACGGCATCTGCGCACTGAGATGCCATTACAGAATACTAGTGTACATTAGCAGAAACGTGCCTATATTTAGGCATGCCCACTTATGCCTCATCTGTGGTAAGTGTATATGAGCATGACTAAATACATAAGAACATAAGAGTAGCCATACTGGGTCAGACCAATGGTCCATCTAGCCTAGTATCCTGTTTTCCAAACAGTGGCCAAGCCAGGACACAAGTACCTGGCAGAAACCCAAATCGTGGCAACAGTCCACACTACAAATCTCAGGGCAAGCAGTTGCTTCCCATGTCTGAGTCAATAGCAGACTATGGAACTTTTCCTTCAGGAATTTGTTCAAACCTTTTTAAACCCACATACACTAACCAATGTTATCACATCCTCCGGAAAAGAGTCCCAGAGCTTAACTATTCGTTGAGTGAAAAAATATTTCCTTCTATTTGTTTTAAAAGTATTCCATGTAACTTCCTCGAGTGTCCCCTAGTCTTTGTACTTTTGGAACTAGTAAAGCGATGTGGTAGCTGTGTTAGTCCACTTTTAAAGGTAATCAATAGAAATAAAACAAAATAAAACACGGAAAAGAAAATAAGATGATACCTTTTTTATTGGACATAACTTAATACATTTTTTGATTGTGGATGGCATAGATGCATGTGAGAAGCTCCTAAAAACATCCACACTGGACGATCAATACTCACCAGAAACCAGTACAAAATTAATCAAATTTATTCTAACTCACAACTATTTCCGCTTTAACAATGATATCTATCTACAAATCATGGGCACTGCGATGGGCACCAGGACAGAATCCCAAAGTGCCAACCTCTTATGGCTGAGCTGGAAGAGACATTTCTGACTACATACCAGACCAAACCCCTAAAATACTACCGGTACATCGATGACATTTTTATGAGGGGGAAGAAACTCTGAAACAATTTTACAGTTCCTTCAATACATACCATCCTACAATCAGATTCAAAACTGACTACTCCCCAGAAAAAGTCAATTTTTTGGACACCACAGTGTCAATCAGCGATGGCTATATAAAAACATCCATATACAAGAAACCCACAGACAAATGCAGCTACCTCCACAACTCCAGCTTCACCCTTCACATACAAAAAGATCCATTATTTACAGCCAAGCCACAAGGTACCACCATATCTGCTCTGACCCAGGGGACAGAGACAGACACCTCAGAATCCTGACTGCATCCTTCGAACAAAAAGGTTACAACCCCAAAATAATCTCCAAGAATATTGCCTCCTTCCTCAAAACACCCAGGGAAAATCTGCTAAAGTGTAAGGAAAAGAAAGCTACAGACAGAATTCCCGTTATAGTGACATACAACCCAGAGCTGGAGAAATTAAGAAAAATCATAAAAGATCTACAACCTCTACTCCAGGAGGATGAATTACTGAGATATTCCCATCCCTACCAGTGCTGGCCTTCCGACAGTCACCCAACTTAAAACACAAGCTAATTAGAAGTAAGCTCCCAACATAGACTCAAAAAGAAGAGAATGACACACATCCTTGCAATATATCCAGCTGCAAACTATGCCAAAACATTTCACAGGACCCCACGGTCATTCACAAAGGAAAAATATTCAACATTAAGGAATCTTTCACATGCTCATCTTCCAATGTGGTATATATCATTCAGTGCAAAAAATGCGATGAAGGATGCTACATTGGAGAAACAAGTCAGATGCTAAAGAAGAGATTTAATTTACATAGACACCATATGAAGAATGCTAGTACCAACCAGGATGTCACCTCTGTGGGGCAACACTTTCCAAAAAGCAGAACACTGTACCAGTGATTTTATGGTAAGAATCCTAAAAGGGAACTTTAAAACAATACAGGAATGTAAGACCTTTGAAGTAAGAATGATTAAATACTTTGACACCCACCAGACAGGACTTAACAAAGATCAAGGTTTTCTAGCCCATTATAAACCATAAAATTGTACTGCTTTGTCACCCTCTTATCTGTATGCATATCTCCCTGCCCCTCATCCACCCGACTCTCCTGTCTCACCTACCTACCTACCCTCATCCTGTTAGACTGTCACTGAAATGCTTTGATGTTTCACTTATATATACTGTCATCTACCAACATTTGCTTATTTCCCGTCTGATGAAGAAGGGCTATCTTCGGGAACTAGTAACAAAATCAATTTACTTCTACTCATTCTATACCACTCAGGATTTTGTAGACCTCAATCATATCCCCTATCAGCTGTCTCTTCCAAACTGAAGAGCCCTAATCTGTTTAGCCTTTCCTCCTACAAGAGGAGTTTCATCCCCTTTATCATTTTTTTTGCTCTTCTTTTAACCTTTTGTAATTCCGATAAATGCAGCAGGTGTGCATGTAATTTCCAGTATTCTGTAAGGTGTGGATGTAAATGTCAGCCCCACCCACCCATACTCCACCCATGTAAATACCCCTTGCATTTATGCACTAAGGGGTCCTTTTATAAAGTGGTCTGCGGTAGTGTGGGCGTGTCTTTTTGGCACGCACTGGGCCACATTTTACTGCAGCTAGGAAAAAGGCCACGTTTTAATGGACTGGGAAATGGACATGCACAAAAATTTAAAGTAGCACATGCTTATTTATGGTCTGAGCCCTTACTGCTTGCCAATGACCTAGCATTAAGGGTTCATGAACTACCCATGCAGTAGCCATGCAGCATGCGCCAACATGGCCGCACAACCCCACGGTAGAAAATAGAAAAATATTTTCTACTGCGGGATTCGGCGTACGCCAAACTCAGAATTACTGCTGGGTGCACGTGTCAACCTGGCGGTACTGCCAATTTGATACACACTACCCCACATTAACCCTCCCATGGTTTTGTAAAAGGGCCCCTCCAGCATTTGTGCACACATCTTAGAGAATACTAGTGAGTGCACTGCTAGCACTTATGCATATATGAGTACATTCATGCATGCAAATGCACGTATTCTATAAATCAATGGTTCTCAATCCAGTCCTTGGGACACACCTAGCCAGTCAGGTTTTCAGGATACCCACAAAGAATATGCATGAGTTAAGTTTGAATGTACTACCTCTCGTGCATATTCATTGTGGATATCATGGAAACCTGAGTGGCTGGGTTTGTCCGGAGGACTGGGTTGAGAGCCCCTGCTATAAATATATATACACAATTGCCCCGCATTGTAAATAGTGCGACTGAAATTGCACGCACAAATTCAGGCATATTCTGTATTTGCATGTGCAATTTAATTAGTTAACAACCCAATCAGTGCCGATAATTGCCATTAACAGGCAATTATTAATTTGCTTTAATTAGAATTTACACGCACAACTTGCTAGGCGTATTCTATAAAGTGGTGCACACAGCCAAATAGGGGAAATGGCCATGGGTTTGGAATGGGCAGATCGTGGGCATCATAAAAATTATGCTTATGGTTATAGAATACACCTGCACCACGCCTAACGTAGGCGCCAGTATTTAGACCAGGTTTTACTTGGCATAAGTTCCCGTGACTAGGTTTAGGTGCATGTTAGGGCTCTAGGTGTCTTCTATAAACTGTGCCTAAAGTTAGGCATGGTTTATAGTATACGCCTAGGCGGAAATCTTTTCGGCGCCAACTTTTTAGGCGTCATATATAGAATCTAGCCTTTAGTGTTTAACATTAGGGGAATTATGGGGATAGTGCCTTTGAAAATTCAATTGGGGACTTTCTACATTTAGCAGTAGTTGCTAAACATAAAACTCTTTTCAATATCTGACCCTACATTTCCAACCCAAACATATTTTTATTTCCATTTCTGAATGTACAAAGCTAACATAATAAAAATACACCACAGAAAAATCAAAAGTTTTGCCTATAGCTGACCTCAAAAATGCAGTAATAACAATAACGCCCCTCACACCCCTAATTCACTCCCAACAGAGATCCAAAAAAGGGAAAGCTATTAAGACAGCATGAAGTCCATTTTCCAAGCCCAGAGCCAAAATAACAGCTAAATTTAGCCAGTTATATTTAGGAGAGCTTTTCAGCTTGACCTCTTGCTTGTGACAGGAAGATTTAAGTACACAATTAGAAAGTACTTTCAGCCAATCAGAAACCTCCCTCAGCATCACCCAATATATATTTCTTTGGATGAAAAACAGACATGGTACTTTCATATTGCTTTCAATATGAGCAAAATCCAGTTTTCCTTTAAACATCTGTTTAAATGACTGCAGAATCGTGCAAACCAAAGATTTATTAATACTGCATGAAAAAGGTATATCTGGCATTTAGGGCTAGATTCTATACATAGCGTCAAAAATACTGGCGCTGATAAAAGCACTGTTTCTACAAACTGCACTTAAATTACGTGTGGTTTATAGAATAGCACTTACACCCGGGAATCGTACCTAAATTTAGGCGCAGCCATTTGCATCAACTGAAACATGGTGCAACTGTATGTACCATACATTAGGTGTCTATCCCTATTAATTTTAGGAATACCCCCATTATGCCATGATCCTCCCATTTCCGCATTCCCTTTTTCAGATCACATATAAATTTTAGATGTGGATCCTGCACCTTTATGTGTGTAAATGCTAATTAAACCTAATTAGTGCCAATAATTGCTTGTTAAAAGGCCAATTATTGAGGAGTGGCCAAGATGACATCCTGATTCTGGGTGGCGTGAGCTCTGTGTTTGTCTGCTGTTGGTGTTTCCAGTTTCTTTGTTTATGATTCCTGAATCATGATGCCTCATACAAAAAGGAAAGGGATAGTTAAGGCATGGCCATCTCCGGCTCGATGTCACAGAACCTGGAGATGGTGAGCCCCTTGGGCTGCAGCCAGGCTGCAGCAGACAAGTCCTTTGGGGAGGCGCAGAGCAGAGGCGAATCAGGCACTGAATACACACAAGTACCAGACATGGCAAATAGACACTGAATACACACAGGATACAGACATGGCAAATAGACAGCACACTCAAGACAACCAACAAGCACCACCAGAAAAGGGGATAGACCACTCAGGCAGGCCTCACGGCCAATCTGGAACCCACTCGTACAGAGTCCATGCGTACGGGCCTCACGGCTGAACTGGAACCGAATCATACAGAGGGAAGGGGAAAAGAAACAGAAACGGAACCTCTTGATCAAGTACTACTCAAGCAGTGCACACAACACTGCACTAAACAGAGTCCCAACAGGGGTCAAAAGACCCTACACACAAGCACAAAGAAACTGAAGGGGAAAAGACAACCCCACTTAGACTCACATGGTAGAAACCACAAGTAAAAGATAAGAAAACCACACAGGAAGGCAGCACAGGACTGGGCTTAGAACCACAGCTATAAATGAAAGGTCCTAACCAAGTCAAACAGACATCGCACATAGAGGTAAGACAGGGCTGGGCTAGTAGTCCCAGCTAAACAGAAGAACCACCCACTCAAGTACAAACAGAACCAAACAGAGAGGACACTCAGGGCTGTGCTAGATCCATAGCTATAAATGAATAATCCTAACCAAGTCAAACAGAAATCACACAGAGAGGTAGCTCAAGGCTGAGCTAGTAGTCCCAGCTAAACGGAAGAGCTGTCCACTCATACCACACAGAGGGGCAGCTCAAGGCTGATCTGGTAGTCACAGCAAACAGAAGGACCACCCACTCAAACAGAATCAAACAGAGAGGATGCATAGGACTGTGCTAATAGACAGCTAAACTGAAGAACGGCCCACT
Source organism: Microcaecilia unicolor (assembly GCF_901765095.1). Lineage (NCBI taxonomy): Eukaryota > Metazoa > Chordata > Amphibia > Gymnophiona > Siphonopidae > Microcaecilia > Microcaecilia unicolor. The sequence continues at coordinate 697,870,597 of NC_044031.1, forward strand.
CATGCCACACAAAGAGACCGCTCATGGCTCTGCTAGTAGTCACAGCTAACAGGAAGAGCAACCCACTCAAACTCAAAACAGAAACCTCACAGAGGACTCAAACAGAAAGCACACAGGAACAACTCAAGACAAGGCCACACAAAGAAACACTCAAGGCTATGCCATACAGAACTCAAGGATAAGGGAATCCACTCATGAAGGAACACTAAGCTGTACCATACAGCACTCAGGGAAGAGGGAAGCCACTCAAAGAAATACTCAAGGGTGTGCCACCAGGTACTCAAGGGAAAGTGGGAAGCCACTCATAGGAATACACTGTGCCACATGGCACTCAAGAATAAGGGAAGCCACTCATGAAGGAACACTCTAGTTGTACCATAGAGCACTCAGGGATAGAGGGAAGCCACTTAAAAAAATACTCAAGGATGTGCCACCAGGCACTCAAGGGAAAAAGGGAAGCCACTCATAGGAATACACTAGGCTGTGCCACACAGCACTCAAGGGAAAAGGGAAGCCACTCATAGGAACACCCTAGGCTGTACTATACAGCAGTCAAGGGAAAAGGGAAGACACCTATAGGAATACACAAGGCTGTGCCACTCAGCACTCAAGGGTCAAGGGCATCCACTCACAAGAATACACAAGGATGGCCATACAGGACACAAGGATAAAGGGAAGCCACTCATAAGAATAGACAAGGGTGGCCATACAGGACTCAAAAGGTAACGGGAAGCCACTCATAAGAATACACAAGGCTGTGCCACAGAGTCAAATAACAGACACTAGAGACAAAGGGAAAAGCAAACAAACAGGGAAAGCTGTCTTTACATACACAAATCAGATAAGGACAACTGCTCACAGGAGACAGACACAGCAAAGAGTTAAAGCAGGCTAAAGGGAAGGGCTGCTTCTAAAACACATAAGAAGCAGGGCTTACACTACAGTCAAAGGTTTAAAGCAAACAAAGGATAACAAACAATGTTCTTACCAGACCTCTGCAAGGAAGGCAAAGGACAGACAGGCAGAGACAGAGCACACCCAGCTGCATGGGAGCAAGGTATTCAAGGAAAGCAGCTAGGCTGTGGAAGCAAAGTAATCAAGGAAAGCAGCTGGGCTAGCAATAACCGGCTCTCTGAACAGTGAAAGGTAACAAGGGAAACTACTCAAGGAAACAGAACAGGCTTAAGCTGGAGAGCCTAGATAACAAGAAAGGAATCTATTCAGGTTGAAACCAGAACCACACACAGAAAAAAACAGAACGTGGTGAAGGCGGTTAGCTTGGCAGAGTTTAAAAGGGGGTTAGTTTCCTAAAGGACAAGTACGTTTGGGAAGCTTGCCAGGTGCCCTTGGCCTGGATTTACGCTGTCATGGACAGGATGCTGGGCTCGATGGACCCTTGGTCTTTTCCCAGTGTGGCATTGTTTATGTACTTATGAACAGGGCTTTGCTTGGAGGCAAAGTTAATAGGCTAGTAATCCATACAGGTTTAAAGCAGAACAACATACACAGAGAAACAAAAGAGGGTTTTGCTTGAGAGCAAACCTAACAGGAAAGTAATCCATACAGATTCAAACCAAACCACTCACACAGGGCTCAGGACTGTGCCACAGAGACACAGCTTAACAAGAAGGCCAGTTCCCTTAGTATCAAAGAACAGTACAAAAAGAAAAGGAAATAGACCTGTTGCAAAGGCAACGCAGGAAAGCTCCCTGGGTCCTTTTAAAGGAGTAGGCTGATGATGTCACAAGTAGGAAATGAAGCAGAAGCAGGGACCAAAGAGAGGCTTGGCTAACAGGAAGAACAACAACAGAAAAAAGGCAGACTGAAGAGGTCACAGAGCTAGATTCAGAGAAACAGTTGGTCTGGACATAAGGGCATGGCCACAACCGTGACACTCAAACTTCCTCACCAGTACATGCAGACTCTTGAACATTACTGTCAGACACCTGCAATTGTTGCAGGAGGGATGTACCACTGGAACTCTTCTGGAGGAGCCGTCGAGTCCTTAGAGTAAGATGTTTCACTCTCTGCTCCTCCTACTGAAGCCCCTCCATGTTCGACAGTTGTCTGGGAGGTGGTTGCTGGCAGCAAATCTGCGGAGGATGCCAAGTTTGAGACCAGAAGTGATGGAAACACCCCCAAAGGTATGACGGCATCTGAAAGGGTCATTCTTGGGATAGCAGGAATCATTTGCTTTCCTTGGTTCCCCCCCCCCCCCCCCCCCCCCCCCCCCACCAATGGTGGTCACTTTGGAGACACTTTGGCAGGCAATAGAGTGTCGCGTGCAGGAAACTGCCAGTCTTGTAGTGAAAGTTCAAAATTTGTTTTAGTTAATGGATAATTAAGAAAGATTCAGCTGAGAAAGAGCAACATATTTCAGCCCAGATATCTACTTTAAAAGGGAATTTGACAAACTTTAATAAAAGATAATTTAATGATTCATAGAAATTTTGAACAACTGGAGAACTTCAATAGGCGTTTGAATGTTAGAATACTGAATTTTCCTCAACCAGTTGGAGTCTCTCCTATAGACTTGTTTAAACAGTTTCTTGTCGAGTTGAAGGATTTGACTGTTATTTGGAAGATTCAATGACTGAGGTGTCTGTGAGAGCTACACTGTTTGCATCTTTATTTTTGAACAAGATTTAAATGGGATTCTGAAACTTTAAGAACTTTCAGCTACCATTTTGTGGTCAGAGCGTATGGCGGTATCCTTATGTATCTAAGAACTCAGGAGAGGAGGAAATGGTTCCTGGACTTGAGAGAGTGCTACATTTCTATCCATGTAAATGCACAATTCATTACCTAGATGTGAAATATGTGCTTTTTGAACCGGAACTTCTTAAGTCCTTTATCAACCTGAAAAAGTTATCTGGAGTTGGTTAATATCGTATGGCTGTATGATTTAATTTGCAGAGTGTTCGGGCTAGGCCTTTTTCTCTATACTGTGTTTCTTATCTATCTCCTAAGTTTATGGAGTCACTTCCCCTCATTATTGTGGCCTAAGGAGGGGTAAATGGGCATATTTTGATTTAAATATGCTAGTATTATTTTTTCTTATTTGCTTTGAGACTTTTATGTATTCGTTTGCCCTGTATTTCCAAAACAAGTGGATGCTTCTGAGTTACTATTTAAACCTTAAATAAAAATTTTAAAAACAAGCCAATTATTGGTGCTAATTAGCTCATTATTCAATTAAATTGTGTATGAAAATTGGGCGCATGCCCAAATCTGTGCATGCAATTTTGGGTGACTTTTATAGAATTAAGGGATAGAGTTTATTTTCTTTATTTAAAAATCAACAAGAAAGCTATGATATAAAATACTGGAAGGAAAGCAAACTAGAAATGCTTTTCTGAGGAAAAGCACACCAGCTTTTTAGCGTTCCCACTTTTCATACTGAGACTTAGCCTGTCCCTGACACAGCTTAAGAACATCGCTCAGCAACACAATGCTACCAAAGGATTCACAAAGAGACAATGAAGTGCCAAAGATACAATTATCTGCTTTGACTGTGAACACTAATTTGTCTGTGGTACTTTTAAATAGCATATATAGGCGTTTTGGTATACCGTGGTCTCTGTTTCTAACAGTGTTAAAAAATAATTACCCAAACTAGAAAAAATTGCATGAGATTAGTATACTATCACCTGAGAATTGTTTTACTTGTTCATAAAGACAGCTGCTGTAGAACATTAACTTAATTTAATAATATTGCCTTACATGAAAACTTCTTAGTGCAAGATAAATAAAATGATTTAGGTACCTGAACACGCAATTTAACCTCAGCTCATATTTGGAAAAGGCAAACACTAACTCTAAGATCCAAATCCAAAACGATTTACTTTTGATGCAAAGTTTAATTAATGCATTTTAAAAGTTATGCTTTATAAAGAAAGCACAGGAGCTGATTTCTTCCAAGACTGAAAAAGTTAAGACCCTTATTTTAGAAGCTCTATTCATATAGCATGGGCATCTAAATCCTAATTTTAGAAAGTTAAGTACAGATGTCCGAAACCACAGTATATCCATATGGTCTGGGTGTTTTGGGTGGGACTATGGAAGGACCAAAATATGGGCATTCAATCCCTATTGGCATCTAGTCTTGCTTTCGCAGATGTCTTGGTGTCAGAAAGTGCTCTGATTCAGCAAGCACTCCACTGGAGGAATTGAGGGAGATCATCCCCTTAATCCCCCAAGTGGTGCTACTCCCTACCCCCCCCCCCCCCCCCAAAAAAAAAAAAATCTCAGCATACCATGTCTCTGTTGACAGTTTTAGGAACTATGGATGTTCATGGTACTAAAATAGCTGACAAACATTCATGTGCTGGAACATGGACATCTATGTAGGACATTTTATAACATGGACATCCATGTGCTTCCACATTGGTATCCATTTCTCTTTTCTGCTCCAATCATAATGACATGCTTCAGTAACTGGATGTTCATGCATGACATAACCAGCAAATAGACATCTATAAGAACATAAGCATTGCCATACTGTGAAAGACCACAGGTCCATCAAACAAAGTATCCTGTTTCCAACAGTGGCCAATCCAGCTCACATGTACCTGGCAAGATACCAAAACAGTAAAGCAGATTTTATGCTGTTTATCCTAGAAATAAGCAGTGGATTTTCCCAAGTCCATCTAATGGTTTATGGACTTTTCTTTTAGGAAATGATCCGAACCTTTTTAAACCCTGCCAAGCTAACTGCTTTACCACATTCTGTGGCAACAAATTCCAAAGTTACCAGTGAAGAAATATTTTCTCCAGTTTGTTTTAAATGTACTACTTAGTAACTTCATTAGCATGCTCCCTATTCCTAGTATTTTTGGAAAGAGTAAACAAGTGATTCACGTCTACCCGTTCCACTCCACTCAGTATTTTATAGACTTCTATCATATCTGCCCTCAGCCGTCAGCCATCTCTTCTTCAAGCGGAAGAGCCCTAGCCGCTTTAGCCTTTCCACAAAGCAGAGCTGTCCCATCCCCTTTATCATTTTTATCGCTCTTCTCTGTACCTTTTCTAATTCTGCTATTTTTTTTGAGATGCGGTGACCAGAATTGCACACAGTATTCAAGGTTGCACCATGGAAGTTTGAATGGGCTGTGTCAGCATTGCCATGCAGCAGCCGTAAGCACAGCTTTATAAACAGGAGGTTTAGCCACTGCTGCACACTGAGCAGAGGGTTTCAACGTATCATCAATGATGACACCTAGATCCTTTCCTAAGTAGTATGGAACCTTGCATCAGCAACTATAGTTTGAGATCCTCTTTCCCCTCATGCATAACTTTGCACTTGCTCACATTAAACATTATCAGCCATTTGGATGCCGAGTCTCCAGTCTCATAAAGTTGTCCAGCAATTTTTCACAATCCTCTTGTGATTTAACAATTTTGAATAACTTTGTGTCATCAGCAAATTTAATTATCTCACTAGTTATTTCCATGTCCAGATCATTTACAAATACGATTAAAAGCAGCAGTCCTAGTACAGACCTCTGGGGCACCCCACTATCTACCCTTCTCCATTGAGAATACTAACCATTAACCCTACTCTCTCTGTATCTTTTCACCAGTTTTAAATCTACAATAAGATATTACTCCTATTTTCTAATTACCTACTTTCTAATTTATACAGGAGTTTTTCATGAGGGATTTTGTCAGATACTTTTGAAATTTTTGAAAATCCAGAAATAAAATATCAACTGACTCACCTTTATCCACATGTTTATTCACCCTTCAAAGAAATG